>NC_084752.1:7732231-7829731 GCF_033978785.1 Entelurus aequoreus
CATGTATTAAAGTGAAATTCCGTCAGTAATGAATTTTTGATTTTTTTTGGTAAAGTACCGAGTAACTATAATGAATTACTTTTTTAAAGTCATTTTCCAAACACTATTTGTAACAGTAAATATACATGAATGGTAATGTATAATCGCCTCATGATACTATAACACAATTGCCTATGCATTTATTTATTATATAATTTTAACGTAAATGGATAACTTGTTTTGTGAAGTGAATTATATTTATATAGCGCTTCTCTCTAGTGACTCAAAGCGCTTTACATAGTGAAACCCAATATCTAAGTTACATTTAAACCAGTGTGGGTGGCACTGGGAGAAGGTGGAAGATTACAAGTTGTGCCTTTGCACAGATAGAAAAGTACAACTTCAGCACAATTGATAATAACTATAGCAACGGCCTTTAAAGGCCTACTGAAAGCCACTACTAGCGACCACGCAGTCTGATAGTTTATATATCAATGATGAAATCTTAACATTGCAACACATGCCAATACGGCCGGGTTAACTTATAAAGTGACATTTTAAATTTCCCGCGAAACTTCCGGTTGAAAACGTCTATGTATGATGACGTATGCGCGTGACGTCAATGGTTGAAACGGAAGTATTCGGACACCATTTTATCTAATACAAAAAGCTCTGTTTTCATCGCAAAATTCCACCGTATTCTGGACATCTGTGTTGGTGAATCTGTTTAATGAACAATGGAGACTGCATAGAAGAAAGTTGTAGGTGGGATCGGTGTATTAGCGGCTGGCCGCAGCAACACAACCAGGAGGACTTTGACTTGGATAGCAGACGCGCTATCCGACGCTAGCTGCCGACCGCATCGATGATCGGGTGAAGTCCTTCGTCGCTCCGTCGATCGCTGGAACGCAGGTGAGCACGGGTGTTGATGAGCAGATGAGGGCTGGCTGGCGTAGGTGGATAGCTAATGTTTTTAGCATAGCTCTGTGAGGTCCTGTAGCTAAGTTAGCTTCAATGGCGTCGTTAGCAACAGCATTGTTAAGCTTCGCCAGGCTGGAAAGCATTAACCGTGTATTTACATGTCCATGGTTTAATAGTATTGTTGATCTTCTATCTATCCTTCCAGTCAGGGGTTTATTTGTTTTGTTTCTATCTGCAGTTAAGCACGATGCTATCACGTTAGCTCCGTAGCTAAAGTGCTTCGCGGATGTATTGTCGTGGAGATAAAAGTCACTGTGAATGTCCATTTCGCGTTCTCGACTCTCATTTTCAAGAGGATATAGTATCCGAGGTGGTTTAAAATACAAATCCGTGATCCACAATAGAAAAAGGAGAGTGTGTGGAATCCAATGAGACCTTGTACCTAAGTTACGGTCAGAGCGAAAAAAGATACGTCCTGCACTGCACTCTAGTCCTTCACTCTCACGTTTCCTCATCCACGAATCTTTCATCCTCGCTGAAATTAATGGGGTAATTGTCGCTCTCTCTGTCCGAATCTCTCTCGCTGCTGGTGTAAACAACGGGGAAATGTGAGGAGCCTTTCAACCTGCGACGTCACGCTTAGGTAAATGCGTTAAAATGTAATATCGGAAATTATCTGTATCGTTTTTTTAATTATCTGTATCGTTTTTTTTTAATAAATTTTTTATTTATTTATTTATTAAATCAACATAAAAAACACAAGATACACTTCCAATTAGTGCACCAACCCAAAAAACCTCCATCCCCCCATTTCTTTCTGTTATCAATATTCTGGTTCCTACATTGGATATCAATATATATCAATACAGTCTGTAAGGGATACAGTCCGTAAGCACACATGATTGTGCGTGCTGCTGCTCCACTAATAGTACTAACCTTTAACAGTTAATTTGACTCATTTTCATTAATTACTAGTTTCTATGTAACTGTTTTTATATTGTTGTACTTTCTTTTTTATTCAAGAAAATGTTTTTAATTTAGTTATCTTATTTTATTATTTTTTAAAAAAAAGTACCTTATCTTCACCATACATGGTTGTCCAAATTAGGCATAATAATGTGTTAATTCCACGACTGCATGTATCGGTTGATATCGGTATCGGTAATTAAAGAGTTGGACAATATCGGAATATCGGATATCGGCAAAAAGCCATTATCGGACATCCCTAGTCACGCTACTTCCGGTACAGGCAAGGCTTTTTTTTATATCAGCGAGCAAAAGTTGCAAACTTTATCGTCGATGTTCTCTACTAAATCCTTTCAGCAAAAATATGGCAATATCGCGAAATGATCAAGTATGACACATAGAATGGATCTGCTATCCCCGTTTAAATACAAATATTTCATTTCAGTAGGCCTTTAAGCATAAGAGTTGTGTGATAACTTCTACATCATTATTCTAACAGTCACCTCCGTTAATTCCGACGCGAAATAATCCTGGAGGACATTTCTCTGCAAAATAAATGAATGTCATGTTAAACATTGCGGACGTAAATGAAGCCATTTTGGTCATTTATTGAAAACTATCCCAGCGAAGGGAATTCCTGCTTCCTGGGAGTTTGCCTCGTTGCTGAGTGAGATGACGCAATCGTGAAGGTCGACCCTGTTGCCGCAGGGGTCCCCCCCCCTCCGTGGCGATATTGTCAGGCCGCCATTAAAACGTCGTTCCGCCAAATGAGATGCATGTGCCTAGCAGGGAGCGCTCCTCTGATTAACACGTCTGCTTGAGAGGAGCTTTTATTGTGGCCCGCAGTCAATGCGCCTCACGGGAGGCAATCGATCATCATCTGTAGGCCGTAAACAGACAATGATTCATCCCCGCTGTTTTGGGGGGGGAAAAAAAAAGAAGAAATGTTTCAATGACTTTTGATGAGGTAATTAGATGGTGCCCGTAACGAGCACTGGTACGTCTTAAATCCAAGCAGTCAACCGAGCGCAGATTTATTCGCGGATTCTGTTCTATGAACAGCTGGATGGCCTCAAAATGTGGCCGCCTTATTGCGGGAGATGGGCTGCATTTTGATTCGGGGTGAAAAAAAAAAAAAAAGTTCAAAAGCACAAAATGAACTATCGGACTAAATTTGAGACAGCCGCGCGCGGATGAGCAGCGTGATGGTTGTCAAGGACGTACTAAGAGAGAAATACTCTCACGGTACGTGCTGCATATTTATCAGTTACTAGAGGGAAAAGTCAAAAGAAAAAAAAAGGGTTCTTACTTGAAGTGATGCGATGCACAACAACACGTGTCAACACACCAAGACGTCAGAATTACAAAACCCAAAAGCAGTGAAGTTGGCAGGTTGTGTAAATGGTAAATAAAAACAGAATACAAGGATTTGCAAATCCTTTTCAACTTATATTCAACTGAATAGACTGCAAAGACAAGATATTTCATGTTTACACTGAGAAACTTATTTTTTTTGTGCAAATAATCATTCAAGTAGAATTTAATGGCAGCAACACATTGCATACAAGTTGACACAGTGGCATTTTTACCACTGTGTTAGAGTTAGAGTTTGAGTTTATTTGGAACATGCAAGCATACAACATGATACATCACAATTTCCAGTTTCTCTTTTCAACATGTTCGAAAAGGAGTAGGAAGAAGCAGAGCTTATTTAATCCCACCCCTTTTCTTTACATAACAGTTGCTGAAACTTTTTTTATTCACTTCCTGTTCTCAATTTATTCACAATAAACTCCATATGTAATCACAATAAAAATAAATAAATAAATAATAGTAAGAATTTAATAATAATAATTGGTGAAGAAAGTCATATTTCATATGATGAGATAAGTTAAGAATGAATGAATGAATGGATGAAATAAATTGAAAATGTTTGTCATGGTTCTTCTTCTTTGTACTTTGTAAACACTTTAAGTTTGAAGAGTTTCTTGAAGTGGATCATATTAGTACATTGTTTGATTGCTTTGCTTAATCCATTCCATAATTTAATTCCACATACTGATATACTGAAGGTCTTAAGTGTTGTACGTGCGTACAAATGTTTTAAATTACATTTTTCTCTAAGATTATATTTCTCCTCTTTTTTTGAGAAGAATTGTTGTATATTCTTGGGTAGCAGGTTAAAGTTTGCTTTGTGCATAATTTTAGCTGTTTGCAAATTCACTATGTCGTGGAATTTCAGTATCTTTGATTCAATAAATAAAGGATTTGTATGTTCTCTATATCCAACATTATGTATTATTATAACTGATCTTTTTTGTAACACCGTTAATGAATGAAGTGTACTTTTGTAATTATTTCCCCATATTTCTACACAGTAGCTCAGATATGGTAACAGTAGTGAGCAGTATAGACTATGAAGTGATTTTTTGTCTAGAACATGTTTTGCTTTATTCATTATTGACGTGTTTCTTGCTACTTTATGTTGTATATTTTTTACGTGAGATTTCCAGTTCAATTTATCATCAATCATTATACCTAGAAATTTGGTTTCATTTACTCTTTCAATTTCTATTCCGTCTATTTGTATTTGTGTTTGACTTTCTCTTCTACTGTTACCAAATAGCATTATTTTAGTTTTACTAAGATTCAACGATAGTCTGTTTTTGTCAAACCATCTTTTTAATTTGTTAATTTCTTCTGTTATTATTTGTATTATCTCCTGTGTGTTCTCTCCTGAACAAAACGCTGTTGTATCATCCGCAAATAATACTAACTTTAAATCTTTTGTAACTTTACAAATGTCATTTATATAGAGATTGAATAATTTAGGTCCTAATATTGATCCCTGAGGTACACCACAGGATATATTTAGCGTTGTAGACATGTGTTCGCCTAGCTTCACGTATTGTTTCCTATTCGTTAGATAACTTCTTATCCAGTTTAAGACTAACCCTCTGATGCCATATCGTTCTAGTTTTTTTATTAAAATATTGTGATTAATTGTGTCAAATGCTTTTTATGTTACATGGCCTTTCCTTTTAACAACACTCAGTAAACGTTTTGGGAACTGAGGAGACACCTTTTTGAAGCTTCTCAGGTGGAATTCTTTCCCATTCTTGCTTGATGTACAGCTTAAGTTGTTCAACAGTCCGGGGGTCTCCCTTGTGCTATTTTAGGCTTCATAGTCCGCCACACATTTTCAATGGGAGACAGGTCTGGACTACAGGCAGGCCAGTCTAGTACCCGCACTCTTTTACTATGAAGCCACGTTGATGTAACACGTGGTTTGGCATTGTCTTGCTGAAATAAGCAGGGGCGTCCATTATAACGTTGCTTGGATGGCAACATATGTTGCTCCAAAACCTGTTTGATGAGCATTCCTCAACTTTCTCAGTCTTTTTTGCCACTTGTGCCAGCTTTTCTGAAACATGTTGTAGGCATCAAATCCCAAATGAGCTAATACTTGCAAAAAATAACAAAGTTTTCCAGTTTGAACATTAAGTATCTTGTCTTTGCAGTCTATTCAATTGAATATACGTTGAAAAGGATTTGCAAATCATTGTATTCTGTTTTTATTTACCATTTACACAACATGCCAACTTCACTGGTTTTGGGTTTTGTAGATGCATTATTGTTTTAGATTATTAAATCTAAATCAAGTAGGGGTGTAACGGTACACAAAAATTTCGGTTCGGTACGTACCTCGGTTTAGAGGTCACGGTTCGGTTCATTTTCGGTACAGTAAGAAAACAACAAAATATACTTTTTGGGTTATTTATTTACCAAATTTGCAAAATATTCCACAAAAATATTTTTCTTAGTGGAATATTTGCTGTGAAGTAATGGGAACCTTGGATAGGTCAATAATTCATAATAACATTGATTTTGATGAAATATTATGTTTTGAGCAATGACAGTTTAAAAAAAAAAAAAAAACAGCTTTGTTTTATTAGTCAACATTGCAACTTTTTCTAAATTACATTTAACCTTTAAGCTTTTTTATTTCACTTTTGTTATGTTTTTGCTTATTTTAATAGTATTTTTAGAATGTACCGTGGGCCTTTAAAACATTAGCTGTGGGCCGCAAATGGCCTCCGGGGCACACTTTTGACACCCCTGCTATAGATAATAAAAAATTAAATGTGATAAATCTATGGATAAAAAGCAGAGCCTGGCGACGCATGCGCGTTTATCATAACTCTCTCGCTCTCTCTGTCTCTGCCCCTCCCTCACCAATGCTGCTGCACGCACAATTTGTTTTGTTTTTAACCCCTTCTTAACCCTGAACGTACATTGAAAATACACGCAACCCTAACTCAAAATGCCGGACATTTGAGGCATTTAAGAAACTCCGCCCTGACAGCTCCGCAAAAGAGGACATGTCCGGTGAAAAGAGGACGTATGGTCAGTCTATCCTAGCCCGTTAGCTGCTAGCATGCCGTGTGTTGTGCCTCGGTGTGCATTGTTTACACAACGTGCGTTACGCTACTTAATATGTCCGTGTGAAAACTCGTTCGGTACACCTCCGAACCGAACCGGAACCCCCGTACCGAAACGGTTCAATGCAAATACACGTACCTTTACACCCCTAAAATCAAGTCATTGGTATAAATATCTAAATTATTTTCATCTTTGTATTTTCTGTTTATTTGATAATATCAGTGTTTCATTATGTGGTTGCAGTGCAGATACAAAATGTTCACACACAATAATGTAAAAGCGCATGAAAACGAGAGGGAAACGTTAAAGTACATACAAGAGTCCGGAGCTGATGCAACCATTTCTACATACATGTACAAGTAAAACACAATGAAATACCCCCCAAAAATGACATAAATAGTACATATTGAGAGCACGGATCAGACCCAACAAAGCAACCAAGAGAGCCGACTCCGTCCTAGGCTGCCCATTAGCTTTCGGCCAATGGTAGCAATGTCCGATACATGCTCATTCGGCCAGGGCTCCGTGAAGCTGGTCCGAGGCAGATCCAAAAGTCCACAAAAAAAGCATCAAAAAGCCATGCGGAAGTCCCAAAAGTGCCACCCCTTGTTGCAAAAGGCCAAAAGCACATGAAAACAAGAGGGAAACATCAAGAACACAAAAGGAGGACACACAAGAACACAGAGCTCCTGTAACCAGCAGCCACTACAGCGGCGTAATCTGGGAATATATATATATATATATACACAAACACAAATATAAATGCAGTGTATTATTTGGATTATCTTTTATTTAGTTCCATTTAATGTATTCAGTCAATTATTTGTGCAATAAATAAATAGCCACATATAAATGATAATAAACACAAAGTACAGAGGGTATGATCAATAATAACAATTAGGGATGTCCGATAATAACGGCCTGCCGATATTATCGGCCGATAAATGCGTTAAAATGTAATATCGGAAATTATCGGTATCGTTTTTTTTATTATCTGTATCGTTTTGTTTTTGTTTGTTTTTTACATTTTTTTTATTTTTTATTAAATCAACATAAAAAACACAAGATACACTTAAAATTAGTGCACCAACCCAAAAAACCTCCCTCCCCCCATTTCTTTCTATTATTAATATTCTGGTTCCTACATTATATATCAATATATATCAATACAGTCTGCAAGGGATACAGTCCGTAAGCACACATGATTGTGCGTGCTGCTGGTCCACTAATAGTACTAACCTTTAACAGTTCATTTTACTCATTTTCATTAATTACTAGTTTCTATGTAACTGTTTTTATATTGTTTTACTTTCTTTTTTATTCAAGAAAATGTTTTTAATTTAGTTATCTTATTTTATTATTTTTTTTAAAAAGTACCTTATCTTCACCATACATGGTTGTCCAAATTAGGCATAATAATGTGTTAATTCCACGACTGCATATATCGGTTGATATCGGTATCGGTTGATATCGGTATCTGTAATTAAAGAGTTGGACAATATCGGAATATCGGATATCGGCAAAAAGCCATTATCGGACATCCCTAATAACAATAATAACATTTATTGATTTATTTGTGTAGAGTAAGTTTAAATCAGTGGTCCCCAACCTTTTTGTAGCTTCGGACCGGTCAACGCTTGAAAATTTTTCCCACGGACCGGGGGGGTATTTTTTAAATTTATTTTTATTTTTTATTTATTTTTTCATAAAGAAATACAATCATGTGTGCTTACGGACTGTATCCCTGCAGACTGTATTGATCTATATTGATATATAATGTATATATTGTGTTTTTTATGTTGATTTAATAAAAAAATAAAAAAATATAAAAAATAAAAAAATTATTTTTATTTTTTGTGCGGCCCGGTACCAATCGGTCCGTGGCCCGGTGGTTGGGGACCACTGGTTTAAATGAATACACACGTCACATTTTTAGTTTAGTACGTTGCCCTTTAAACTTTGCGGCTTCACTTGATCATTCTATTGTTAAAAAAAAAAAAAATTCTACAATTTTTTGGCTTAAATGACTTATTTTAAACATAAAAATGTCTAAAATAAGTAAACATGTCAATACTACAGTAGTATTGGCCACTGGATGAGAGCAAACCAATGAGATGTATGCTGTTCAGTATCGTGGCCTCTGATTGGCTCAGCGTCAGGCGGCATTACCGTAGTGGATTACAATAGTTAACGGTGACTATAAAAGAATTGAATTATATTTATATAGCGCTTTTCTCTAGTGATTCAAAGCGCTTTTACATAGTGAAACCCAATATCTAAGTTACATTTAAACCAGTGTGGGTGGCACTGGGAGCAGGTGGGTAAAGTGTCTTGCCCAAGGGCACAAGGGAAGTGACTAGGATGGCGGAAGCGGGGATCGAACCCGGAACGCTCAAGTTGCTGGCACGGCCACTCTACCAACCGAGCTATACCGCCCCCACCGACCGTGACAAAGAGTCACCAGAAGGCCTGTCAAAACATTAAAATATTTTACATTTTAGAAATTAATCGTGATTAATCACAGATAGGTATAATTTTTTTTGTCATTTGTCAGGTTCAAACACTGATGACATTTATTAAACAGACAAAGAAGCAAGGAATCAAACAGAGACAGAATAAAATTTGGCTCAATGAGGAGAAACGCATAGACCTGCACCCTTTACAGCAGGGGTCACCAACCTTTTTGAAAGCAAGAGCTACTTCTTGGGTAGTGATTAATGCGAAGAGTTACCAGTTTGATACACACTTAAATAAATTGCCAGAAATAGCCAATTTGCTCAATTTACCTTTAACTCTATGTTATTATTAATAATTAATGATATTTACACTTAATTGAACGGTTTAAAAGAGGAGAAAACCCGAAAAAAATGACAATTAAATTTTGAAACATAGTTTATCTTCAATTTCGACTCTTTAATTCAAAATTCAACCGAAAAAAAGAAGAGAAAAACTTAAAAAAATAATTTATGGAACATCATTAGTAATTGTTCCTGATTAAGATTAATTTTAGAATTTTGATGACATGTTTTAAATAGGTTAAAATCCAATCTACACTTTGTTAGAATATATAACAAATTGGACCAAGCTATATTTATAACAAAGACAAATCATTATTTCTTCTAGATTTTCCTGAACAAAAATTTTAAAATAAATTCAAAAGACTTTGAAATAAGATTTAAATTTGATTCTACAGATTTTCTAGATTTGCCAGAATATTTTTTAAAAATTTTAATCATAATAAGTTTGAAGAAATATTTCACAAATATTCTTCGTCGAAAAAACAGAAGCTAAAATGAAGAATTAAATTAAAATGTATTTATTAATTTTTACAATAAAAAAAAATTACTTGAACATTGATTTAAATTGTCAGGAAAGAAGAGGAAGGAATTTAAAAGGTAAAAAGGTATATGTGTTTAAAAATCCTAAAATCATTTTTAAGGTTGTATTTTTTCTCTAAAATTGTCTTTCTGAAAGTTATAAGAAGCAAAGTAAAAAAAATAATGAATTTATTTAAACAAGTGAAGACCAAGTCTTTAAAATATTTTCTTGGATTTTCAAATTCTATTTGAGTTTTGTCTCTCTTAGAATTAAAAATGTCGGGCAAAGCGAGACCAGCTTGCTAGTAAATAAATACAATTTAAAAAATAGAGGCATCTCACTGGTAAGTGCTGCTATTTGAGCTATTTTTAGAACAGGCCAGCGGGCTACTCATCTGGTCCTTACGGGCTACCTGGTGCCCGTGGGCACCGCGTTGGTGACCCCTGCTTTACAGTGTCTCACCACGCTCTGACGAAAGATTGTACGCCTCCTCTTTTATTTGGACTTTCCCTGATTACATGGCAACAGCTGTTTCTAAAGGGGCGGGGGTCGTAAACATCCGCTGCCTTTGGTCACAAAACAGTTCAAAGAAAAGGAGCCTGGAGGGGGGTGGGGGGGGTCAGGTCCCGCTTCCTTACCTGCTTTGTAGATCTCGGGGCAAGACACAATCTTCCTGTGGATTACAATACATCAAAGAAACCGACACCTTCATGTCGCTTCCCATCCTACACAGTGGAGCTTTTGTCCGCTCGCCGGGAACTCATTGAAACACAAAGTGTTGTGATAACTTAGATGCAATTATTCTGATATCGTTAATAAGTGTGCCCTCGACAGTTATTTTTTTTTATTGCTGCATGACAATGTTTTAACCTAAAATGTAATATAAGCCAAAGAAAAAGCTGAAGTTCATTCTTCCATAGAAATGTATTCCAGCCCCCAGCCCCCACACACACACAAAAAAAAATTCTAATTCCCGAATTGTTCACCCACAGGGGGCGCTCTTCTTGAGAGCTTTTTCTTCCGCATGTGTAAAAGAACCACAATAACGATGCAGCTTGCGCTCCCAGCCGTGTCTTTTACCTCCGCCGTCTATCCTGGGGGACACTCGTCATGACGGCGGGAGCGCTTGATGTTCATGAAAGGGAAATGGAGGCGGGCGGTATGTTGCAGCTGCCTGCCTCCCACACGCACACACACACACACACACACACACACACACACACACACACACACACACACACACACACACACACACACACACACACACACACACACACACACACACACACACACACACACACACACACACACACACACACACGCGTGTTTCCGAACAGACTTTCTTGAGAGAGAGCTTTGTAATTCCATCTTTCTTTGCAAGTGTATTCCAAGGAAAAAATAAGATAGAAACATTATTTTTTTTAAATTACAAATGTAACAGTATGCTAATAATGATAGCTGAGTCTCATTTGCAAGTATTATATAGTTAGTAGATGTTGCATGCAGTTGCAATATCAGGACATTAGATGGCAGTAGTGTATAGACCACGGGTCACCAACCTTTTTGAAAGCAAGAGCTACTTCTTGGGTAGTGATTAATGCGAAGGGCTACCAGTTTGATACACACTTAAATAAATGGCCAGAAATAGCCAATTTGCTCAATTTACCTTTAACTCTATGTTATTATTAATAATTAATGATATTTACACTTAATTGAACGGTTTAAAAGAGGAGAAAACACGAAAAAAAAATGACAATTAAATTTTGAAACATAGTTTATCTTCAATTTCGACTCTTTAAAATTCAAAATTCAACCGAAAAAAAGAAGAGAAAAACTAGCTAATTTGAATCTTTTTGAAAAAATTAAAAAATGAATTTATGGAACATCATTAGTAATTTTTCCTGATTAAGCTTAATTTTAGAATTTTGATGACATATTTTAAATAGGTTAAAATCCAATTTACACTTTGTTAGAATATATAACAAATTGGACCAAGCTATATTTCTAACAAAGACACATCATTATTTCTTCTAGATTTTCCAGAACAAAAATTTTAAAAGAAATTCAAAAGACTTTGAAATAAGATTTAAATTTGATTCTACAGATTTTCTAGATTTGCCAGAATAATTTTTTTGAATTTTAATCATAATAAGTTTGAAGAAATATTTCACAAATATTATTCGTAGAAAAAACAGAAGCTAAAATGAAGAATTCAATTAAAATGTATTTATTATTCTTTACATTAAAAAAATTTATTTACTTGAACATTGATTTAAATTGTCAGGAAAGAAGAGGAAGGAATTTAAAAGGTAAAAAGGTATATGTGTTTAAAAATCCTAAAATCATTTTTAAGGTTGTATTTTTTCTTTAAAATTGTCTTTCTGAAAGTTATAAGAAGCAAAGTAAAAAAAAAAAAAGAATTTATTTAAACAAGTGAAGACCAAGTCTTTAAAATATTTTCTTGGATTTTCAAATTCTATTTGAGTTTTGTCTCTCTTATAATTAAAAATGTCAAGCAAAGCGAGACAAGCTTGCTAGTAAATAAATAAAATTTTAAAAATAGAGGCAGCTCACTGGTAAGTGCTGCTATTTGAGCTATTTTTAGAACAGGCCGGCGGGCTACTCATCTGGTCCTTACGGGCTACCTGGTGCCCGCGGGCACCGCGTTGGTGACCCCTGGTAAAGACTATTGTTAGAATAATTGTTTGTAAGTTATCACAAAGAACTTTGTGTTGAAATGAGATGCAGGCAAGAAGACAAAAGCTGTCTTTGAAACCTACCAAGAAGAAGGCTCGTAAAACTCCACTGTGTAAGGGGGAGAGTTTTCTGTTTTCTCTCATGTACGGTAATCAACAGAAGGATGTTGTTCTGGCCCAAGGACTTCAAAGCGGAGAGATGACAGGATCTGCCCAATTTCCAGACAAACTCTTTTTTAAGTATTTTATGTACCTCTTTTTGAACGATTTCACAAACTCTTTTTGAACTGACCTTTTCTGTGAATTGTTTACGACCTTTTCCGTGAACTTTTTGTCCTTTGGAAACAAAGGTGGCCATGTGGTCGGGGAGGGTCCAAAATAAAAGAAGGAGGCATGCAATCTTTTGGCAGAGCGTGCTAAGATACTGTCCAAGGGTACAGTGTAAAGGCGACTCTCCTCAATACATTGAGTCCAAATTGAATTCTGTCTCTGTTTGATTCTTTGCCTCTTGTCTTGTTCAATAGATGTCATCAGTGTTTGAACCTGACAACTATATACATGTGTAATAGGGATGTCCGATAATATCGGCCTGCCGATATTATCGGCCGATAAATGCGTTAAAATGTAATATCGGAAATTATCGGTATCGTTTTTTTTATTATCTGTATCGGGTTGTTTTTTTTTTCTTGTTTTTTTTTTTTTTATTAAATCAACATAAAAAACACAAGATACACTTACAATTAGTGCACCAACCCAAAAAACCTCCCTCCCCCCATTTCTTTCTGTTATTAATATTCTGGTTCCTACATTATATATCAATATATATCAATACAGTCTGCAAGGGATACAGTCCGTAAGCACACATGATTGTGCGTGCTGCTGCTCCACTAATAGTACTAACCTTTAACAGTTAATTTTACTCATTTTCATTAATTACTAGTTTCTATGTAACTGTTTTTATATTGTTTTACTTTCTTTTTTATTCAAGAAAATGTTTTTAATTTTGTTATCTTATTTTATTATTTTTTTTAAAAAGTACCTTATCTTCACCATACCTGGTTGTCCAAATTAGGCATAATAATGTGTTAATTCCACGACTGTATATATCAGTTGATATCGGTATCGGTTGATATCGGTATCTGTAATCAAAGAGTTGGACAATATCGGAATATCGGATATCGGCAAAAAGCCATTATCGGACATCCCTAATGTGTATAGTGTGTAGGCTGAATCTAGTCTTTTGTTGCACCCTATAAAGTGTTTACACTGTAAGCATCGTCCATATAACCCACCAGCTGTTTAATTGTAACCTGCATATTCGTTGTAGTTTTCAAATTCAGAGGCGTTGAAATCGCCATGTAAAATCGCTAATGCTAAACGGTAGCATTTCTATGGTAAATCCAATGTAAGCGTACTTTCAAATATAGAGCCGAACTGTATGATAGAAAAGTGACTCAATAGTCAATGGTGGTATGCGGGCTGCGTCAAACGGTACACCGAAGAATCATTTGATTAAAGTACAGTGTTTTATTTTTCTATATTCAAACACAGTGTGACTGTTCAAACCGTGGGTGTTGTTACACTGGTCAGAAATATTGAATACACTTGTTAAATAAAACCTGCCTTGTTTTTAACGAATACTTAGGCTTACTACGCTACTGTATTTTAATGTTGGTCATTTTGAGAGTCATTGTTTTTTATGGGTGCACTCAAAAATCTAATATTCTTATTCATTCCGATTCTAAATCGATAAAAATGTTTTTAGCATTTTTAAGAACTTTTTTTAATAAGAATTAATTAATAAAAATATGTTTTTTTTAGGGCATATCCATGCAACTACAAGGAGCTTTTCCAACATGTAACGAGGGTTTTCTCGATACCAATATTTTAGTACCGGTGCCGGTACCAAAATGTATTTCGATACTTTTCCTAATAAAGGGGAGCACAAAAAAATGGCATTATTGGCTTTATTTTAACCAAAAATCTTAGGGTACATTAAACATATGTTTATTATTGCAATTGTGTCCTTAAATAAAATAGTGAACATACTAGACAACTTGTCTTTTAGTAGTAAGTAAACAAACAAAGGCTCCTAATTAGTCTGCTGACGTATGCAGTAACATATTGTGCCATTTATCAACCTATTATTTTGTCGGCATTATGAGGGACAAGCTGTAAAAATGTGTTATTAATCCACTTGTTCATTTACTGTTAAAATCTGCTTATTTTCTTATTTTCATTTATTTTTTTATTTTTTTTCTGTTTCAACATGTTCTATCTACACTTCTGTTAAAATGTAATAATCACTTATTCTTCTGTTGTTTCGATACTTTACATTAGTTTTGGATGATACCACAAATTTAGGTATCGATCCGATACCAAGTAGTTACATGATCATACATTGGTCATATTCAAAGTCCGACATATTTCCTGAGTTTATAAACATAATATGATTTTTTTTAATAAAGGAAAACATATTTTGTGACGATAAAAAAAATATCGATGTAATCATAGTAGTATCGACTAGATACGCTATTGTACTTGGTATCATTACAGTGGATGTCAGGTGTAGATCCACCCATGGTGTTTGTTTACATTGTGACGCCGGTGTCATGTCTGTGTTCATGTTTTTGTTTGGCCATGTGCTGTTTTGTTTTTTGGACACTTCCTTAGTTCCTGGTTTCACTTCCTGGTTTTGTTTGTCACCATAGCAACCATTAGTTTCACCTGTTCCACGTTTGGACTCACACACACCTGTCTCACGTTTTCACAGTCATGTCATGCACCTGTTCACAGTTAGTCACGCACCTGTTTTCACTTATCATGTCACTATATAGGCTTTTCTGTTTCTGTTGTTCGTCCTGGCGACATCACACATTCATGCTATGTTCACAGTTCCTTGTCACGTAAGTTTTTGTTTGTTTAATGTTCATAGTTCTCCGCCATTGTGCGCGCCTTTTGTTTTCCTAGTCAAGTTTTTTTTACCTCCGCTGTGAGCGCCTTTTGTTTATTCCTTTTTATTGTCCTTATATTAAATTATGTACTCACCTCCAAGCCGTGTCCAGTCAAGTTGCTTTGCACCTCGGAAAAACAATCCACGCCACAGACAAAGTCCTGACAGATTTAATTATTACTATAAACTCAAACAAAAGGTATAAACAAAAGGCGCTCACAGCGGAGGTAAAAAACTTGACTAGGAAAACAAAAGGCGCGCACAATGGCGGAGAACTATGAACATTAAACAAACAAAAACTTACGTGACAAGGAACTGTGAACATGGCATGAATGTGTGATGTCGCCAGGACGAACAACAGAAACAGAAAAGCCTATATAGTGACATGATAAGTGAAAACAGGTGCGTGACTAACTGTGAACAGGTGCATGACATGACTGTGAAAACGTGAGACAGGTGTGTGTGAGTCCAAACGTGGAACAGGTGAAACTAATGGTTGCTATGGTGACAAACAAAACCAGGAAGTGAAACCAGGAACTAAGGAAGTGTCCAAAAAACAAAACAGCACATGGCCAAACAAAAACATGAACACAGACATGACAGCCGGTGAGCTATTGTATCCTCCTACGGTGTGTAGTGAAGCATGTTTGGCTATTCCTCATCCTGCAGTGATAATGGTACTTGTAAGAAACTTACTTTGTCGCCATGGAGGCGAGGATTAGTGATTTAAAAGTAGCTAAACTTGACTGCGGATGGACTTTAGCCGCTAACTCGCTATTCATGTCTTAAAGCAGCTCTTCCTGAGGGCGTTTCAGTGTTATAACTTCACCTTTATCTTTAGTTTTTAAGCCAAAATGCGTCCTTTCTCCCTTTTCTGTCTACACACTGTGTCTGCTTGTAAGTACTCTGTGTGTGCGCGCTGCCAAACATGCTCCTCTGCTCATAAAAACAGCCATGTCACGACTTTTCAAACAGAGTATAGTACCGTTTTTGATTCATTAGTACCGCGATACTAGACATGTAACCTTTTTCGAAAAAGTTTCATGATAACTATTTTTCACCAAATAATACATTGCGAGTTGTTTTCTATCAGGCATACCTGCTTGAGTGGATGGACGTTAGCTGCTAACTCGCTAGCTATTTGGAACCGTGATCGCGGGTCACCTGCTGATTGGGCTGGGCATTGCTCTGGTGTATCATCAAATTCGTAAGACGATGGCAGCCAATCAAGGAGCCCAAATGGCTGTTCGTCGCAATGGATGGTTTGGGCAGGGCTGTGGGAACACAGACTGTGGCGATTTCTGAACTGAATCGCAAGATGGATCACATCATGGAGAAGCTTGCTGAAAAGGAAAATTGTATTGAATTTGAGAGCACCCAGCATGGACGAATAGAACAGACAAGTCATTGTTTTGTCTGCTCGCGGAAAACAAACATCCTAATCTACGATTTGACTCCCTCGAATGGCCTTGACGCTGTGAAAACAGGGCCAGGCTGTTCTGAAAAACATCCCCGAGGACACCTCAATGATGGACGCTTTTGACCTCCCTCCCTCCTCAACGACACCTGGAGTCGAACTTTTGCAGATCGGCCTCAGTCTATAAAAAACATTACATCATCACACCCAAGACATTTGGGCACCCACGTTAGCCGCTAACTCGCCATTCATGTCTTAAAGCACCTCTTCCTGAGGGCGTTTCAGTGTTATAACTTCCCCTTTATCTTTACTTTTTAAGCCAAAATGCGTCCTTTCTCCCTTTTCTGTCTACACACTGTGTCTGCTTGTAAGTACTCTGTGTGTGCGCGCCGCCGAACATGCTCCCCTGCTCGTAAACCCAGCCATGTCACGACTTTTCAAACAGAGTATAGTACCGTTTTTGATTCATTAGTACCGCGATACCGGTATACCGCACAACCCGACATGTAACCTTTTTCGAAAAAGTTTCATGATAACTATTTTTCACCAAATAATACATTGCGAGTTGTTTTCTATCTGTCATGTCTGTGATCATGTTTTGTTTAGTTATGTCCTGTTTGGTTTGTGGACTCTTTTTGGTTCCTGTTTTCACTCCATTGTTTTGTTACCATGACATCCATTAGTTTCACCGGTTCCACGTTTGGACTCACGCACCTGACACTAATCATGACACAGTATTTAAGCTTGTAGTTGCCACGCAGTCGGCCCTGGCGACTTTACTCCTGCGCACTTCATGCCATGATTTACCTCTGCTCTCTTCATGCCATGTCACAGTAAGTGTTTTGTTTCATGTCCATAGTTTTTGCCCAAGTGCTAGTTTTTGTTTTCATTAGTCAAGTTGTATCTCCGCCTTGTGCGCGCTTTTGGTTCCTTTTTGAGTAATAGAATAAATCACGTCCTTACCTTCACGCCATGTCCGATCCAGTTTCTCTTGCATCTCGGGAAAACAAACCCCCCCTAGTCCACGCTGTGACACTATCAGGCATACCTGCTTGAGTGCTTGTTTGCCCGCCAAGTGTTTGCGCCTGCCGAGTCTGCAACCGGACTTGACAGCACGTGCAACGAAGGCATCACAATATGGCACAGTTAGATATTGTGTGAAATGACACCCTATAGAAGCGACAACATTGGGTGGGTGCCTATAAAAGTACAGAATTCGGTACCCGTCCAATTGTGCCACTAATTGTGTTTGAGGATGAAGTTGTGGAGCATTCAGAAGTGTTTGACTCCTATTATCATCCTTTTAATCATGACACTCTTGCTCTTTTGTTTCCAGTCTGACATCACAGTTAGCCTCGCTCTACCAAAAGACTCCCCACTGAGGATTCATTAACTCGGAGACGGCTACAGGCCTCCCCGCTCTCGTCACACCGCCTCACCGGATCCTTCACGGCGTCCCTTTTGTCGTCCTGGAACTGAGCCTCTGTCTCCCACAGCAGCCCGAGGCTCACGCCGCATGTTCCACGCTCCTTTCCAAAGGGAATGCTGGGTAGACAGTTTGTTGCCTCGCCACAACTCCCGAGTCCTTGTGTCGTCTCGGCACCAGCTGAGCCTTTTCAATATATATATATATATATATATATATATATATATATATATATATATATATATATATATATATATATATATATATATTAGGGATGTCCGATAATATCGGCCTGCGTTAAAATGTAATATCGGAAATTATCGGTATCGTTTTTTTTATTATCTGTATCGTTTTTTTAATTTTTTTTAAATTTGTTTAATTTTATTAAATCAACATAAAAAACACAAGATACACTTACAATTAGTGCACCAACCCAAAAAAACCTCCCTCCCCCCATTTCTTTCTGTTATCAATATTCTGGTTCCTACATTATATATCAATATATATCAATACAGTCTGCAAGGGATACAGTCCGTAAGCACACATGATTGTGCGTGCTGCTGCTCCACTAATAGTACTAACCTTTAACAGTTAATTTGACTCATTTTCATTAATTACTAGTTTCTATGTAACTGTTTTTATATTGTTTTACTTTCTTTTTTATTCAAGAAAATGTTTTTAATTTAGTTATCTTATTTTATTATTTTTTTAAAAAAAGTACCTTATCTTCACCATACATGGTTGTCCAAATTAGGCATAATAATGTGTTAATTCCACGACTGCATATATCGGTTGATATCGGTATCGGTTGATATCGGTATCGGTAATTAAAGAGTTGGACAATATCGGAATATCGGATATCGGCAAAAAGCCATTATCGGACATCCCTAATATATATATATATATATATATATATATATCAGGGATGTCCGATAATATCGGCCTGCCGATATTATCGGCCGATAAATGCGTTAAAATGTAATATCGGAAATTATTGGTATCGGTTTTTTTTATTATCTGTATCGTTTTCAAAAAAAAAAAATTAATTTTTTTTATTAAATCAACATAAAAAACACAAGATACACTTACAATTAGTGCACCAACCCAAAAAACCTCCCTCCCCCCATTTCTTTCTGTTATCAATATTCCGGTTCCTACATTAGATATCAATATATATCAATACAGTCTGCAAGGGATACAGTCCGTAAGCACACATGATTGTGCGTGCTGCTGCTCCACTAATAGTACTAACCTTTAACAGTTAATTTTACTCATTTTCATTAATTACTAGTTTCTATGTAACTGTTTTTGTATTGTTTTACTTTCTTTTTTATTCAAGAAAATGTTTTTAATTTAGTTATCTTATTTGATTATTTTTAAAAAAAAGTACCTTATCTTCACCATACATGGTTGTCCAAATTAGGCATAATAATGTGTTAATTCCACGACTGCATATATCGGTTGATATCGGTATCGGTTGATATCGGTATCGGTAATTAAAGAGTTGGACAATATCGGAATATTGGATATCGGCAAAAAGCCATTATCGGACATCCCTAATATATATATATATATATATATATATATATATATATATATATATATATATATATATATATATATATATATATATATATATATATATATATATATATATATATATATATATATATATATATATATATATATATATATATATACACTATATTGCCAAAAGTATTTGGCCACCCATCCAAATGATGACAATCAGGTGTCCTAATCACTTGGCCCGGTGTATAAAATCAAGCACTTAAGCATGGAGACTGTTTCTACAAACATTAGTGAAAGAATGGGCCGCTTTCAGTGATTTCCAGCGTGGAACTGTCACAGGATGCCACCTGTGCATAAAGGTCCATAAAGACATGGATGACAGAGTCTGGTGTGGAGAAACTTGACTGGCCTGCACAGAGTCCTGGCCTGAACCCGATAGAACACCTTTGGGATTAATTAGAACGGAAACTGAGAGCCACACTGCAAAAAGTCAGTGTTCAAAAACAAGAAAAAAAATACAAAAATGAGGGGTATTTTACTTTAACGAAGCAAAATTATCTGCCAATATAACAAGAAAATTAGGCTTGTCAAGACTTTCCTAAACAAGTCAAATTAGCTAACCTCAATGAACCCAAAAATACCTTAAAATAAGTATATTCTCACTAATAACAAGTGCACTTTTCTAGGTATAAAAAAAGAGACCTTTTTGCTCAATATTTTGAAAAATATTCTTAAATGAAGTAAATGCTAGTGCCATTATCTTGACACAATGATATGCGCTCTGCATCATGATTTATTTTTTCATGCTTGAAATAAGAAAAGATGACTTTAAAAAAGTAGTTTTCTACTTGTGAGTGTTGATGACACAACAGTTGATATTCTAGTTTCAAGCATGTTTTACTCAATATAGCTTATCAAATCTCAGCAACAAGCTGTAATATCTTACTGACATCATTTAGGACCAAAACACTTCAAACAAGTAAAACACTCTAACATAAAATCTGCTTAGTGAGAAGAATTATCTTGTTGGACAGAAAATAAGCAAATATCACCCTTATTTGAGATATTTAATCTTACTTAGATTTCAGTTTTTGCAGTGCAGGCCTTCTCCACCAACATCAGTGTGTGACCTCACCAATGCGCTTTTGGAAGAATGGTGGACAATTCCTGTAAACACACTCCGCAACCTTGTGGACAGCCTTCCCAGAAGAGTTGAAGCTGTAATAGCTGCAAAAGGTGGACCCACATCATATTGAACCCTATGGGTTAGGAATGGGATGGCACTTCAAGGTCATACCTGAGTCAAGGCAGGTGGCCAAATACTTTTGGCAATATAGTGTATATCTACACATATACTCTGGCAGATAGGCTTTGGCTTTTTTTTTACCAGCAGCCCGACTAAAATCTGACTAAAAGGCGCCACCTCAAAGCGAAAAGATTCCTCTGGCTTTTTGCATTTCTGTACTTAAAACTGGCGCCCATTTGGGTTGAAGTCTGTGAAATCCTGGCCGTTTTTCTCACGGGCAGCACATTTAAGGTAATAGTCCACTCGTTGGACGGAGAAGATGATAAGAAGATAGCTTTCCATTCGTCGTGTTCTCCTGCATGGGATTGTTAAAAAGTACATAAGAGCCATTCCACCCGACATGTGCCATTTGACACCTAGGAAGTGAATGAAATGATATGTAAAATACATGTATATTCATTTATAGCATTTTTATACAATTAATAAAATATATTATTATTATAATGGTTATTATTGATTTATTTTGAATTTTTATACAATAATACAATATATTATTATTATAATATAACTGTTATTATTATATAACTATCACTTTTTTTTAACCAGCAAAGTGTCCTACACATTGATCTGACTGCATACATTTTAAAATACACATTTAAAGTATCCTTAACATCAGAAAAAATATTACTAGTAAATATTGATTTAGGTCTTATTAAATATCAATACATTATTTTGGAAATGAACACTAAAAAAAATAATACTATGAAATATTATAATTTAAGTCTTATCAAATATTAATACATTATCTTGCAATGTTTTTTTTTGGTTTTTTTTACATATTTGTTTTAATCCTTATCTTAACTTTACTTTAGGTTAAGGTTAAGAAGTCATGAACTCGCATGGCTGCAGTAATTGTGACCCAAGAACCAGGAGACAGGAGGACGACATACAGGTAAGACAGTTTTTTTTAAAATAAATGATGAACTCATAGAACATGCAACTAACTAAGTCCGTAACATGAATGAATCCTCAAGCTAAATAAGAGCCCTGACAAGGAAAACAAACAGGAAGTGGAACTAAATAAGACTAAATAAGAGCCCTGACCAGGAAAACAAACAGGAAGTGAAACTAAGTAAGACTAAATAAGAGCCCTGACCAGGAAAACAAACAGGAAGTGGAACTAAGTAAGACTAAATAAGAGCCCTGACCAGAAAAACAAACAGGAAGTGGAAATAAGTAAATCTAAATAAGAGCCCTGACCAGGAAAACAAACAGGAAGTGGAACTCAGTAAGACTAAATAAGAGGCCTGACCAGGAAAACAAACAGGAAGGGGAACTAAGTAAGACTAAATAAGAGCCCTGACCAGGAAAACAAACAGGAAGTGGAACTAAGTAAGACTAAATAAGAGCCCTGACCAGGAAAACAAACAGGAAGTGGAACTAAGTAAGACTAAATAAGAGCCCTGACCAGGAAAACAAACAGGAAGTGGAAATAAGTAAATCTAAATAAGAGCCCTGACCAGGAAAACAAACAGGAAGTGGAACTAAGTAAGACAAATAAGGGCCCTGACCTGGAAAACAAACAGGAAGTGGAACTAAGTAAGACTAAATAAGAGCCCTGACCAGGAAAACAAACAGGAAGTGGAATTAAGTAAAACTAAATAAGAGCCCTGACCAGGAAAACAAACAGGAAGTGGAACCCATTAGGACTAAATAAGAGCCCTGACCAGGAAAACAAACAGGAAGTGGAACTAAGTAAGACTAAATAAGAGCCCTGACCAGGAAAACAAACAGGAAGTGGAATTAAGTAAAACTAAATAAGAGCCCTGACCAGGAAAACAAACAGGAAGTGGAACCCATTAGGACTAAATAAGAGCCCTGACCAGGAAAACAAACAGGAAGTGGAACTAAGTAAGACTAAATAAGAGCCCCGACCAGGAAAACAAACAGGAAGTGGAAATAAGTAAAACTAAATAAGAGCCCTGACCAGGAAAACAAACAGGAAGTGGAAGTAAATAAGACTAAATAAGAGCCCTGACCAGGAAAACAAACAGGAAGTGGAACTAAGTAAGACTAAATAAGGGCCCTGACCTGGAAAACAAACAGGAAGTGGAACTAAGTAAGACTAAATAAGAGCCCTGACCAGGAAAACAAAACAGAAACTAAGGAACCAACAGAACATGTGACGCCTGAATAGGGATGATGTTCGAAACCGGTTCTCCCGGTTGTTCGATAGGAAAAGAAACGATTCCATGGACTCGAATCCCTGTTTGAGAACCGGTTCCCGTTATCGAGGCCACTATAGTAAAGAAAAAGAGTTGGTTCTTTATTCGAATCCCTGGGAACAAATCCCGTCCCACAGGAAATGCCCTGTGGGACATCACAGGAAATGACATAGCTCAGTCATTAGGCGGCAGATACAGAAAGCGGCAAAAATAATGGACCGGAAAAAACGCCGCAAAGCATGGCTTCATTTTACAAAAAAATATGACGAGAAAACGGCAATATGCAATTATTGCCAGGCTTCGCTCTCATGTAAGGGGAGCAGTACAACAAACATGTTGAAACATGTTCAGGCCGCACATAACCTGAACGTTCGAGAAACGTGTCGTGTCTCGAACGACAAAGATGACGAAGCACGCCCCTCTTCCTGTGCTTCAACCTGCAGCCCCAGTTCCAGTGATAGTGGCGGTGAGTAAACTACCTTTAACTGTTGCCGGTTAATTTCCATATCTGCTCACTTGTAGCCTTTAGGCTAAAATAAGGTTACCTCTTATGTCAACCAGGACTGCAGAATTGTTGATTGATGACAGTGGCGTTCTTAGTGTCATAGTGTGTGTAGTTAGTATGTTCCAATAGCAGCAGAAGTGCACTTTTTGGAGAGCTGTATTATTTTCAGTTTTTTGCCCAAGGGACTGATTTTATTTAACACTATATTATTATTTATACACCTATAGTGATCACAGAGACAGGTTGTTTTTGTGTTACTGTATATATTTGTTTTTCTGAAAAATCCCACTTAATATACTTTGGGTAACAACAGTCAATATTTATTTATTTATTTTATTTTATTTTTTTCTTATAAAATAAAAGTGAGCTTTTGTTCAACCAAATATGATTAATATAGTGTGTTTTTTCCATATACAACAACCTATCTGGATTCGATAAGAGAATCGATAAGGAATCGGCTTGATAAGAGGATTCGATAATGGGCTCGAACTCGATAATTTCTTATCAAACATCATCCTTACACCTGACATGGTAGAGCAGGGGTCACCAACCTTTTTGAAACCAAGAGCTACTTCTTGGGTAGTGATTAATGTGAAGGGCTACCAGTTTGATACACACTTAAATAAATTGCCAGAAATAGCCAATTTGCTCAATTTACCTTTAACTCTATGTTATTATTAATAATTAATGATATTTACACTTAATTGAACGGTTTAAAAGAGGAGAAAACACGAAAAAAATGGCAATTACATTTTGAAACATAGTTTATGTTCAATTTCGACTCTTTAAAATTCAAAATTCAACCGAAAAAAAGAAGAGAAAAACTAGCTAATTCGAATCTTTTTGAAAAAATTTAAAAAATAATTTATGGAACATCATTAGTAATTTTTCCTGATTAACATTAATTTTAGAATTTTGATGACATGTTTTAAATAGGTTAAAATCCAATCTGCACTTTGTTAGAATATATAACAAATTGGACCAAGCTATATTTCTAACAAAGACAAATCATTATTTCTTCTAGATTTTCCAGAACAAAAATTTTAAAAGAAATTCAAAAGACTTTGAAATAAGATTTAATTTTGATTCTACAGATTTTCTAGATTTGCCGGAATAATTTTTTTGAATTTTAATCATAATAAGTTTGAAGAAATATTTCACAAATATTCTTCGTCAAAAAAACAGAAGCTAAAATGAAGAATTAAATTAAAATGTATTTATTATTCTTTACAATAAAAAAAATAAATTTACTTGAACATTGATTTCAATTGTCAGGAAAGAAGAGGAAGGAATTTAAAAGGTAAAAAGGTATATGTGTTTAAAAATCCTAAAATCATTTTTAAGGTTGTATTTTTTCTCTAAAATTGTCTTTCTGAAAGTTATAAGAAGCAAAGTAAAAAAATTAATGAATTTATTTAAACAAGTGAAGACCAAGTCTTTAAAATATTTTCTTGGATTTTCAAATTCTATTTGAGTTTTGTCTCTCTTAGAATTAAAAATGTCAGGCAAAGCGAGACCAGCTTGCTAGTAAATAAATAAAATTTAAAAAATAGAGGCAGCTCACTGGTAAGTGCTGCTATTTGAGCTATTTTTAGAACAGGCCAGCGGGCTACTCATCTGGTCCTTACGGGCTACCTGGTGCCCGCGGGCACCGCGTTGGTGACCCCTGTGGTAGATGGTCACACCCTGGCCTGTCATGTGACTTCTACATCCATAAAGCATACATATTTACCACAAGGCACTGAAGTCATGCAAAAAGGGCACTCCATAAATATTACCTTGGCATTAGTTTGATAGAGTAGCTCCTTCCTCTTCTGCTTGTAACTTTGAAGGCAAATTAGTCTGGAGAAAGGAACATAAAGTTTGCCTTTACTTTTACCGGAGTCTTTATCAAAGAGTACGATTGTGCTTCTACTCAATGTGAGCTTTGCATCGCAGCAGAGGCGGCTTTAAGGCTGCAAATGAGTTGATTGGTAGTGGTCATTAAGCAGTTTATGGAGACATATTATTCACATCCACTACGAGGCAACTATAGGAAACGTGATTTGTACAGGAACCTGATAAATAGGCATGCACCTATTGTTATCAATTATTGCCATCGTTCTCCCTGCCAGTTATTAATAATAACTGGCTTTGCGGAATAGCTGTAATAAGAAATGGTGTCAGGGCGGTTGTGGTGATCCAGCAGTGTGTGATGAAGTGACGGCACACTGGTAGTCATTTCATGAATGCTGCAGATGTTGAGGTGTAACTTTATCAACATCCCAAGATGGGATAGTAGGTATTTTTGCGGTATTCTTAAAAAAACCCCCCACTTTTTAAAAAAATGCCGTGGTGTGTTAAAATGACGTGGCAGCAATGCTTCATATAGATCAGGGGTCACCAATGCGGTGCCCGCGGGCACCAGGTAGCCCGTAAGGACCAGATGAGTAGCCCGCTGGCCTGTTCTAAAAATAGCTCAAATAGCAGCACTTACCAGTGAGCTGCCTCTATTTTTTTAAATTGTATTTATTTACCAGCAAGCTGGTCTCGCTTTGCTTGACATTTTTAATTCTAAGAGAGACAAAACTCAAATAGAATTTGAAAATCCAAGAAAATATTTAAAGACTTGGTCTTCACTTGTTTAAATAAATTCATTAATTTTTTTACTTTGCTTCTTATAACTTTCAGAAAGACAATTTTAGAGAAAAAATACAACCTTAAAAATGATTTTAGGATTTTTAAACACATGTACCTTTTTACCTTTTAAATTCCTTCCTCTTCTTTCCTGACAATTTAAATCAATGTTCAAGTAATTTTTTTTTTTATTGTAAAGAATAATAAATACATTTTAATTTAATTCTTCATTTTAGCTTCTGTTTTTTCGACGAAGAATATTTGTGAAATATTTCTTCAAACTTATTATGATTAAAATTCAAAAAAATTATTCTGGCAAATCTAGAAAATCTGTAGAATCAAATTTAAATCTTATTTCAAAGTCTTTTGAATTTCTTTTGAAATTTTTGTTCTGGAAAATCTAGAAGAAATAATGATTAGTCTTTTTTAGAAATATAGCTTGGTCCAATTTGTTATACATTTTAACAAAGTGTAGATTGAATTTTAACCTATTTAAAACATGTCATCAAAATTCTAAAATTAATCTTAATCAGGAAAAATTACTAATGATGTTCCATAAATTATTTTTTATATTTTTTCAAAAAGATTCGAATTAGCTAGTTTTTCTCTTCTTTTTTTCGGTTGAATTTTGAATTTTAAAGAGTCGAAATTGAAGATAAACTATGTTTCAAAATTTAATTGTCATTTTTTTTGTGTTTTCTCCTCTTTTAAACCGTTCAATTAAGTGTAAATATAATTAATTATTAATAATAACAGAGTTAAAGGTAAATTGAGCAAATTGGCTATTTCTGGCAATTTATTTAAGTGTGTATCAAACTGGTAGCCCTTCGCATTAATCAGTACCCAAGAAGTAGCTCTTGCTTTCAAAAAGGTTGGTGACCCCTGATATAGATACTCTGGGGTGTAAATCTTTGGGCACCTAACGATTCGTTCCGATCCCGATTCCTTTTTTAAAAATACATTTTTGCAATGTATTATTTGGTATGATAATTATAATGGCCTAGAAAAGTCTCATAAATAAAAATGCAGGGTTTCCCCTAAACTGCCAAGATATCTGTGGCGGTGGGGACGTGGTCACAATGACGTCACCGAGTAATTTGCATAATTTGCTATGATGACATGATTTTCTTTAAAAAGGCTCAAAAAATGTATAAATACATTTAAACCAATTTGTTATTAATAATTAGTATTTACATGTTTGTTTTTTTATCGTTTTGCCATATTTTCAATTGTTGCTGCTTTTTGCACAAGGTACTTTTTGTACAAGGTAAAGGTGTTTACAGACTTTTTATGACTTTAAAAAAACCTGAAAACAACGAGCAATAAATGTATGATCTTCTTCTGGGGTTATTATAGAATGTAGTCGTGTTTAGAGACTCTACTTCTGTCCCTCGATGTCCCTGACTAAAGAGGCTGAAGTGAGCATGATGTCACATTTGCTGGACTTTCTCTTTTTAAAAGCCGCCACTGTCCTCTTAATATTTGCACATTTTGTAGATGGCTGTTCGTGCGGGTATATCTGCAATATGTATAAAAAAATCACGTCCATATCACAGACATGCTGACAACGTTACAGTTACATCTGGTTTCCGTAACGCGGTTTTCGGTGATCAAAGTCTTTTTTTTGGTGGTCAAGTTTTCGGTACATCGCTTGTGTCAGCCCTTTGAGACACTTGTGATTTAGGGCTATATAAATAAACATTGATTGATTGATTGATTGTCATCGGTTCGATAAGAGGACTCAATAATAGGCTCAAACTCGATAATTTCTTATCAAACATCATCCCTAGACACAACCTTCTCATTCAATTTGTTTTCTTGATTTTCATGGCTATTTACATTGTAGATTGTTCAGCGCTACATAAATTGAACCAGTTTTGATCAGAGTTAAACAACCAAAAACAACACGACCACAAATACCAAAGACATCACCAAGTCAGCAATTCCAATACATTCATACGTTGTTGTCCAGTCGCTGTTAAAAGTCAGATTTTCGTGATTTATTTTGATTTTTTTCCGGGTCGATAGCATACTTGCCAACTCTCCCAATTTTAGCGGGAGAATCCCGGTATTCAGCGCCTCTCCCGACAACCTCCCGGCAGAGATTTTCTCCCGACAAACTCCCGGTATTCAGCCGGAGCTGGAGGCCACGCCCCCTCCAGCTCAATGCGGACCTGAGACTGAGTGGGGACAGCCTGTTCTCACGTCCGCTTTCCCACAATATAAACAGCTTGCCTGCCCAACGAACGGAGAAGTTAAACAGGACAATACTGCCATCTAATGGATAGCCAACGGAACACTGAAATTCAAGTATTTTTTTTTTTTCTATGTAAATAAAATAAATATAAATATATACACTACCGTTCAAAAGTTTGGGGTCACCCAAACAATTTAGTGGAATAGCCTTCATTTCTAAGAACAAGAATAGACTGTCGAGTTTCAGATGAAAGTTCTCTTTTTCTGGCCATTTTGAGCGTTTAATTGACCCCACAAATGTGATGCTCCAGAAACTCAATCTGCTCAAAGGAAGGTCAGTTTTGTAGCTTCTGTAAGGAGCTAAACTGTTTTCAGATGTGTGAACATGATTGCACAAGGGTTTTCTAATCATCAATTAGCCTTCTGAGCCAATGAGCAAACACATTGTACCATTAGAACACTGGAGTGATAGTTGCTGGAAATGGGCCTCTATACACCTATGTAGATATTGCACCAAAAACCAGACATTTGCAGCTAGAATAGTCATTTACCACATTAGCAATGTATAGAGTGTACTTCTTTAAAGTTAAGACTAGTTTAAAGTTATCTTCATTGAAAAATAAGGACATTTTAATGTGACCCCAAACTTTTGAACGGTAGTGTATATATATATATATATATATATATATATATATATATATATATATATATATATATATATAGCTAGAATTCACTGAAAGTCAAGTATTTCATATATATATATATATATATATATATATATATATATATATATATATATATATATATATATATATATATATATATATATATATATATATATATATGAAATATATATACATGAAATATATATGAAATACTCGAGTTGGTGAATTCTGGCTGTAAAAAACCACGCCCCCAACCACCCCCCCACCCCCAACCAAGCCCCCCTACCCCCTACCCCCTACCCCCCACCTCCCGATATTGGAGGTCTCAAGGTTGGCAAGTATGGTCGA
Organism: Entelurus aequoreus; assembly: GCF_033978785.1. Taxonomy (NCBI): domain Eukaryota; kingdom Metazoa; phylum Chordata; class Actinopteri; order Syngnathiformes; family Syngnathidae; genus Entelurus; species Entelurus aequoreus. Next base: position 7,761,682 of record NC_084752.1, read on the forward strand.
TAGTGCCATCTTCTTCGACTCACCCACCGCCGCTTCATTGTGACACATATGCTTCACCGTTGCCCCCTGCGGGGTGGCGAGAGTACTGCATACATGATTGTTTTGAATGGTTTCATCAAGCCTATTTGTGTGTTGTTTGGCGGGCCAAATTAAAAGCTTTGGTGGGCCGGATGTGGCCCGCGGGACGCCAGTTGTGTGTGTGTGTCCAGTACCAACATGTTCCTGAAATGAGTGCCATATTTTGGCAAACTTTGCATCAGATCCTTTCAGTATCCCAGCATCCATTGAGATGACAACCTCTGGTATGCGAGATGTCAAAGTCGAACATAAAATATTCAGTAGGTGCCTGACGTTATGAAAGGACTGTCTTTCCTTAATAAACCCGGTTTGGTCTGTTGAAATAACAGAGGACACAACGGTTTCCAGGCAACCCGCAAGAATCTTAGACAGAAGTTTCACATCGGCACAAAGTAAAGCGAGAGGGACAAGCCGTACACAATGGATGGATGGATGGATGGATGGTGGCCTGGTGCAGTGTGGAAGGAAGGATACTGGTCTAGAGGGATGTTCAATGAGAGTGCAGACATTTTGTCAACAAAGGTTTTGTAAAATTCAGCAGGAAATCCGTCAGAGTCTGGCCGTTTTCCACTCTGCATTGATATCAAGGCAGACTTTAGTTCTTCAGGGGTCAGAGGTCCATCCTGACATACAAACTGTGTTAGATGTAAATATAAACAGAATACGATGATTTGCAAATCCTTTTCAAGCCATATTCAATTGAATGCACTAGAAAGACAACATATTTGATGTTCAAACTCATAAACTTCTTTTTTTTTTTGCAAATAATAATTAAGTTAGAATTCCATGGCTGCAACACGTGCCAAAGTAGTTGGGAAAGGGCATGTTCACCACTGTGTTACATGGCCTTTCCTTTTAACAACACTCGGCAAACGTTTGGGAACTGAGGAGACACATTTTTTTAAGCTTTTCAGGTGGAACTCTTTCCCATTCTTGCTTGATGTACAGCTTAAGTTGTTCAACAGTCCGGGGGTCTCCCTTGTGCTATTTTAGGCTTCATAATGCCCCACACATTTTCAATGGGAGGCAGGTCTGGACTACAGGCAGGCCAGTCTAGTACGCGCACTCTTTCACTATGAAGCCACGTTGATGTAACACGTGGCTTGGCATTGTCTTGCTGAAATAAGCAGGGGCGTCCATGGTAACGTTGCTTGGATGGCAACATATGTTGCTCCAAAACCTGTATGTACCTTTCAGAATGAATGGCGCCTTCACAGATGTGTAAGTTACCCATGTCTTGGGCACTAATACACCCCCATACCATCACACATGCTGGCTTTTACACTTCGCGCCTATAACAATCCGGATGGTTCTTTTCCTCTTTGGTCCGGAGGACACGACGTCCACAGTTTCCTAAAACAATTTGAAATGTGGACTCGCCAGACCACAGAACACTTTTCCACTTTGTATCAGTCCATCTTAGATGAGCTCAGGCCCAGCGAAGCCGACGGCGTTCCTGGGTGTTGTTGATAAACGGTTTTTGCCTTGCATAGGAGAGTTTTAACTTGCACTTACAGATGTAGCGACCAACTGTAGTTACTGACAGTCGGTTTCTGAAGTGTTCCTAAGCCCATGTGGTGATATCCTTTACACACTGATGTCGCTTGTTGATGCAGTACAGCCTGAGGGATGGAAGGTCACAGGCTTAGCTGCTTACGTGCAGTGATTTCTCCAGATTCTCTGAACCATTTGATGATATTACGGAGCGTAGATGGTGAAATCCCTAAATTCCTTGCAATAGCTGCTTGAGAAAGGTTTTTCTTAAACTGTTCAACAATTTGCTCACGCATTTGTTGACAAAGTGGTGACCCTCGCCCCATCCTTGTTTGTGAATGACTGAGCATTTCATGGAATCTACTTTTATACCCAATCATGGCACCCACCTGTTCCCCAATTTGCCCGTTCACCTGTGGGATGTTCCAAATAAGTGTTTGATGAGCATTCCTCAACTTTATCAGTATTTATTGCCACCTTTCCCAACTTCTTTGGCACGTGTTGCTGGCATCAAATTCTAAAGTTAATGATTATTTGCAAAAAAAAATTGTTTTATTAGTTTGAACATCAAATATGTTGTCTTTGTAGCATATTCAACTGAATATGGCTTGAAAATGATTTGCAAATCATTGTATTCCGTTTATATTTACATCTAACACAATTTCCCAACTCATATGGAAACGGGGTTTGTACGTTTCAGGGTTATTATATGGGATTTCTAGCGACGTAAAGAAGGTTTAGTAGTATGACCCCTCGCACATGCTCTCAGAGGAAGATAGGGCTTTGTAATACGTCTTAAACTGGTTATTTTTAGTTACTGGGTCAACTGATATCACAGTACCTAGTCTCTATCTGTGAAATCTGCATGGATGAAGAGTGTTGCTGAATTTGGTGTGAGGGGAATTTACTGGGTTCCTCCCTTGATTCGGACGAACGCTCTTTTTGTTAGCAATCTCTCTCTTACAGGAAGAACAGGAAACTACATGCCCACGAAGATAAGCCTTCCAAGTTGTCAATGCGGACACCTCTGCACTCACGTTGGTTGAAGTGAACAAGTCGATACTGCCATTAATTGAAGTAATAAAATCTGACTCACATAGCAAAACAGGACTGAAGCGCCAGCGGGAGCGGGACAATGGTCTGCCCGGAAGAGACATGTCGACAACAACAGTTGTATGATGAGAGATAACTATTGAACCAAGAGAGCACGAGCAGACAGTGCGTATTGGTCTTTTGTCAATGAGAAATAGGTCAATTCGAGAGAAGATACCGTGTACTGGAGAGAAGAAGGAAAACTGCTTGGCATTGGGGTTATGTAAGCTGATTCAGAAGGGTGGGGAGGTCTAAAGACGAATCAGGGCAGCTACTGAAATCACCTTCAAGAACAAGGTGGGTAGAGTTTAAGGTAAGATGGTTATAAAAACTGGGGCAGCACGGTGGAACAGGGGTTAGTGCGTGTGCCTCACAATACGAAGGTCCTGGGTTCAATCGTGGGCTCGGGATCTGTCTGTGTGGAGTTTGCATGTTCTCCCCGGGACTGCGTGGGTTTCCTCCGGGTACTCCGGCTTCCTCCCACCTCCAAAGACATGCACCTGGGGATAGGTTGATTGGCAACACTAAATGGGCCCTAGTGTGTGAATGTGAGTGTGAATGTTGTCTGTCTATCTGTGTTGGCATTGGGATGAGGTGGCGACTTGTCCAGGGTGTACCCCGCCTTCCGCCCGAAGTACCCCATGCGACCCCGAACGGGACAAGCGGTAGAAAATAGATGGATGGATGGAATAAAAACTTTTTGTTATCCCAGTTAGGCCCTTAGATAGGTCTTTGTGACATTGACATATCGGCCATTAGGATCTGATATAGCTGTCAACATTGAAAATAAAACAGATTTATGTGTGAGAATGGCAACCCCTCTAGCCCTACTTGAGAATTTAGCGTGGTAGAGTTGGCCAACTCACCCCCTTTGGAGTCATGCTTCTTCGTTGGTGGAGTTCATTCATGGGGGGTTTTAAACTCGGTGTGTAGTTTGATCTTGTGGCCGCTATTCTCTTTTCCCATGATCCTCGCGGATAACCAGGTCCTTATTTTGGTAACAGTGGAAGCGAAGTACGGCCGGCAGAGGCTTGGGAGCGAGGTTCCGGTGTGCCCTCTCAATCTCGGGCCGGCAAAGTTCAAGTTTCCATGCGTGAAGTAGCTCGTTTTGTTTTCGTGAGCGGAGCAGAAGCTTTCAGGCTTCCGAATGTGTTTTTTCACCTCAGTTGTTGTTGTTTTCTAAACAGCTAATCTGCCGACTGTGGTTTTATATTTGGACTTTAAACTTTATTTGACTCAATGATCTTCAACCCTGGACACTCCCAGCTATAGTCAGGTCGGGCTTATACCGCCACGGGTAAGATGTACCCCCGTGCTACCTGCCGCATTCGGGCAGATGGGGCTCGTAAACCTGGTAAGGCAGCCCATCTAGGAGAAGGAAATCTCCAATCTCAAAACCACCGCTGCCTTGCGGTCAACCCACTTGAGGGTAAGGCTAAGGGAGTAAACACCGACAGAAAATCAGGAGCCGGAGTCCTGAAGGCGGTTTGGTGTTGTAGCGTCATTCCGGCAACTCCTGCGGCGTCGCTGGTGCCAAGTTGTATCGACACTCGTCGCTCCCTTGGATCCACCAGCCATGCGGAGAGGGGGGGCTTGCTGCCTGGACAACAGCTTGCCCTCCATAGTTCCATGCCCAGGCCATGTAGATCTACTGGAGAGGTCCACTGGAGAGGTCACTCTAGCAGATACTGGTTCTAAGCCTATCCGATTGGCCAAGGAAACAGGTGCCAGGGGCCATATCCGTCCTTGGGAGGGACCATCCCAGTGAGACCCCCCCCCCTTTTTGGATCTACCCCATCGTCTCCCGAGACGGAAGGATGCCAACGAATCTCCACCTTTGTCATGCTAGGAGGAGGCGGTTAGTCTTTTTCACCTGCTCAGTGGCCTTGCGGTTAGAGCAGACCTGGGCCACATGCGGCCCGTTGAGCTTTTCAATCTGGCCCGCCGGACATTCCCAAATAATTTTTTTAGATCTTTAAGATGGAAAGTGTAGCTGCCATTATGATGTGCAGTCATGTTTTCTAATGGCCGTAAGTCTTCAACTATACTAAGTCTTCCAATGGTTGGAATCTGCGCTTATGGATGATATACTAGTTACTATGGTAATCGAATTAGTTACTATGGTCATCTAATTAGTTACTATGGTAATCAACGTCACAGCAGCGCAGATGAGGCACCAAGCAGTGTGGGCGGGAAGCGTTTCCACAGACGCGGAAGGAGGTTTTCACAACAAAGTTCTAAAGCTTATTGATATATAGAATAGAATAGAATAGAAAGTACTTTATTGATCCATGGGGGAAATTCAGCAAATATCAGATTGTAGGTGAGGTTTATTTTGTAGCCTTCGCGTTCATATTTCACTGTTTGTCGCGTTTCACTTGATTGTAAAATATGTCGATCGAAAGGGGGTGTGACGTTCATATTTTGTCAATATTCAGTGTTTTATCCTTCATAGAAAAATGTAAAATTCCATTACGTTTTTTAAGGCGGTCTGTCATAACATTTTTAAGCATTCAGACATTATTGTGAGGTTTTGTATTAGTGTTCCTAAAAATAGATATACCGGCCCCCAGACACATTTTTTTTCTCTAAATGTGGCCCCCGAGTCAATAATTGCCCAGGTCTGGGTTAGAGTGTCCGCGAGTCGGCCAGTTGTTGGGGTAGCGACCTTGTGTGTCAGCATGTCTGTGATCTTCTTTTAATTCTTTTAATTATTTTTTTATTTTTTATTTTTTTATTAATAGATTTAATTATTTATTTATTCTTATTTTTTTTAAACATATTTTATTAATATTATTATTATTATTATTATGTATTTATTTATTTTATTTATTTATTTCCCTACCTCAGGGGGGGGACTCGGCGGGGCGGTTGCTGGTTGTTCCATCTCCATCGTTGGGGTCCCTGCGGGTGGGGTGGGTGGTTCCTGTGGCCCCGTGCTGCCATTGCTCACTCAGCATCAAGGTTTGGAATTGGGGGTTGAATCACCAAAAATTATTCCCGGGCGTGGCCACTGCTGCTGCTCACTGCTCCCCTCACCTCCCAGGGTGTGATCAAGGGTGATGGGTCAAATGCAGAGAATAATTTTGCCACACCTAGTGTGTGTGTGACAATCATTGGTACTTTAAAGGCCTACTGAAATTAATTTTTTTTATTTAAACGGGGATAGCAGATCCATTCTATGTGTCATACTTGATCATTTTGCGATATTGCCATATTTTTGCTGAAAGGATTTAGTATAGAACAACGTCGATAAAGTTCGCAATTTTTGGTCTCTGATAAAAAAAAGCCTTGCCCCTACCGGAAGTAGCGTGACGTTGTCAGTTGTTCGCTTCCTCATATTTTCCTATTGTTTTCAACGCAGCTAGAGCTATTCGGACTGAGAAAGCGACGATTACCCCATTAATTTGAGCGAGGATGAAAGATTCGTGGATGAGGAACGTTAGAGTGACGGACTAGAATGCAGTGAAATACATATCTTTTTTCGCTCTGACCGTAACTTAGGTACAAGCTGGCTCATTGGATTCTACACCCTCTCCTTTTTCTATCGTGGATCACGGATTTGTATTTTAAACCACCTGGGATACTATATCCTCTTGAAAATGAGAGTCGAGAACGCGAAATGGACATTCACAGTGCCTTTTATCTCCACGACAATACATCGACGAAGCTCTTTAGCATGAGCTAACGTGATAGCATCTGTCTCAAATGAAGATAGAAACAAAATAAATAAATCCCTGACCTGAAGGATAGACAGAAGATCAACGATACTATTAAACCATGGACATGTAACTACACGGTTAATAATTCTCAGCCTGGCTAAGCTTAACAATGCTGTTGCTAACGACGCTGAAGCTAACTTAGCAACTTAGCAACCGGACTTTACAGAGCTATGATAAAAACATTAGCGCTCCACCTACGCCAGCCAGCCCTCATCTGCTCATCAACACCCGTGCTCACCTGCGTTCCAGCGATCGACGGTGCGACGAAGGACTTCACCCGATCACAGATGCGATTGGCGGCTAGCATCGGCTAGCGCGTCTGCTATCCAAGTAAGTACTCCTTGTTGTGTTGCTACAGCCAGCCGCTAATACACCGATCCCACCTACAACTTTCTTCTTTGCAGCCTCCATTGTTCATTAAACAAATTGCAAAAGATTCACCAACACAGATGTCCAGAATACTGTGGAATTTTGAGATGAAAACAGAGCTTTTTTGTATTGTATTCAATGGGGAAGCCATACCTCTGTTCCCCGGGCTATGTCACGCGCATACGTCATCCTCCAAAGGCTTTTTCAATTGGAAGTTTAGCGGGGAATTTAAAATGTCACTTTATAAGTTAACCCGGCCGTATTGGCATGTGTTGCAATGTTAAGATTTCATCATTGATATATAAACTATCAGACTGCGTGGTCGCTAGTAGTGGCTTTCAGTAGGCCTTTAACTTTATTTGCAGATTTACTGATATTTCGCATAAAACCTGCAGTAAGTGTTGGAAGAACCTTCCTAAAGTGCCACCTCAAAAGCAGCCGCTTACTGGCAAACAGTGAAAGCGTGTATCACCGGCAGCGTACCGAAAGAAACATGTAAGACGCTTCATGAAAGAACCAGCGTGAGCTCCAAACTCCCGTCACCTGCCGCGCCTCGGCCCTTTTTGTTTGAACTCCAATAACTCTTTGTTAGTATGCCGGGTTCATATCTTCCCTGAGTGCTCTCACAGTGATTGCTTTGCATAGGTTGCCAATATTGTCAGTTTAATTTCAGCCTTTCCACCGCAATATGAATACATATTGGTGGGAGTTTTTCTTTTTAGCATGCAGTGCAGATAAATAAATGTATTAAAAACAAACATGTGGGTCCAGCTCTCCTTGTAATGATCCATTAGACTTTATTTCCCAGGAGGGAATATGTGTCTAAATAAAGGGTTACATCATCATAGTGGAGGGATAGCTGTCGAATGTCCCTTAACTTTGCGTACTTTATTTATATAATATGTGGAATCTCTTCATTCTCAGGCCCGTTTGATTCATTATCCATATTTTACTCTGTGACTGAGATTCCCCCTTTTTCTCTGCCTGGGCAGACGTACAGAGAACCAAACCTTCCCTCTCTGCCAACTACCCACATACGGATTTTCTATTTTAGTCGCTTTGTGCCCGACGCAGGATTTTGACAAATGGCTGGCTGGCAGGGTTAAAGCAATAACAAATGAAATAAAAAAGAAAAGCCAAACAGGAGTTGCATTACAAATAAACGTGGAACCCGGAGATCATTTCTTTTTAGTGTTGCCAAACATAAACTTTAAAGGGGAACATTTCCCCGCCTTATAAATGTTGTCACAAAATACTGGCGTTAAAGCGTCAAATCATAAGGTTCACCACGCATTTGGGCCTGAGCTTGCACCCGGTTTGGATGCCTCTGAACGCTGCATTTTGCAGTCTTTTTTGTTGTTGTAAATGCGGGTACAGCGGAACCTCCATTTACAAACTTACTTGATTCTTGAATATGGTTTGCAAACCGAAAGTTTGTATCGTGAAGCAGAGTTCCCCATAATAAACAATGTAAACATGAATAGACAAAAGTTCCTATTTTATTTTTAAAAAAAAAGCATACATACAGTATATATGGTAACACTTTAGTATGGGGAACATATTGACCATTAATTAGTTGCTTATTAATGTAACAAAGACTTAATTTAGAGTTATTTGGACACTAGGGGAACATGTTAGGGTTACTAATAAGCAATAATTCTGAGGTTATTGAGGGAAGACTCTTAGTTAATGGCTTACTGGTTGTATAATAAGGCCATGCAGAATAAGGCATTAATAAGTACTAATTAAGAGCCAATATGTTACTAATTTACATGTTAATAAGCAACTAATTAATGGTGAATATGTGTTCCCCATACTAAAGTGTTACTATATATATATATATATATATATATATATATATATATATATATATATATATATATATATATATAATTACTAATTAATGGTGAATATGTGTTCCCCATACTAAAGTGTTACTATATATATATATATATATATATATATATATATATATATATATATATATATATATATATATATACTAAAATGTTACCATATATATATATATATATATATATATATATATATATATATATATATATATATATATATATATATATATATATATATATATATATATATATATATATATATATATGGTAACATTTTAGTATGGGTAACACATATTCACCATTAATTAGTTGCTTATCAGAATTATTGCTTATTAGTAACCCTAACCCTAACCCTAACATGTTCCCCTAGTGTCCAAATAACACACACACATATATATATATATATATATATATATATATATATATATATATATATATATATATATATATATATATATATATATATATAGTAACACTTTAGTATGAGGAATATATTGACCATTAATTAGTTGCTTATTAAAGTAACAAAAACTTAATTTAGAGATATTTGGACACTAGGGGAACATATAAGGTTTAGGGTTAGGGTTGCTAATAAGCAATAATTCTGAGGTTATTGAGGGAAGACTCCTAGTTAATGGCTTACTGGTTGTATAATAAGGCCATGCAGAATAAGGCATTAATAAGTACTTAATAATGACTAGTTAAGAGCCAATATGTTACTCATTTGCATGTTAATAAGCAACTAATTCATGGTGAATATGTTCCCTATACTAAATTGTTACCATATATATATATATATATATATATATATATATATATATATATATATATATATATATATATATATATATATATATATATATATATATATATATATATATATATATATATATAGACACACCTTCTCATTCAATGTGTTTTCTTTATTTTCATGACTATTTACATTGTAGATTGTCACATCAAAACTATGAATGAACACATGTGGAGTTATGTACTTAACAAAAAAAAGGTGAAATAACTGCAAACATGTTTTATGTTCTAGTTTCTTCAAAATAGCCACCCTTTGCTCTGATTACTGCTTTGCACACTCTTGGCATTCTCTCCATGAGCTTCAGGCACACCTGTGAAGTGAAAACCATTGCAGGTGACTACCTCTTGACGAGCGGCACCGGTCGAATGGGCCCGACAAATTGTGAGTTCAAATATTTAATTTGTTTATTTTTTTGCGTTTAATATGTTTTTTTGGAATTTTTAATTTCTGATGCAGGGTTTATTTTAGGGATGTCCGATAATGGCTTTTTGCCGATATCCGATATGCCGATATTGTCCAACTCTTTAATTACCGATACCGATATCAACCGATACCGATATCAACCGATATATACAGTCGTGGAATTAACACATTATTATGCCTAATTTGGACAACCAGGTATGGTGAATCAAATAAAAAAGACAAATAAATTAAAAACATTTTCTTGAATAAAAAATAAAGTAAAACAATATAAAAACAGTTACATAGAAACTAGTAATTAATGACAATTTGTAAAATTAACTGTTAAAGGTTAGTATTATTAGTGGAGCAGCAGCACGCACAATCATGTGTGCTTACGGACTGTATCCCTTGCAGACTGTATTGATATATATTGATATATAATGTAGGAACCAGAATATTAATAACAGAAAGAAACAACCCTTTTGTGTGAATGAGTGTGAATGGGGGAGGGAGGTTTTTTGGGTTGGTGCACTAATTGTAAGTGTATCTTGTGGTTTTTATGTGGATTTAATAAAAAAAACAAAAAACGATACTGATAAAAAAACCCGATACCGATCATTTCCGATATTACATTTTAACGCATTTATCAGCCGATAATATCGGCAGACCGATATTATCGGACATCTCTAGTTTATTTATTTTTAAATGCGCCAGAAAATAACCCGTTTTGTACACTGTTGATGTGTTTCAATGCGCAGTAGGGCGTAAATGTGTTCCTGTGTTGTATTTCTCCAGCAATGGTCATGTGGTGACATCAATGATGGTATTTTGGGAGGTAATCACTGAAGTGGGACGTCCCTGAAGGCCTAGGTGGGAAACGCACGGCCCGCCATTGACTACTAAACATGTTCTAATGAAGAGTTGTTGATGCATTTCTTGTACCGGATCTCAGTGGGTGGAAAGTCTATCTATTCTCCTTTTTGCAGAAGTGTAAATATAGCCGACACTTGAATAAGTCCATTCAAAAATGGCATTGTCTACCAGCTGACTCAGGTAAGGGCATTGTTTTATCGCTTCCACTTGATGGCCTTTGCCTCCCGTTTCCTTTAAGTCTGGAAAATATTTTCACGGTCTGCAGTGCGACGGAGGAAAAAAACCTCCAGCGTCCACTGAGAATGAGATTCGGAGTGGTCAGGTGGACAGATTAGATGGCGCGTAATGTATTGTAGCCTACTTATTTACTGCACAGGCTTCTTTGTAGATAAACTAAAGTAGGACTCTTTTGGTTCGGCGGCAGAGAGTCGCTCTGTGATGTATGACTGCTGCAGCCGCTGAAGGGAATACTCTTTTATTTTTGTGAAGAAAAGTTGAACTTGTCGACATGAAGTACGCGGGGCCAAAGAAAAAGTAGAAAACTGTACTGCATGCATCCTAGTAGACATTGTATAGACCAGTGTTTTTCAACCTTTTTTGAGCCAAGGCACATTTTTTGCGTTGGAAAAAAATCCGGAAGCACGCCGCCAGCAGAAATCATTAAAAAACCATAACCAACTATGCATCACTATAGCTCTTGTCTCAAAGTAGGTGTACTGTCACCACCTGTCACATCACACTAGGGATGATGTTTGATAAGAAATGATCCTTATCGATTCTCTTATCGAGTCCAGATAGGTTGTTGTATATGGAAAAAAACAATATTTGGTTTAACAAAAGCTCACTTTTATTTTATAAGAAAAAAAAAATAAAAAAATAAATATTGACTGTTGTTACCCCCCTAAAAAATAAAATTAAATAAATAAATATTGACTGTTGTTACCCAAAGTATATTAAGTGGGATTTTTCAAAAAAACAAATATATACAGCAGGGGTGTCCAAAGTGCGGCCCGGGGGCCATTTGCGGCCCGCCACACATTCTGGAAATACTATTGTAAAAATAAAAAAGAACATTAAAAAAAGTGGAATGAGGTGAAATCTAACGAGAAAAAGTTGCAATGTTGACACAAAAGCTGCCATGCAGGCTGTTTTTTTTTCTTTTGTCTTTCTTTATTTTTCTTTTTTTGCCATTGCTCAAAAAAAAAAAAAAATTGGACAAAAAAATCCATGTTATAATGAATTATTTTTAAGGCTCCAATTACTTCAAATATTTCACTTTAAAATGTTTTAAGTGGTAAATATTGCATATATTGTGTAGTAGCCATATAAAAACATCAACGTTTTATTCGACAAAAGAGCATAAAACAAACAAAATAATAGTTCAAATGTAAAATGGACAGATATATCTGAAGTTGATCTCCTAACTTAAGTGTTGAAACTAAAAGAAACACCTAATAAAAATGTATCACTTTATGAGTGGGGGCACATTTTGGATCCCAAATATATTTAGTGGTATTTTATTTATCTTTTCACTGTGATTACTCAAAAATATTAAGGAATTAAAATCAATGCATTATGGATCTTTTTTTGCTCTAATTACTAAATACTGCATATTTCAGTTTTACTATAAACAACAAAGTTGTTTTTGACATTAAAGCCATAAAACCTATTTTTTATTACTTTATATCAACTTGAAGTTGATATAGAGATTTACTGTAAATAAATAATAATAATAATAATTTGACTTACTTTTAACAATTTAATGAGACCCTTTATGGTCCCGGGACCCCTAAAGGTAAAATAAAATAAAAAAATCCATATATTTTGTTATGATTTAAAAATTTAAAATATCAAAATGGCCCCCACATGCTTTAATTTTTCCGTGTGCGGCCCTCAGTGGAAAAAGTTTGGACACCCCTGGTCTAGAGCATGTACATATGTAGTTATTGTGGAACAGATGCATCAAATTTCATTTAGAGCTTGTTATATAATTGTTGCAATTATACAACACTGGGTGAATGTGGTAGTCAAAAATGCTGGCTTGTTGCAGTGGGCTCAAACAGGTTGTATTCCCTCCACTACATCACTGCCTGAAGTATTTTCTCTATACATGGATAGTATACATTCTACCCTTGTGTTGTGTTCAAATGCCTCCTACAACAACATCGTAGTCAAATATTTTTTTTTTTTTTAGGTTTTTCTATATTTGGGTCTTACAGGGTTAAACATTTTTTTATATTAACAAATGAATAATTAGTTGGATATTGACATAAATATTAAACTATTTAAATAAATATTATTTTACATTAAATCAATTAATGATACATTTAATAACACATGCATTTTATTAATGACAACTTCAGTTATGACACATTTAAGTAATAATTTAAAAATGTATTGCGTGTACTAATTATAAGGATTTATTAATAATGTAGCCCCATCCAGAGGACAGGGCTGGCAAGTAAAGCATCCTGATTGGCAACCAGGAAAAGGTGTGTCCTGATTTTTTCCAATCAGGTTCAGGTGGGAGAGGCAGCGCTCAGGCCAGAGGAGAAGTGGCCGGAATGGAAGACAAAGAGCAAGTGGGATAAAGGACACCAAACTGGGGGTCAAGACCGCAGCAAAGCTCGTATGAAGTCTGAAACGAGGCCAAAAAGCTGGTTTTGTCACCTGAAGAGAGGAGAGAAGGTGTTTCTGCAGCCAATCTCTTCCTGTTTCCGAGACGTTCTGAAGAGGTGAACTGGACTCGGTGAGTGGAAGAAATGTTTTGTTGAGTTTGAGTGGTGATCGTGAAAGGTAATATATGCTAAGGCAGGGGTCACCAATCTTTTTGAAACCAAGAGCTACTTCTTGGGTACTGATTAATGCGAAGGGCTACCAGTTTGATACACACTTAAAGAAATTGGCAGAAATAGCCAATTTGCTCAATTTACCTTTAACTCTATGTTATTATTAATAATTAATGATATTTACACTTAATTGAACGGTTTAAAAGAGGAGAAAACACGAAAAAAATGACAATTAAATTTTGAAACATAGTTTGTCTTCAATTTCGACTCTTTAACATTCAAAATTCAACCGAAAAAAAGAAGAGAAAAACTTAAAAAAAGAATTTATGGAACATCATTAGTAATTTTTCCTGATTAAGATTAATTTTAGAATTTTGATGACATGTTTTAAATAGGTTAAAATCCAATCTACACTTTGTTAGAATATATAACAAATTGGACCAAGCTATATTTCTAACAAAGACTAATCATTATTTGTTCTAGAATTTCCAGAACAAAAATTTTAAAAGAAATTCAAAAGACTTTGAAATAAGATTTAAATTTGATTCTACAGATTTTCTAGATTTAACAGAATATTTTTTTTGAATTTTAATCATAACAAATTTGAAGAAATATTTCACAAATATTCTTCGTCGAAAAAACAGAAGCTAAAATGAAGAATTAAATTAAAATGTATTTATTATTCTTTACAATAAAACAAAAAAAAAACTTGAACATTGATTTAAATTGTCAGGAAAGAAGAGGAAGGAATTTAAAAGGTAAAAAGGTATATGTGTTTAAAAATCCTAAAATCATTTTTAAGGTTGTATTTTTTCTCTAAAATTGTCTTTCTGAAAGTTATAAGAAGCAAAGTAAAAAAAATAATTAATTTATTTAAACAAGTGAAGACCACGTCTTTAAAATATTTTCTTGGATTTTCAAATTCTATTTGAGTTTTGTCTCTCTTCGAATTAAAAATGTCGGGCAAAGCGAGACCAGCTTGTTAGTAAATAAATAAAATTTAAAAAATAGAGGCAGCTCACTGGTAAGTGCTGCTATTTGAGCTATTTTTAGAACAGGCCAGCGGGCTACTCATCTGGTCCTTACGGGCTACCTGGTGCCCGCGGGCACCGCGTTGGTGACCCCTGTGCTAAGGTAATGAATTTGCGTCTTACTAGGGACTGCTACCGTTCACATTTCAATTCCTCGTACCTAAAAACAGAAACCAGTACTCAATGGTAGCAATTTTTAGTACTTTTTTTTTTTTGTGTCTTGTTAAATATCAATTGTTTTTTATAGAAACATTTAAGGATGAGCTGCTGTCTGGATGTTAGATCTCGTTTTATTGTGACATTTGTCAGTCTCAATTGGAGTTGCAAGTCCATGGTGTTAGATGGCAGTAGTACATGGCAGGGGTTTTCAATTTTTTTATGAGCCAAGGCACATTTTTTGCGTAGAAAAAATCCGGAGGCACACCACCAGCAGAAATCATTAAAAAATGAAATTCAGTTGACAGTAAAAAGTATATGACTTTAAACCATAACCAACTATGCATGACTATAGCTCTTGTCTCAAAGTAGGTGTACTGTCACCACCTGTCACACCACACCCTGACTTATTTGGAGTTTTCTGCTGTTTTCCTGTGTGTAGTGTTTTAGTTCCTGTCTTGCGCTCCTATTTTGGTGGCTTTTTCTCTTTTTTCTAGTATTTTCCTGTAGCAGTTTCATGTCTTCCTTAAGCGACATTTCCCGCATCTACTTTGTTTTAGCAATCAAGAATATTTCTGTTGTTGTTATCCTTTTTTGTGTGGACATTGTTGATTGTCATGTCATGTTTGGATGTACATTGTAGACGCCGTCTTTGCTCCACAGTAAGTCTTTGCTGTCGTCCAGCATTCTGTTTTTGTCTACTTTCTAGCCAGTTCAGTTTTAGTTTCGTTCTGCATACCAATCCCTAAGCTTCAATGCCTTTTCTTAGGGGCACTCACCTTTTGTTTATTTTTGGTGTAAGCATTAGACACCTTTTTACCTGCACACTGCCTCCCGCTGTTCCCAACATCTACAAAGCAATTAGCTACCGGCTGCCACCTACTGATATGGAAGAGTATTACACGGTTACTCTACCGACCTCTAGACAGCACCGACACTCCACACATAATTTGCAGACTATAATTACTGGTTTGCAAAAAATATATTTAACCCAAATAGGTGAAATTAGATAATTTCCCACGGCACACCGGACTGTATCTCACGACGCCGCGGCACAGTGGTTGAAAAACACTGGTATATAGTGTCAGTTCAGTCTGTGCGGTCTCGTCTTTTTTGTGCCCTAAAAAGTGTTTATACTGTAAGTGTTGTACTTGTTACGCACCAGCTGTTTGGTTGTCATGTGTATATTGATTGTAGTTTTCATTTACAAATTTGGAGGTGTTGTAATGGCCATGTAAAACGGCTAATGCTAATCAGCAGCATGTCAATAGCGAAACCAATGTGTATTAGCATCAAGCTAGCGCAGTTTTGGAAAAGTGGAGCCTCATTTAACTTGCGTTGGGGCGGTTTTTGAGTCAATTTCTTTGTTGGCATTGAAATTTGCAACGTTTGTCAAACTCAAGGCTCGGGGGCCAGATTTGGCCCGCCACATAATTTGATATGGCCCGCAAACGCCTGGAAAATAAAGTACTCTATATTTTCTTACTAAATGTATCCCTTCTTTCCATTTTGACAGAAAAAATATATGGAACACATGAAATTGCATCTCTTTTAAAACTTCAATATTGTAACAAATATACTGTACTTTCCAAATGTTAAATAAAAATACATACTTAAAACGTATCCATGAAATTGTACAATTTAAAATTTTACAGTGGTTTTTCACAGAATGCCACAGTAAATAAAAAAAATTAAAAATAACTCAACCAATCTTTTTTTTTTCCTGTAAAAATTTTTGCCTGAAAAATATACGGTTGATTTTATGGCGCATTACTGTGAATGAAAAAAACAGTAACACTTGTTTTAACTGTAAAAAGTTTTCCAGAATAAACAAAAAACAGTTTACTGTTTTTCCATTTGCAGTAAGTAATATGTTGACAAACAACTGAGTTTTACAGTAAAATTCTGGCGTGTAAGTTACCATTTTTTCCCCGTAAAATGTTATAAAAAATAAAAAAACCCCACCGTATATTTTACAGTTAAATTCTGGAGACGAAGTTACCATTTTTTTCTTGTAAAATGTAATAAAAAACAAAAACAAAACACTGAATATTATACAGTTAAATTCTGGCGACTTAGTTACCATTTTTTCCCCCCGAAAATGTTATAAAAGAAAAAACCCACTGTATATTTTACAGTAAAATTCTGGCGACTAAGTTGCCATATTTTTCCCCGTAAAATGTTATAAAAAATAAAAAAACCCCACCGTATATTTTACAGTTAAATTCTGGAGACGAAGTTACCATTTTTTTCTTGTAAAATGTAATAAAAAAAACAACAAAAAACACTGAATATTTTACAGTTCAATTCTAGCGACTTAGTTACCATTTTTCCCCCCGGAAAATGTTATAAAAGAAAAAAACCACTGTATATTTTACAGTATAATTCTGGCGATTAAGTAACCATTTTCCCCCCAGAAAATGTTGTAAATTAACCCCACTGTATATTTTAAAGTTAAATTCTGGCGACTAAGTTACCATTTTTTCCCCGTCAAATGTTATAAAAAAAACACACTGTATATTTTACAGTCAAATTCTGGCGATTAAGTTACCATTTTTTTCCCGTAAAATGTTGTAAAAAAAACAACCCCACTGTATATTTTACAGTAAAATTCTGGCAATTAAGTTACCATTTTTTTCCCGTAAAATGTTGTAAAAAAAAAAACCACTGTATATTTTACAGTTAAATTCTGGAGACAAAGTTACCATTTTTTTCTTGTAAAATGTAATAAAAAAATTAAAAAAAACACTGAATATTTTACAGTTAAATTCTGGCGACTTAGTTACCATTTTTTTCCCCGGAAAATGTTATAAAAGAATAAAACCACTGTATATTTTACAGTATAATTCTGGCGATTAAGTTACCATTTTTCCCCCAGAAAATGTTGTAAATTAACCCCACTGTATATTTTAAAGTTAAATTCTGGCGACTAAGTTACCATTTTTTCCCCGTCAAATGTTATAAAAAAAACACTGTAAATTTTACAGTCAAATTCTGGCGATTAAGTTACCATTTTTTTCCCGTAAAATGTTGTAAAAAATAAAAAAAACACAATGTATATTTTACAGTAAAATTCTGGCGATTAAGTTACCATTTTTTTCCCGTAAAATGTAAAAAAAACCCCACTGTATATTTTACAGTTAAATTCTGGAGACGAAGTTACCATTTTTTTTTTGTAAAATGTAATAAAAACAAAACAAAAAACACTGAATATTTTACAGTTAAATTCTGGCGACTTAGTTACCATTTTTTTCCCCCGGAAAATGTTAGAAAAGAAAAAAACCACTGTATATTTTACAGTATAATTCTGGTGATTAAGTTACCATTTTTCCCCCAGAAAATGTTGTAAATTAACTCCACTGTATATTTTAAAGTTAAATTCTGGCGACTAAGTTACCATTTTTTCCCTGTCAAATGTTATAAAAAAAACACACTGTATATTTTACAGTCAAATTCTGGCGATTAAGTTACCATTTTTTTCCCGTAAAATGTTGTAGAAAAAAAAACCCACTTTGTATTTTACAGTAAAATTCTGGCGATTAAGTTACCATTTTTTCCCCGTAAAATGTTGTAATAAAAACCCCACTGTATATTTTACAGTTAAATTCTGGAGACGAAGTTACCATTTTTTTCTTGTAAAATGTAATAAAAAAAATAAAAAAAACACTGAATATTTTACAATTTAATTCTGGCGACTTAGTTACCATTTTTTCCCCGGAAAATGTTATAAAAGAAAAAAAACACTGTATATTTTACAGTATAATTCTGGCGATTAAGTTACCATTTTCCCCCCAGAAAATGTTCTAAATTAACCCCACTGTATATTTTAAAGTTAAATTCTGGTGACTAAGTAACCATTTTTTCCCCGTCAAATGTTATAAAAAAAACACACTGTATATTTTGCAGTCAAATTCTGGCGATTAAGTTACCATTTTTTTCCCCGTAAAATGTTGTAAAAAAAACCCCACTGTATATTTTACAGTAAAATTCTGGAGACGAAGTTACCATTTTTTTCTTGTAAAATGTAATAAAACAAAAACAAAAAACACTGAATATTTTACAGTTAAATTCTGGCGACTTAGTTACCATTTTTTCCCCCGGAAAATGTTATAAAAGAAAAAAAACACTGTATATTTTACAGTATAATTCTGGCGATTAAGTTACCATTTTTCCCCCAGAAAATGTTGTAAATTAACCCCACTGTATATTTTAAAGTTAAATTCTGGCGACTAAGTTACCATTTTTTCCCCGTCAAATGTTATAAAAAAACACACTGTATATTTTACAGTAAAATTTTGGCGATTAAGTTACCATTTTTTTCCCGTAAAATGTTCTAAAAAAAAACCCTCCACTGTATATTTTACAGTAAAATTCTGGAGACGAAGTTACCATTTTTTTCTTGTAAAATGTAATAAAAAAAACCCCCAAAAACGCTGAATATTTTACAGTTAAATTCTAGCGACTTAGTCACCATTTTTTCCCCCGGAAAATGTTATAAAAGAAAAAAACCACTGTGCATTTTACAGTATAATTCTGGCGATTAAGTTACCATTTTCCCCCCGTAAAATGTTCTAAAAAAAAAACCCTCAAATGTATATTTTAAAGTTAAATTCTGGCGACTAAGTTACCATTTTTTCCCCGTCAAATGTTATAAAAAAACACTGTAAATTTTACAGTCAAATTCTGGCGATTAAGTTACCATTTTTTCCCCCGTAAAATGTTGTAAAAAAAAAACCCCACTGTATATTTTACAGCTAAATTCTGGCGACTAAGTTACCTTTTTTTTGTGTAAAATGTAATAAAAAAACACTGTATATTTTACAGTTAAATTCTGACGACTAAGTTACCATTTTTTTCCCGAAAAAAATGTTGTAAAAAAAACCCCACCGTATATTTTACAGTTAAATTCTGGCGACTAAGTTACCATTTAAAAAACAAAACAAAACAAAAAAAAAACTCCACTGTATAATTTACAGTTAAATTCTGGCGACTAAGTTACCATTTAAAAAACAAAACAAAACAAAAAAAAAACTCCACTGTATATTTTACAGTTAAATTCTGGTGACTAAGTTACCATTTTTTTCTTGTAAAATGTAATTAAAAAAACACTGTTTATTTCACAGTTAAATTCTGGCGACTAAGTTACCATTTTTTCCCCGTGAAATGTAAAGAAAAGAAAATACTGTATATTTTACAGTGAAATTCTGGCGACTAAGTTACCATATTTTCCCGGAAAATGTTAAAAAGGAAAAAAAAACACTGTATATTTTACAGTAAAATTCTGGCGATTAAGTTACCATTTTTCCCCCGTAAAATGTAAAAAAAAAAAGAAAAAATACTATATATTTTACAGTGAAATTCTGGCGACTAAGTTACCATTTTTCCCCCGGAAAATGTTAAAGAAAAAATACTATATATTTTACAGTGAAATTCTGGCGACTAAGTTACCATTTTTTCCCCGGAAAATGTTATAAAAGAAAAAAAACACTGTATTTTACAGTAAAATTCTGGCAACTTAGTTACCATTTTTTCCCCGGAAAATGTTATAAAAGAAAAAAAACACTGTATTTTACAGTAAAATTCTGGCAACTAAGTTACCATTTTTTCCCCGTAAAATGTAAAAAAAAAAGAGAAAAAAGACTATATATTTTACAGTGAATTTCTGGCGACTAAGTTACCATTTTCCCCCCGTAAAATGTTGTAAATTAACCCCACTGTATATTTTAAAGTTACATTCTGGCAACTGTTACCATTTTTTCCCCGTAAAATGTTATAAAAAAAAACCCCACTGTATATTTTACAGTTAAATTCTGGTGACTAAGTTACCATTTTTTTTGTAAAATGTAAAAAAGAAAAAACACTGTATATTTTACAGTTAAATTCTGGCGACTAAGTTACCATTTTTTTCCCCAAAAAATTTTTGTAAAAAAACCCCCATCGTATATTTTAATGTTAAATTCTGGCGACTAAGTTACCATTTTTTTCTTGTAAAATGTAATAAAAACAACAACAAAAAAACATTGTGTATTTAACAGTTAAATTCTGGCGACTAAGTTATAATTTTTTTCCTGTAAAATGTTGTAAAAAAAACCCCACCGTATATTTTAAAGTTAAATTCTGGCGACTAAGTTACCATTAAAAAAAAAAAAAAAAAAAAAAAAAAAAAAAAAAACCCTCCACTGTATATTTTACAGTTAAATTCTGGCGACTAAGTTACCATTAAAAAAATAAATAAATAAAATACAAAAAAAAACCTCCACTGTATATTTTACAGTTAAATTCTGGCGACTAAGTTACCATTTTTCCCCGTTAAATTTTATAAAGGAAAAAAAACACTGTATATTTTTACAGTAAAATTCTGGCGATTAAGTTACCATTTTTTCCCCGTAAAATGTTGTAAAAAAACAAAACCACTGTATATTTTACAGTTAAATTCTGGCGACTAAGTTACCATTTTTTCCCCGTAAAATGTTATAAAAGAAAAAAAACCACTGTATATTTTACAGTAAAATTCTGGCGATTAAGTTACCATTTTTTTCCCGTAAAATGTTGTAAAAAATAAATTCTGGGGATGGGGTTGCCGTTTTTTTTTACTGTAAAACATACAGATTTATTTATTACAGTGTACTTAAAAAAATATATATAATCAAATTCAGAGGCAAATTCATATGTTACAAGTAGTCCTCTGAGGGCAGCCATAACTGTGATGTGGCCCTCAATGAAAAGGTAACAGGTAGTTTGGCTGCGTTTGCTCTGAGTGCTGCTGGAGTGATCGCCACATGCCGCCAGATTTTTACGGGAATCGGTTGGAAAGACGAGATTCGGTCAAAAAAAGTCCCAGAGTCCGTAGCCATGCCTGTGTCTTATGGTAAAATAATGAAGCCCACGGTCTAAGATCCTAAGGAAACGGTGTCAGTGTATGGCCAAGTGAAACATTTATATTTGCAAAAATTACATCCTAAAATGTTTTCAGTTATTTCACCTTTTTTTTTTATAATTACATAACTCCACATGTGTTCATCCATAGTTTTGATGTGACAATCTACAATGTAAATAGTCATGAAAATAAAGAAAACGCAATGAATGAGAAGGTGTGTCCAAACCATTGGCCTGTACTGTATATATACATTTGCAAAAATAATATAATACAATTTTACAAAATTAAAAACAGTTTGTACAAATAACTTAAGTTACACTAGTTTTTAATTTTGTAAAATTTGATTGTATTTCACAATGTAATATTGCTGTACAAACTGAAAACTTTAACATGTGCTAAAATGACATAATGAAATAAACATTTGCGAAAGAAAAAGTTACAAAAGTAAATAGTTGTTACATGTACATTAAGTTGAGTAGTTTTTACTAGAGATGTCCGATAAATGCTTTAAAATGTAATATCGAAAATTATCGGTATCGTTTTTTTTTTATCGGTATCGTTTTTTAAATTTTTTATTTTATTTTTTAAATGTATTTATTCAACATAAAAAACACGAGATACACTTACAATTAGTACACTAACCCAAAAAACCTCCCTCCCCCATTCACACTCATTCACACAAAAGGGTTGTTTCTTTCTGTTATTAATATTCTGCTTCCTACATTATATATCAATATATATCAATACAGTCTGCAAGGGATACAGTCCGTAAGCACACATGATTGTGCGTGCTGCTGGTCCACTAATAGTACTAACCTTTAACAGTTAATTTTACTCATTTTCATTCATTACTAGTTTCTATGTAACTGTTTTTATATTGTTTTACTTTCTTTTTTATTCAAGAAAATGTTTTTAATTGATTTATCTTATTTTATTTTATAATTTTTTTGAAAAAAGGACCTTATCTTCACCATACCTGGTTGTCCAAATTAGGCATAATAATGTGTTAATTCCACGACTGCATATATCGGTATCGGTTGCAGGCCTGGCCCTAACCAATCTGGCGCCCTAGGCAAGACTTTAGGTGGCGCCCCCCCACATCGGCAGTGAAGTGTATATACTCACAAGAAACCGAATAGCTTTGTCTTTCACTTTTTTTTTACTTAAAGAAAGCAAATTAACATATTATATGAGAATGTTATGTTATGATTATCTTTAACCGAATCACAACTCAAATTAAAAAACAGCATTCCCTCTCATGTGATATTGCTTAATTAACATTAATGATGTGCACTTTAACAACTAGGCTTACAACTATACCTAATATATAAAGGGGTGGAAAAGTGACTATTACCTGCAGGGCAAACATTAGCTAGCCAGAAGGCAATAACAATGTAAACAAAAAACACCTGCTTCAAAGATCTAATACAAATGTCCCTGAGGAATGTAAGGTGGTAGTACTGTAATTACCTAACGTTACATTATTATTTTCCATAACAATTTAGCCCCCTCCACAATATTAACCCGACGTTAAAACAGAACTAGCTATTTATTGATTAGCAATTGCCGAATCATGTAACATTAGCTTAATGCTAAAAAGCCAGGTTACTATCACATTCTGTAACAGCCTACATGAAATTATTTGTCTAACGTTACCTACCTGCTACCTCTGTCTTTTTCTCGTGTCTCCTCCTCTTCTTTTCTATTTTTTCTTCCCTGGGCACCTGACAGTTTTGGCCGTTTTGACATCCTGTGTTGATTTTTTGATGTGGTGACGTCCAAAAAGAGTCATGATACGGGAAGGGAGGGGGCGCACCGTGCAGGGGGAGGGGGGGGGGGCGTAATGTTGTAACAAATAATATTTCTATTAAATAGGCTTTACTTTGCATTTTAATTAACGTGGGATTATTTTTTGTATTTAGAAACAATAGTACCAACTTTTTTTTTCTTTTTTTTCTTCTCTCCAACATTTGTGGCACTGGCGTGGCGCCCCCTGATGGAGGGCGCCCTTAGCATTTGCTTATACGGCCTATACCACGGGCCGGCCCTGATCGGTTGATATCGGTAATTACGAGTTGGACAATATCGGAATATCGGATATCGGCAAAAAGCCATTATCGGACATCCCTAGTTTTTACTAGGATGTCCGATAATATCGGCCTGCCGATATAATCCGCCGATAAATGCGTTAAAATGTAATATCGGAAATTATCGGTATCGTTTTTTTTATTATCTGTATCGTTTTTTTGTTTTTTTTTTGTATTAAATCAACATAAAAAACACAAGATACACTTACAATTAGTGCACCAACCCAAAAAACCTCCCTCCCCCCATTTCTTTCTGTTATCAATATTCTGGTTCCTACATTATATATCAATACAGTCTGCAAGGGATACAGTCCGTAAGCACACATGATTGTGCGTGCTGCTGCTCCACTAATAGTACTAACCTTTAACAGTTAATTTGACTAATTTTCATTCATTACTAGTTTCTATGTAACTGTTTTTATATTGTTGTACTTTCTTTTTTATACAAGAAAATGTTTTTAATTTAGTTATCTAATTTTATTATTTTTCTTAAAAAGTACCTTATCTTCACCATACATGGTTGTCCAAATTAGGCATAATAATGTTTTAATTCCACGACTGCATATATCGGTTGATATCGGTATCGGTAATTAAAGAGTTGGACAATATCGGATATCGGCAAAAAGCCATTATCGGACATCCCTAGTTTTTACACTTGTAGTTTTGCCTCAAAAACACACATTTACAAATACTTTAACACTTTTACATCCAAAACATTTACATTTGCAAAAATTACATCCTAAAACGTTTTCAGTTATTTCACCTTTTTTTTTTGGTTAAGTACATAACTCCACGTGGGTATGGCCAAGTGTTATAATATTTGGGGTGCGGTGGTAGAGAGCCGCATAAAGAGTGGATTTTAAAAGCTGCTGTGCTAATGTTGACAACGACAGCTCTATCAACAAGCGAAGAGGTGTCCAGTTTGCATATGAAGTGACGAGGAAGGACCCGGTGGCTTGGCGTTGACTCAGCAAATAGCAATTTAATTGGGAAAATAATTCCCCGGCTGTTGTTTGACTTGTGCGCGCGGACGTGACCACTAAATAATTCAACTCGCGAGCCGGAGACAAAATTAATGGACCCGATGTGCGGACGAGATCTCGCAAGCAGACCCTCTCTCTAACAGACCTGACAAGAAGATCTGTGCTCGGACGCCTCATTGATCTTGGTGACAACAGGCTGCCCGGGGCCTTTCCGGCAAAGCGAAGACGTATCGACGTGGAGGACGGGAGCGCAGGGGTCTTTGGAGGCAGAGCTGAGTCTTCATTCTCTGTTAACGTTAGGACTGAATGGGATGTGGCCTCAAGTGTCCTGACAACACCCATTCAAGACTACATTTGATGTCCGCCAGCTTAGGGCTGGTCGTATTATTGAGCGACAAACTTTTCCATAGCGGTTGTTGATGAGTAGAGATTCCGATATAATAATCAATCAATCAAAGTTGACTTATATAGCCCTAAATCACGAGTGTCTCAAAGGGCTGCACAAGCCACAACGACATCCTCGGCTCAGATCCCACATCAGGCCAAGAAAAAACTCAACCCAATGGGATGACGCAGGGCCGGCCTGTGGCATAGGCCGTATAGGCAAATGCTAAGGGCGCCGTCCAACAGGGGGCGCCACGCCAGTGCCACAAATGTTGAAGGAAAAAAAGAAGAAAAAAAAGTTGGTACTATTATTTCTAAATGCATAAAATAATCCCACGTTAATTAAAATGCAAAGTAAAGCCTATTTAATAGAACGATTATTTGTTACAACATTACGCGCCCTCTCCCTTCCCGTATCATGACTCTTTTTGGACGTCACCACATCAAAAAATCAACACAAGATATCAAAACGGCCAAAACTGTCAGGTGCCCAGGGAAGAAAAAAGAGAAAAGAAGAGGAGAAACGAGAAAAAGACGGGGGTAGCAGGTAGGTAACGTTAGCCTACATGAAATTATTTGTCTGTTACAGAATGTGATAGTAACCTGGCTTTTTAGCATTAAGCTAATGTTATATGATTCGGCAATTGCTAATCAATAAATAGCTAGTTCTGTTTTAACGTCGGGTTAATATTGCGGAGGGGGCTAAATTGTATAGAAAATAATAATGTAACGTTAGGTAATTACAGTACTCCCTGGTGTACAGTAATTTGTAAGTCATTCTAGTTAATGCAATATTAAAAAGCACAAATAGAGAACTCTCTTGGATCCCCTTTTTTTGTAATATAGTTGTTAAAGTCATACTGGTTTGATATCTTGTTTTGTGCAGTGCCTTATTTATATTGTATTTTTAATTTATTTTATGCAACTTGTTGACATGTTTTATTTTGTGTTTATGTATGTAAAAAATATTGTATTTCATATATTCATTTTTTATTTTTTGTATTCATTTATTCATCCATATTTTTTTTTTATCTTGTTAACTATTCTGATTGTTAATTTGCTTTCTTTAAGTAAAAAAAAAGGTAAAAGACAAAGCTATTCGGTTTCTTGTGAATATATACACTTCACTGCCGATGTGGGGGGGCGCCACCTAAAATCTTGCCTAGGGTGCCAGATTGGTTAGGGCCGGGCCTGGGATGACGACACTTTTGGGTGTAGTTTTATACCGTATTTTCAAGCCTCAACTTTTTTCCCCGCGCTTGAAAACCCGCGGCTTATAAAATGGTGCGGAAAAATAACGGCCACGATGTTTTGTATTCAACATATACTTAACCACACGATTAATTTTAGAATTTTGATGACATGTTTTAAATAGTTTAAAATACAATCTGCACTTTGTTAGAATATATAACAAATTGGACCAAGCTATATTTCTAACAAAGACAAATCATTATTTCTTCTAGATTTTCCAGAACTAAAATTTTAAAAGAAATTCAAAAGACTTTGAAATAAGATTTAAATTTGATTCTACAGATTTTCTAGATTTGCCAGAATAATTTTTTGGAATTTTAATCATAATAAGTTTGAAGAAATATTTCACAAATATTCTTCGTCGAAAAAACAGAAGCTAAAATGAAGAATTAAATTAAAATGTATTTATTATTCTTTACAATAAAAAAAAATACATTTACTTGAACATTGATTTAAATTGTCAGGAAAGAAGAGGAAGGAATTTAAAAGGTAAAAAGGTATGTGTTTAAAAATCCTAAAATCATTTTTAAGGTTGTATTTTTTCTCTAAAATTGTCTTTCTGAAAGTTATAAGCAAAGTAAAAAAAAAAAAAGAATTTATTTAAACAAGTGAAGACCAAGTCTTTAAAATATTTTCTTGGATTTTCAAATTCTATTTGAGTTTTGTCTCTCTTAGAATTAAAAATGTCGGGCAAAGCGAGACCAGCTTGCTAGTAAATAAATAACATTTAAAAAATAGAGGCAGCTCACTGGTAAGTGCTGCTATTTGAGCTATTTTTAGAACAGGCCAGCGGGCTACTCATCTGGTCCTTACGGGCTACCTGGTGCCCGCGGGCACCGCGTTGGTGACCCCTGATATAGACGCTCCCGTTTTTCGTGAGTTGAACTCAAAAAATCTGAAACTTTTGCTATATTCACCTATTCCTCTCAAAGATTGTTCACAAATACACTATATTGCCAAAAGTGTTTGGCCACCTGCTTTGACTCACATATGAACTTGAAGTGCCATACCATTCCTAACCCGTCCATCCATCCTCAACCGCTTATCCGGACTCGGGTCGCGGGGACAACAGCTCCAGCAGAGACCCCCAGACTTCCCTCTCCAGAGCAACATTAGCAACTTCCTCCTGGGGAATCCCGATGTAATCCCCCCATCTGGTCCTTGGCCTAACGCGGGGTCTCCTCCCAGTGGGACGTGCAACGAGGACCTCCCTAGGGAGACGCTCGTGAGGCATCCGCACGAGATGCCCGAACCACCTAAGCTGGCTCCTTACCAAGCGAAGGAGCAGCGGCTCTACTCCGAGTCTCTCTCGGGTGACTGATCTGCTCACCCTATCTCTAAAGGAGATGCCAGCCACCCTTCTGAGGATCCGCAATCTTATTCTGTCGGTCATGACCCACACTTCATGACCATAGGTGAGAGTAGAAATGCAGATAGCTCGGTAGAACAAGAGCTTTGCCTTCTGGCTCAGCTCTTGTTCTCATTCCTAACCCATAGGGTTCAAAATGATGTGGGTCCACCTTTTTGCAGATATTACAGCTTCAACTCTTCTGGGAAGGCTGTCCACAAGGTTGCGGAGTGTGTCTTCCAAAAGCGCATTGGTGAGGTCACACACTGATGTTAGTCGAAAGAAGGCCTGGCTCTCAGTCTCCGTTCTAATTCATCCCAAAGGTGTTCTATCGGGTTGAGGTCAGGACTCTGTGCAGGCCAGTCAAGTTCATCCACACCAGGCTCTGTCATCCATGTCTTTATGGGGCTCGCTTTGTGCACTGGTGCACAGTCATGTTGGAAGAGGAAGGGGCCCGCTCCAAACTGGAATTGTCCGAAATGTTTTTGGTATCCTGGAGCATTCAAAGTTCCTTTCACTGGAACCAAGGGGCCAAGCCCAACTCCTGGAAAAACAACCCCACACCATAATTCCACCTCCACCAAATTTCACACTCAAATGTACCATTCTCCTGGCAACCAAGTGCTTGATTTTATACACCTGATTCTGATCATTTGGATGGGTGGCCAAATACTTTTGGCAATATAGTGTATGTCTAAATCTGTGCTAGTGAGCATTTCTTCTTTGACAGAATAATACATCCCACCTCATTGTATAGATACTGTATATTCACAATACTTGGGCCTACTAGGCTACTGTATCTGAATGTAGGTCATTAAGGTGGTACATGGGGTCCTGGGCATGACGTTAAAGTGCATCCGGCAGTGGAGGCTCCTCTATGGAGTCTTGGGGCACTAGGAGGTTAACACCTTTACTACTGTTACCCCAGGTGGCCCTTGGCAAAAGGCCTAGTACCTGACTGAACCCCTAGCCAGGGATACGGTGAAGACCTCAACGGTGGAGCAGGCAGAAGACGGTAGATGTAAGAACCACCGCAAGGGCTGCGATGGCAGAAGAAGGCACCCCCACATCCATGTGGGCCCGGTTATGGGGGAAATACCAACACCAAGATCTCAACGGTGGAACAGGCGGAGATGATTTGCTAACTGTCAGGTTCAAACACTGATGACATTTATTAAACAAGACAAGAGGCAAAGAATTAAACAGAGACAGAATTCAATTTGGACTCAATTGAGGAGACACGCCTGGACACACTGTACTCTTATTAATAATAATAATAATACCTGGGATTTATATAGCGCTTTTCTAAGTACCCAAAGTCGCTTTACATGTTAAAAACCCATCATTCATACACACCTGGTGGTGGTAAGCTACTTTCGTAGCTACAGCTGCCCTGGGGTAGACTGACGGCCCCTCCGACCACCACCTATCATTCATTCAACATTCATTCACCGGTGTGAGCGGCACCGGGGGCAAGGGTGAAGTGTCCTGCCCAAGGACACAA
The DNA here is from genome assembly GCF_033978785.1 of Entelurus aequoreus. Classification (NCBI taxonomy): domain Eukaryota; kingdom Metazoa; phylum Chordata; class Actinopteri; order Syngnathiformes; family Syngnathidae; genus Entelurus; species Entelurus aequoreus. Next base: position 7,790,786 of record NC_084752.1, read on the forward strand.
CGGCATGGTAAGAGGCGGGGAGCGAACCTGCAACCCTCAGGTTTCTGAACACGGGCGCTCTACCCACTACGCCATACCGCCCGCTCTTGTACAGTCTCCAGCACGCTCCGCCAAAATATTGCATGCCTCCTACTGTTTCCAAAGGACAAAGGTCGCAAAAAGTTCACAGAAAAGGTCGTAAACAATTCACAGAAAAGTCCGTTCAAAAAGAGTTCGTAAAATACTTCAAAAAGAGGTCGTCCGGAAATTGGGCAGATCCTGTCATCTCTCCGCTCTGAAGTCTTGGGCCAGAACAACATCCTTCTGTTGATTACCATACCTGAAAGAACTCAGGAACACCTTCATCTTGCTCCCCCCCCCCCCCACCCCCTACACAGTGGAGTTTTACGAGCCTTACTCTTGGTAGGTTTCAAAGACAGCTTTCGTCTTCTTGTCAGGAACTCAATGTAATACCAAAGTTTTTGTGATCATTTAGAAACAATTATTCTAACACTAACCCTATGGAGCGTCACAACGGCTGGGATGGCGGATGAAGGCTGCAGCAGAAAAGGGTCCCCAGTCATCTCGGACTCCATGCCACTGGACCCTGACCCCGGATCTGTCAAGGATCGTGTGGTGACTGTCTGTGCACCAGTCTCCCCATGTTAAAGAAAGTCACACACAGGCATCCTCCATAAAGGGATACCCCCCCTACCAGGAGGACCGTCATACTCGTTCGAGTGACCGCCGATGACATTGGGAGCCAAGTGTTTTCTGAGCTGGTCCTTGGTGAAAAAAGTTTGAGAACTGCACTAGATGATCCTAATAATTTATTTCCAAACTTTTGCAAAAAGTGGAAGAAGTTTCTTGGCACCTAAATGTCAAAAGTAATGAGTCTCCCTGAACAAAAATGTGTGAACAGGTGACACACAAAGACTTTAATGACTCCAAATAGCGAACATTGTCAAACTTCTTAGGTTTCGCTGAAACTCCAAACCCGAATGTGGAACTTGCCGATACTTTCAATTCTCACGGCGGAGAAGCCATTAGAGCAGACCTTGGGCATTCTACGGCCCGCGGGCCATATCCGGCCTTTTGTGGGTCCCTGGCCGGCCCGCGTGAGGCCAATCATAAATTACAAAATACATTTTAAAAAGTATCTATGTCGAGTGTGCAATACAATACTTTTGTTTTGAAAAGTGTTATTGGTATTACTTCCGTGTGAGTGAATGTGAACAGCGGCAATCACAAATTACAAAATAAAATGAAGAGCGCGCAAGGGAGGCTGATGCGTTGATGGTAAAACTGCAAACCCAACAAGGACTTTTTGCCAAATTTCACACCCCCAGAGATGCAGCTGTCAGGACAAGTTTCGTCATTTCTCACAAAATCGCCAGAAAAGTAAGGCGTTTTCTGACGGAGAATTTATTAAGGAGTGCTTATTGGACTCTATGCCTGGAGAAGAGGGGCACATTTGAGAACGTGTCACTCTCCCGACGCACTGTAACGAGGCGGGTTGAGACCGTCGCTGGAAACTTGGAGCTTCAGCTGAAGAACAGAACGACTTTGACTGTTTTTCGCTGGCTTTGGATGAGAGCTGCGATGTACGTGACACCGCCCAGCTGCTCATCTTCTTACGTGGGATAACTGCAGACTTTCAAACCACGGAGGAGCTGGCAGACATGCAGTCAATTAAAGAGAGGTAATGACTTGTTCACATAGGTAAATGCGTGTTTGGACATGTTAGGACTGAAATGGGACAAGCTGGCAGGTGTGACAACAGATGGTTGTCCAAATCTGACCGGGAAAAATGTTGGACTTTTAAAAAGGATGCTGGATAAAGTGACAAATTGACATTTTTGCATTGTATTATACATCAGGAAGTGTTGTGTAAGACAGTGTTAAAAATAAAACCATCAAACGCAATCTGCTTTTGTATAAAGTTAAGTTAGGTTAAATGAAATGATTATTATTTATCTTACGGTATATCAAAAATAATTTGAGCAAAATAGAATGGAAATATTGTCGGTGTGGCCCTCCAGCAGTGCTCGGGTTGCTCATGCGGCCCCCGGTAAAAATTAATTGCCCACCCCTGCATTAGAGAGTGGGTAGATAGGTACGCTCGTTGGCAAGGTGGCCTCAGCAGACCCTCCGCTCCCGCCTCCGTCTCCTCGCTTGCCTCGAGGCTGTCTGCAAGCCCTCCGCGGTGGCGTGGCGCTGACAGGAAACAAGAATAGAACAAGAAGGGCGGTGTACGAGACACTGGTGCAGATAAACAAGGAGACGTTGATGGAGGACAAGAACATTGGAGAGGACGTGGAAGGAAGGGAAGAGGAAAATGTGTTCCAAGGAGGGGCGTTGTTCACTTGAAAGTATGCTGCTCATTTAGGGGCCTGAGCACTTAGTGACAACCACTTATGTTTAGTAATATTTTTAGTCTGTGCATTTCCTCACATTCCTGAGTCCCTTAAGTACTCTCATTAAACCTTGGAAGTGTGGCAGGCCTAAGGATGCACACTGTTCATGTTGGTACCTGGGAATCTATAACGGTACCAATTTTAGGGAATTTTGTGTGTTGATAAATAACTGTTTTTGATGACAAAATCTCATTTTTTAAATGAGCTGATAATGAAAACTGCCGTCGAGTTATATCTTTTTCATTGATCATTTTTGAGTCTCATTTGCAAGTATGACATTAAGTGTTAACAATTACAGTCGCAAGTGCAAGGCGTTTGATGGTAGTCGTGTATAGTTTATGGTGTGTTTTGTCTTTTGTTGAGTCCTACAAAGTGTTTGTACTGTAAATATTGTACTTACTACGCACCGGCTGTTTGACTGTACCGCACATCTTAGTTGTAGTTTTCATCAACAAATTTGGAGGTGTTGAAATGCAGTGTTTCCCCCGGAAAATGTGTTAGTTAAGGTGGTGGGAGAGGGCGTCGCCCGAGATAGGCGGCAGGACGGGGAAGGGGGTGGGTGGGTGGAACAGTGTAACTCGGCCTGTCGCCAATACGTCTCCACCTCATCGCTGCCACCACAGCCTGGGGGGGGGGGGGGGGGGGGGGGGGGGGCAATACACTACAGACTCTGATTACATTGAACTAGGGGTGTAACGGTATTTGTATTGAACCGTTTCGGTACGGGGGTTCCGGTTCGGTTCGGAGGTGTACCGAACGAGTTTCCACAAGGACATATTAAGTAGCGTAACGCGCGTTGTGTAAACACACGGCAGTGTGTTGTGCCTCTGTGTGCATTGTTTACTCAAAATGCCGGACATTTGAGGCATTTAGGAGTTAGGGTTGCGTGTATTTTCAATATACGTTCAGGGTTAAGAAGGGGTTAAAAACAAAACAAATTGTGCGCGCAGCAGCATTGGTGAGGGAGGGGCAGAGACAGAGACAGAGAGAGAGAGTTATGATAAACGCGCATGCGTCGCCAGGCTCTGCTTTTTATCCATAGATTTATCAGATTCAATTTTTTATAATCTATAGCAGGGGTGTCAAAAGTGTGCCCCGGAGGCCATTTGCCGCCCACAGCTAATGTTTTAAAGGCCCACGGCACATTCTAAGAATACTATTAAAATAAACAAAAACATAACAAAAGTGAAATAAAAAAGCTTAAGGGTTAAATGTAATTTAGAAAAAGTTGCAATGTTGACTAATAAAACAAAGTTGTTGTTTTTTTCTTTCAAACTGTCATTGCTCAAAACATAATATTGAATCAAAATCAATGTTATTATGAATTATTGACCTATCCAAGGTTCCCATTACTTCACATCAAATATTCCACTAAGAAACATTTTTTTGGTGGAAGATTTTGCAAATTTGGTAAATAAATAACCCAAAAATGTATATTTTGTTGTTTTCTTACTGTATCGAAAATGAACCGAACCGTGACCTCTAAACCGAGGTACGTACCGAACCAAAATTTTTGTGTACCGTTACACCCCTAGTATAACCCATTTACCATTTTTAGTTTAGGCGGTGGCTCTTTTGTTGTTAAGGTGGCCGCCTTAACAACAAAACGCTGTGTGTGTGTGTGTGTATGTATGTATGTATGTATGTGTATATGTATATATATATATATATATATATATATATATATATATATATATATATATATATATATATATATATATATATATATATATATATATATATATATATATATATATACTACCGTTCAAAAGTTTGGGGTCACTCAAACAATTTAGTGGAATAGCCTTCATTTCTAAGAACAAGAATAGACTGTCGAGTTTAAGATGAAAGTTCTCTTTTTCTGGCCATTTTGAGCGTTTAATTGACCCCACAAATGTGATGCTCCAGAAACTCAATCTGCTCAAAGGAAGGTCTGTTTTGTAGCTTCTGTAACGAGCTAAACTGTTTTCAGATGTGTGAACATGATTGCACAAGGGTTTTCTAATCATCAATTAGCCTTCTGAGCCAATGAGCAAACACATTGTACCATTAGAACACTGGAGTGATAGTTGCTGGAAATGGGCCTCTATACACCTATGTAGATATTGCACCAAAAAGCAGACATTTGCAGCTAGAATAGTCATTTACCACATTAGCAATGTATAGAGTGTATTTCTTTCAAGTTAAGACTAGTTTAAAGTTATCTTCATTGAAAGGTACAGGGCTTTTCCTTCAAAATTAAGGACATTTCAATGTGACCCCAAACTTTTGAACGGTAGTGTGTGTATATATATATACATATATATATATATATATATATATATATATATATATATATATATATATATATATATATATATATATATATATATATATATATATATATATATACACAATAATCGTTTTTTCCTTTTATTTTCATAATCGCGAGAAGCCATAATTGAAATCCAACCCTACTCTTAACAAGAGTACTGTAGTAGTAGTAGTAGTAACAGTAGCAGTAGTAGCACAACCAACATTTTAAAGTGAATGCTGAGGGAGATAAAGCTCTTTATGACACTTCCACTGCAGCAATCATAATATGGAGTTGTTGAAAAACTACATTGTGAGAGGTTGCCTACAGCCACAGCTGTTGATGCCAAAGTTGTTTTCAAAAGAAACCTTGGTCTTATTTTCTTTTGAAGACCACACACTCAGTGTTCTAGACTGCTCTTCTTTGACTTTACATTGAATCCATAATTGTATTGCTGCTGCATTTTGCTCTGATTCAGGGCTGCCCTTCAGAGTCCTCCAACCGCAATCCCTTATTATTGTCACTCGGACGCCTTTTAAGACGGCAGCGTGACATCAAAACTGCCGCAAATCTTAACGCGCGACAGCCCCGCGCGTCCAGACCGCTACCATCACCACCACCACCACCACCACCACCACGCCTCAACCAGATTTCTACTCCATTGGGAATAAACCCAACCTGCGAGCTCTCCTGCAGCCCAGCGTGATCTGCTGTATTTTTTATTTCTTTTTATGTTTTCTTCTTCTGTGCGTGCGAGAGAGTTATAGCCCACCTCTCCTTGCTGGAATAATAATGAATAAGTGCATAGTGAAATCTGAAGCCACATGTTGCACTCTCAAATCAATCTCTCCGCCTCTCTAATAAATTGTATTTCCAATCTGTATTCATGCCCGTGTGGCTGAAAAGCGTTATTTGTAATGCAGGTCAGCACTAAAATTCAGTGCTCCCTCCATGCAAACTGGAGTTTTAATTGGCCCAATAAACTTCAAACCACATTAGTCCACAATATTCTTTTGTGCACGTGATAAACACAACAACCCCTAATGGTCTCGGTTGTGTCTATTTGATTATCCTTTGCTTCGCTTGAGACGCTCACGCAAGCCAGATGCACCTCATGGTTTCCCCAATGCACTGTCGCTGATGATGTACTAACAACGTGGCCTCGTTATGTCTTCATTAGTGACTATTGCCTGGACAAAGATGCTGTGGGTGAGCGCAGACTCGTGGAACACTCGTGATGAATGCATTCATCAAAGTAATATTTTGATTATATGGAACCGCATGTGTGACAGGACCAAGAGATAGCTTTCAATAGTGCTAGAACTGAGCGGCTGCTACTTACACGCGATCATGTTTTATCGTGCTAAGACCTACACGGCAAAAAGTCAGTGTTCAAAAACAAGAAAAAAAAAAATAAAAATTAGGGACATGGGGGGGAAATCTTTTTTAGAATTAAAAAACATTTTTTTTAGACATGTATCTCGTGCGCACCAGAAACTATCTCGTGCGCACCAGAAACTATCTCGTGCGCACCAGAAACTATCTCGTGCGCAGGAGAAACTTTTTATAAAGTAATTAAAAAATTTAAAAAAAAAAAAAAATTTTTTTTTTTTTTTTTTTTTAGACATGTATCTCGTGCGCAGGAGAAACTTTTTATAGTTATAAAAAAAATGAAAAAAATTTTTAAATTTTTTTTTTTTAGACATGTATCTCATGCGCAGGAGAAACTTTTTATAAAGTTATAAAAAAAATTTACAAAAAATTTAAATTTTTTTTTTTTTAGACATGTATCTCATGCGCACGAGAAACTTTTCATGAAGTTTTAAAAAAAATTAAAAAAAAATTTAAATTTTTTTTTTTAGACATGTATCTCAGGCGCACAAGAAACTTTTTATAAAGTTATAAAAAAAAAAAAAAAACATTCTTTTTTTTTTAGACGTGTATCTCATGCGTACGAGAAACTTTTTATGAAGTTATAAAAATTTTTTTAAAAAATTAAAAATTTTTTTTTTTAGACATGTATCTCATGCGCACGAGAAACTTTTTATAAAGTTATAAAAAAAAAAAAAAAACATTCTTTTTTTTTTAGACATGTATCATGCGCACGAGAAACTTTTTATGAAGTTATAAAAAAAATTTGTAATTTTTTTTTTAGACATGTATCTCATGCGCACGAGAGTTTTTATGAAGTTATAAAAAAAATTCAAAAAAATTTTACATTTTTTTTTTAGACATGTATCATGCGCACGAGAAACTTTTTATAAAGTTATAAAAAAATTAAAAAAATAAAAAAATCTTTTTTTTTTTAGACATGTATCTTGTGCGCAAGAGATACATGTCTAAAAAAAATAGTACAAAATTATACAATTTAATTTTTTTTAATAACTTTATAAAAAGTTTCTCGTGCACACCAGATACATGTCTAAAAATTAAAAAAAAAAAAATTAAAATAATAAAAATTTTTTTTCCCCCATGTCCCTTTAGGGGCTCCGTAGTATTTTAGTTGAACTAAGCAAAATTATCTGCCAATAGAACAAGAAAATTTGGCTTGTCAAGACTTTCCGCAACAAGTAAAATTAGCTAACCTCAATGAACCCCAAAATACCTTAAAATAAGTATATTCTCACTAATAACAAGTGCACTTTTCTTGGTAGAAAAAAAAGAGAGACCTTTTTGCTCAATATGTTGAAAAATATTCTTAAATGAAGTAAATGCTAGTGCCATTATCTTGACATAATAATATGTGCTCGACATTACATTTCTTGAAACCAGCAAACTTATACTAAAAACTAATTTATTGTTCTTAATGGAAAGGCAACAAGGCAACTGCTTGTTACTCTCGGGGTCTCCTAGCCGCTCAGGCAAATCATATGGTCTAAAAATGTATTTTTCCATCGACAACATGACATCATCGCGCCAAGTGCGTGCTCTTTCAGTCAATTAGTGCGTATATATACAGCCCGGCCCCCGGCACAACACACTTCCGTGTGTTGTGCCTCGTTGTGCATTGTTTACACAACGTGCGTTACACTACTTAATATGTCCGTGTGGAAACTCGTTCCGTACACCTCCGAACCGAACCGGAACCCCCGTACCGAAATGGTTCAATACAAATACACGTAACGTTACACCCCTAGGTGTTATGGGCTAGGAACAGAAGACTAGGGTTTCGACTCGGAGAGAGAAGGCAGAGCTTGAATTGCAGTTTGGTTGAGACCGTGTATTAGAGAATTAGTGATGGACAGCAGATATATACACAACAGTGTATATATCTGCCATTCAACATGAAAGGCCATTCAACATGAAAGCTATTTGAAGGAAAAAACACAAGTACTATATACATATATGCAATTCCATTTCAATGAATCAGTGTCTCTGGATCTTGTATAAATCTCACTCAGACTTAATAGAGTTCTTGGGAAAAAAAAGGGATGGCAGTACAGTCCATGTGCTGCAGGTTAAGGATGAAAATTTGTAAAGGGTTGGCTCGAGAGCCTCCTAAAAGCCCAGACATAACAGGTGGTGAGGTTCCTGGCTGGAATCTTCCAAGAATGATCCTTGGACTAAATCAGTGGTTCTTAACCTTGTTGGAGGTACCGAACCCCACCAGTTTCATATGCGCATTCACCGAACCCTTCTTTAGTGAAACATAAAATGTTGTTTTTTTTCAAATTCAAGACAAAGTTATATGTTTTTGGTAACACTTTAGTATGGGGAACATAATCTAAGTAACAAAGACTTAATTTAGAGTTATTTGGTTAGGGTTAGGGTTAGAGCAGTGGTCCCCAACCACCGGTCCGTGGACTGATTGGTACCGGACCGCGTCCGCACAAGAAATAAAAAAAAAAAAAATATATATATATATAGATATTTTTTTAAATTAAATCAACATAAAAAACACAATATATACATTATATATCAATATAAATCAATACAGTCTGCAAGGGATACAGTCCGTAAGCACACATGATTGTATTTCTTTATGACAAAAAAAAAAATTTAAAAAATAAAAAATATTTTTTTTTACTACCCCCCCCCCCCCCCCCCCCCCCACGGGACCTCACAGAGCTATGATAAAAATATTAGCTATGCACCTAAAAATAACCCCGATCATCCGTGTGGTCGGCGGCTAGCGTCGGATAGCGCGTCTGCTATCCAAGTCAAAGTCCTCCTGGTTGTGTTGCTGCAGCCAGCCGCTAATACACCGATCCCACCTACAACTTTCTTCTTTGCAGTCTCCATTGTTCATTAAACAAATTGCAAACGATTCACCAACACAGATGTCCAGAATACTGGGGAATTTTGAGATGAAAACAGAGCTTTTTTGTATTGGATTCAATGGTGTCCGAATACTTCCGTTTAACGATTGACGTCACGCGCATACGTCATCATACATAGACGTTTTCAACCGGAAGTTTAGCGGGAAATTTAAAATGTCACTTTATAAGTTAACCCGGCCGTATTGGCATGTGTTGCAATGTTAAGATTTCATCATTGATATATAAACTATCAGACTGCGTGGTCGCTAGTAGTGGCTTTCAGTAGGCCTTTAAAAAAGAGCCAGTTCTGATCAGTTCTCCGGAGCAAAAGGAGTCGCGTTGAGGGTTTTTGGAAGTGACACCACAGCACTTGAGAAGACAAGTCCTCAGATCCAACTAATGATGTAGCTCCACTCTGCTGCACTCTAATGATGGAGCACAGGGACACCAGGCCTGCCTTCACCAACTTGCTACACTATGTACTTAAGTTCACAGGTAATGAAGCCCACAAGGAAAAGGAGTCCACACCTCCACGTATCCCCCGCACCAAACAATAGGTTATTAATAGCGCCGATGTTTCCGGAAAGCCAGGCTGCGCGGCTCGGAGCACGACTCCTAAAAGGGGCTCCTCTGTAAATTATGGATTTGAAATAAGAAGAATATGGTGTTCTCGCCATAAATATGTCAACAATGGCGGGCGAGGCCGACCCGTGACACGCAGAGCGCTCACTGATCTGACAGGCAGGAAATATGTCTGCAAAGTGCTTCCCGTCTCACGGGGTCCCGCGAGTATGGCGCTAACTGCAGCAGAATTGAGTGAAATACCGAGAATATGCAGATGAAGTATTCCAACCACGTGAGATTTGCGTCTTTAGCAACAATATGACATCTGTGCTGGTTTTCATTGTTAGCAGCTGGTTCATCAATCAATGTTTACTTATATAGCCCTAAATCACGAGTGTCTCAAAGGGCTGCACAAGCCACAACGACATCCTCGGCTCAGATCCCACATCAGGGCAAGGAAAAACTCAACCCAATGGGATGACAATGAGAAACCTTGGAGGGGACCGCAGATGTGGGGACCCCCCCTGGGCGACCTGTGCAATGGACGTCGAGTGGATCTAACATAATATTGTGAGAGTCCAGTCCATAGTGGATCTAACATAATAGTGTGAGAGTCCAGTCCATAGTGGATCTAACATAATAGTGTGAGAGTCCAGTCCATAGTGGATCTAACATAATATTGTGAGAGTCCAGTCGATAGTGGATCTAACATAATAGTGGGAGAGTCCAATCCATAGTGGATCTAACATAATAGTGTGAGAGTCCAGTCCATAGTGGATCTAACATAATAGTGTGAGAGTCCAGTCCATAGTGGATCTAACATAATAGTGGGAGTCCAGTCCATAGTGGATCTAACATAAAGCTGTATTTGTTCTAATCAAGCAAAAGGCCTACCGCTTGTAAACCTCCACTGTGGACTCATCAGACCACAGAACTCTCTTCCACTTTGCATCAGTCCATCTTAGATGAGCTCTGGCACAGCGAAGCTGGCGGCTTTTCTGGGTGTTGTTGATAAATAGCTTTGGCTTTGCATAGTAGAGTTTTAACTTGCACTTACAGATGTAGCGATCAACTGTAGTTACAGACAGTGTTTTTTCTGAAGTGTTCCTGAACCCATGTGGTGATATCCTTTACACACTGACGTCACTTTTTGATGCAGTACAGCCTGAGGAATCGAAGGTTCGTAATATCATGGCTTACGTGCAGTGATTTCTCCAGATTCTCTGAACCTTTTGATGATATTACGGAGCGTAGATGGTGAAATCCTTAAATTCCTTGCAATAGCTGGTTGAGAAATGTTGTTCTTAAACTGTTCAACAATTTGCTCAGGCATTTGTTGACAAAGTGGTGACCCTCGCCCCATCCTTGTTTGTGAATGACTGAGCATTTCACGGAAGCTGCTTTTATACCCAATCATGGCACCCACCTGTTCCCAATTAGCCCGTTCACCTGTGGGATGTTCCAAATAAGTGTTTAAAGTAGGGATGTCCAATAATGGCTTTTTGCCGATATCCGATATTCCGATATTGTCCAACTCTTTAATTACCGATACCGATATCAACCGATACCGATATCAACCGATATATGCAGTCGTGGAATTAACACATTATTATGCCTAATTTGGACAACCAGGTATGGTGAAGATAAGGTACTTTTAAAAAAAATTAGTAAAATAAGAAAAATAAATTAAAAACATTTTCTTGCATAAAAAAGAAAGTACAACAATATAAAAACAGTTACATAGAAACTAGTAATTAATGAAAATGAGTCAAATTAACTGTTAAAGGTTAGTACTATTAGTGGAGCAGCAGCACGCACAATCATGTGTGCTTACGGACTGTATCCCTTGCAGACTGTATTGATATATATTGATATATAATGTAGGAACCAGAATATTAATAACATATCTTGTTAATGTATCTTGTGTTTTTTATGTTGATTTAATAAAAAAAAAATAAAAACCCAAAAAACCCCCAAAAAAACCCTGATACCGATAATAAAAAAACCGATACCGATATTATATTTTAACGCATATATCGGCCGATAATATCGGCCTGCCGATATTATCGGACATCTCTAGTTTAAACAGCATTCCTCAACTTTCTCAGTCTTTTTTGCCACTTGTGCCAGCTTTTATGAAACATGTTGCAGGCATCAAATTCCAAATGAGCTAATTTGCAAAAAATTACAAAGTTTTCCAGTTCGAACATTAAATATCTTGTCTTTGCAGTCCATGCAATTGAATATAAGTTGAAAAGGATTTGCAAATCATTGTATTCTGTTTTTATTTACTATTTACACCGGTGGTCCCCAACCACCGGGACGCGGCCCGGTACCGGTCCGCGGACCGATTGGTACCGGGCCGCACAAGAAATTAAAAAAAAATAAAAAATAAAAAAAAAAAAAAAAATGTTTTTTTTTTTTTTTTTTTTTATGAAATCAACATAAAAAACACAATATATACATTATATATCAATATAGATCAATACAGTCTGCAGGGATACAGTCTGTAAGCACACATAATTGTATGTATTTATGTAAAAAAAAAAAATTTTTTTATTTTTTTTATTTTTATTTTTTTTTTAAATACACACTCCCCCCCCCCACCGATCCGTGGTACAAATTTTCAAGCGTTGACCGGTCCGCAGCTACAAAAAGGTTGGGAACCACTGATTTACACAACGTGACAACTTCCCTGCTTTTGGGGTGTGTACATGTATTGAAAAAAGGCAGTAAAAGTTCCCCCTGAGCAGTTTTTCGTCTGTTACTATTTGCATTTACTGTGCTTGGAGCCTCCAACCAGCCAGATACGTACGGGCCACTTTAGCAGATATGTTTGATTGCCACGCGAGACAAACCCAGGAATTTAAAGGCGACAATGGAGTTGTAGCACATAGTCAATACTCCGGTGAACACCGCTGAAGTCCTCCCCAGGCGGACTCTCTCTACCCATCCAAGGCGCCATCCATCATGTGGGCTTTAAGTTGTGAAGCCGACTCTCCAAATCAAATGTTTCCAATTGGGAAAGTGTGTCGTTACGCCTGGCTGCTAACTGCGCTTGTTGTGTGCTACCACACTGGGGATGTGTTTCCCCCTCATAAATAGATGAATGCACTTACATAAAACCTGTTTCAGTCTCATAAAAATATGAGAACAACTTTGTACGGACCAATACTGTGCCAGCTAACAAGTAACATTTCAAGTCCTCATCTGACACTTGGACAATGTTACCATCGATTATGGAACTGAATTTTTTATTTTTTATTTTTTTTATCAAGTACCGTATTTTCCGGACTATATAGCGCACAGGTGTCAAACTCAGGGCCCGGGGGCCAGATCTGGCCTGTGACACCATTTTATCTGGCCCGCAAACACCTGGAAATGTGTCAAAGTACTTTTAAAGTTTTTATATATACAGTATATATATATATATATATATATATATATATATATATAGTCAATATAATTATTTTATATAGTCAATATAATTATTTTATAACCCTTTACACAATTTTATTGATAGATTTGAATTTTTTTTTACATTGAAATATTCATTTATATTGTCAATATAATGTTATAACCCTTTTAACAATTTTATTGATTGATTCGATAGATTTTTAAAATAATTTTACATTGAAATATTCATTTATATAGTCAATATAATTATTTTATAACCCTTTCAACAATTTTATTGATTGATTTATTGATAGTTTTTAAAATAATTTTACATTAGAATATTCATTTATATAGTCAATATAATTATTTTATAACCCTTTTAACAATTTTATTGATTGATTTATTGATAGTTTTTTTTTTTTTACATTGAAATATTCATCTATATAGTCAATATGTTATAACCCTTTTAACAATTGTATTGATTGATTTATTGATAGAATTTTTAAATAATTTTACATTGAAATATTCATTTATATAGTCAATATAATGTTATAACCCTTTTAACAATTTTATTGATTGATTTGATAGATTTTTTCAATAATTTTACGTTGAAATATTCATTTATATAGTCAATATAATTATTTTATAACCCTTTCAACAATTTTATTGATTGATTTATTGATAGTTTAAAAAAAAATTTTTTTTACATTGAAATATTCATTTATATAGTCAATTATTTTATAACCCTTTTAACAATTTTATCGATTGATTTATTGATAGATTTTTAAAATAATTTTACATTGAAATATTCATTTATATAGTCAATATAATTATTTTATAACCCTTTTAACTATTTTATTGATTGATTTGATAGATTTTAATTTTTTTTACATTGAAATATTCATTTATATAGTCAATATAATTATTTTATAACCCTATTAACTATTTTATTGATTGATTTATTGATAGATTTTAATTTTTTTTACATTGAAATATTCATTTTTATAGTCAATATAATTATTTTATAACCCTTTTAACAATTTTATTGATTGATTGATTTTTAAAATAATTTTACATTGAAATATTCATTTATATAGTCAATATAATTATTTTATAACCCTTTTAACGATTTTATTGATTGATTTATTGATAGATTTTTAAAATAATTTTACATTACACGTGGCGAAGTTGGTAGAGTGGCTGTGCCAGCAATCGGAGTGTTGCTGGTTACTGGGGTTCAATTCCCACCTTCTACCTAGTCACGTCCGTTGTGTCCTTGGGCAAGACACTTCACCCTTTGCCTCTGATGGCTGCTGGTTAGCGCCTTGCATGGCAGCTCCCTCAATCAGTGTGTGAATGTCTGTGTTAATGGGTAAATGTGGAAATAGTGTCAAAGCGCTTTGAGTACCTTGAAGGTAGAAAAGCGCTATACAAGTATAACCCATTTATCATTTATATAATATTCATTTATATAGTCAATATAATTATTTTATAACCCTTTTAACAATTTTATTGATTGATTTATTGATAGATTTTTAAAATAATTTTACATTGAAATATTCATTTATACAGTCAATATAATTATTTTATAACCCTTTTAACAATTTTATTGATTGATTTATTGATAGATAAAAAATTTTTTTACATTGAAATATTCATTTTTATAGTCATAATTATTTTATAACCCTTTTAACAATTTTATTGATTGATGATAGATTTTTAAAATAATTTTACATTGGAATATTCATTTATATAGTCAATATAATTATTTTATAACCCTTTTAACGATTTTATTGATTGATTTATTGATAGATTTCTAAAATAATTTTACATTGAAATATTCATTTATATAGTCAATATAATTATTTTATAACCCTTTTAACAATTTTATTGATTGATTTATTGATAGATTTTTAAAATAATTTTACATTGAAATATTCATTTATACAGTCAATATAATTATTTTATAACCCTTTTAACAATTTTATTGATTGATTTATTGATAGATTTAAATTTGTTTTACATTGAAATATTCATTTTTATAGTCAAAATTATTTTATAACCCTTTTAACAATTTTATTGATTGATTGATAGATTTTTAAAATAATTTTACATTGAAATATTCATTTATATAGTCAATATATGTTTTTGTTTTTTTTTACGGAAAAAGCTGGCAGCTTAGTTGCCAGAATTTTTTTGTTAAATCGACATTGGTTTTTACAACATTTTATTGTTCATGGAAAAACAGTACAAGTTATTTTTTTTTTTTTAAGGCAATTTAGCTGCCAGTTTTTCTATCGTAAAAACAAATGTACCTTTCCATTTACAGTAATACACCGTTAAAAACAATTACCGTAGATTTTATAGTCAATAACTGGCAGCTCAGTCAACAGAATTTTAACGCAAAAAAACAGTAGTAGTTTTTTTTCAATTTACAGTAATATGATGTAAAGAACAACGTAAAAATTAAAATTTTTTATTAATTTGATGGGTCGTTTACTGTAAAGTGAAGTATTTTTATTTAGACAAAAGCATGTTTGGAAAGTATGATAATATACTGTAATTAGCGATGTCTGATAATATCGGACTGCCGATATTATCGGCCGATAAATGCTTTAAGATGTAATATCGGAAATTATCGGTATCGGTTTCAAAAAAACGCAGCTGTTCGGAGTGGTACACGGACGTAGGGAGAAGTACAGAGCAGTTGCGTCACACTGAGGGTGTCCGTATAAACAAGTTTAACACTGTTACAAATATGCGCCACACTGTGAACCCACACCAAACAAGAATGACAAACACATTTTGGGAGAACATCCGCACCGCAACACAACATACACACAACAGAACAAATACCCAGAACCCCTTGCAGCACTAACTCTTCCGGGACGTTACAATATACTTTTTGTTGCAATATTGGATACTATTAAAGTTTAAAAGGTGTGCAATTTCAAGCAGTACATATATTTGTTATATTTATTACAAAGTACTTTATTGACATAACATTTGCAGGTGTTTGCGGGCCAGATAAAATGTGGCGGGCCTTGAGTTTGACACCTGTGTCTTAGTCCTTTTCAACAAAAGGTTTGAGAGACTCTACTGGAAAGGACCGTGTTGGCCAGGGTGGGAGTATCATGTGCCGATGGCGGCAGTGGAGCGTGGCGGGCTCACACCAAGATAATCCCTCAGCCCTTTTTTTTCCCCCTCTGCACAAGTCCTGTGAGGGGGGAAATAAAGGCGGTGAAAATGAGGCACGGTGCGGCGACTGCGATGCAGCTGCTCCTCTCCAGCTTCCACCTCAGAGAGCCAGAGATAATACGAGGCCAGATTGCTTCCAGCGGCCCGGGAATGTGCTCACTTTGCGCAGGCTTTGTCTTCACGCCGCGGCCTGATGAGGAATAATGCAAACACGCGCGGCCGTCGTTTTCCCCCGGACCGCCGCGCTTCGACCGGCTTAATAACTCAAGTCGCTAAGGACCCCTTCTTGGAGTTCATGCTTTGCACGCGGGGCGAGGAAGAGGCACGGCGGGCTTGTGTTGAGCAAACCTGCAGGAAGTGTGTGTGTTCTTGTATTTCTACCCTTCTTGAGACATCAACAAGGAAAAGTATCTTCCATATGAGGAGGTGTGAACAAGTGATGACATAAATCATGGTCCCAATAACATTGCATCTAATAGAGAATGTCTCATTAGCACCCCTGCTGGTGACTATCAAAATGAGGGTGGTCCCAAAAAGGAGGGATTTTTCAAATTGACCGTGTGTCGGTTTTAAAAGTGCTCCCCCTCTGGTCAACATATGAAATAACAAGTGTGTGTAAGAGATTTAAATGCGCCCCCTTTGGCCAAAATATAAAAAAAATAAAAATAATTAAATATGTAAATAGAGACATACTGTAATAACTTGAAGTAAATAATGAACATTAAAAAACAATTACAAACAAAATAAACATTTTTTTAATACATTTGCTAAAAGCAGTCTTTTTCTCACAATTTGTCGACTTTTTTCTTATAAAATTGGGAACAATTTCTTATTCTTTCTGCTATTGCAATATTTTCTCGTAAAATGGACTTTATGTAAAATGATGACTTTTTTAATGCAAAATAGTGACATTTGTCTAAAAAAAAATTCAGACTTTTATCACAATATTGCCAATTTTTTGGTTGTTCTTGTAAAATAGTGACATTTTTTGAGTGTAATAATGACTTTTGTCAAATTTTGCCAAGTAAAATTCCGATTATTATTATAATATTGCAAAAATGTTAGTTTTTTTGTAAAAATTTTGACTTGCGTTGAGTAAAATTACGACTTATTTTAATACTAGAGGTAGGCATTTTTCGGAGGTCTCAAGAAGGTAACAAATACAAGAGTGTGTGTGTGTGTGTGTGTGTGTGTGTGTGTTGTATTTCTACCCTTCTTGAGACATCAAGAAGGAAAAGTATCTTCCATATGAGGAGGTGTGAACAAGTGATGACATAAATCATGGTCCACATAACATTGCATCTAATAGAGAATGTCTCATTAGCACCCCTGCTGGTGACATCTATCAAAATGAGGGTGGTCCCAAAAAGGAGGGATTTTTCAAATTGACCGTGTGTCGGTTTTAAAAGTGCTCCCCCTCTGGTCAACATATGAAATAACAAGTGTGTGTAAGAAATTGAAATGCGCCCCCTTTGGCCAAAATTTAAAAAAATAAAATAAAATTCAAATATATGTATATAGAGACATACTGTAATAACTTGAAGTAAATAATGAAGATTAAAAAACAATTACAAACAAAATTAAATTTTTTTTTTTTTTTTTTTGCTAAAAGCAGTGTTTTTCTCACAATGTGTCGACTTTTTTCTTATAAAATTGGGAACAATTTCTCATTCTTTCTGCTATTGCAATATTTTCTCGTAAAATTATGAATTTTTTAATGTAAAATTATGACTTTTTTAATGCAAAATAGTGACTTTTGTCATAAAAAATTCAGACTTTTATCACAATATTGCCAATTTTTTGGTTGTTGTAAAATAGTGAATTTTTTTGAGTGAAATTATGACTTGTCATAATGTTGCCAAGTAAAATTCCGATTATTACTATGATATTGGCAAAATTTTGAAGTTTTCATATAAAATTGTGACTTTTGTCAAGTAAAATTACAACTATTTTCATAAAATTGCCCAAATTTTAAGCTTTTCTTGTAAATTTGCGACTGTTATTGATTTAAATTCCAACAAGTTTTTCTTGTAAAATTTTGACTAGCGTTGAGTAAAATTGTGACTTTTATTATAATACTGCCAAAATTCTAAGTTTGTGAAATTGTGACCTTTTTCTTGTAAAATTCCAACTCATTCTTCACAGCAACTTTTTTTATATCTGCATAGTATTTTTTCGGAGGTCTCAAGAGGGTATTATTACATGTGTGTGTGTGTGTGTGTTCTTGTATTTCTACCCTTCTTGAGACATTAACAAGGAAAGGTATCTTCCATATGAGGAGGTGTGAACAAGTGATGACATAAACCATGGTCCCAATAACATTGCATCTAATAGAGAATGTCTCATTAGCACCCCTGCTGGTGACATCTATCAAAATGAGGGTGGTCCCAAAAAGGAGGGATTTTTCAAATTGACCGTGTGTCGGTTTTAAAAGTGCTCCCCCTCTGGTCAACATATGAAATAACAAGTGTGTGTAACAAATTGAAGTGCTCCCCGTCTGGCCAAAATGAATAAAAACAATACAATATGTAGATAGACATACTGTAATAACTTGAAGTAAATAATGAAGATTAAAAAACAATTACAAACAAAAAATTTTAAAAAGTAATAAATGAACTAAAAGCAGTCTTTTTCTCACAATGTGTTGACTTTTTGTCTTATAAAATTGGGAACAATTTCTCATATTCTTTCTGTTTCTGTAATATTGCAATATTTTTCTCGTAAAATGATTACATTTTTTTAAAATGTAAAATTACTACTTTTTAATGCAAAATGTTGACATTTGTCATGTAAAATTCTGACTGTTATCACAATATTGCCATTTTTTTGGTTGTTCTTGTAAAACAGTGACATTTTGAGTAAAATTATGACTCTTGTCCCTTTGGCCCAAATTAATTAAAATAAATAAATAAATATGTACACTACCGTTCAAAAGTTTGGGGTCACCCAAACAATTTTGTGGAATAGCCTTCATTTCTAAGAACAAGAATAGACTGTCGAGTTTCAGATGAAAGTTCTCTTTTTCTGGCCATTTTGAGCGTTTAATTGACCCCACAAATGTGATGCTCCAGAAACTCAATCCGCTCAAAGGAAGGTCAGTTTTGTAGCTTCTGTAACGAGCTAAACTGTTTTCCGATGTGTGAACATGATTGCACAAGGGTTTTCTAATCATCAATTAGCCTTCTGAGCCAATGAGCAAACACATTGTACCATTAGAACACTGGAGTGATAGTTGCTGGAAATGGGCCTCTATACGCCTATGTAGATATTGCACCAAAAACCAGACATTTGCAGCTAGAATAGTCATTTACCACATTAGCAATGTATAGAGTGTATTTCTTTAAAGTTAAGACTAGTTTAAAGTTATCTTCATTGAAAAGTACAGTGCTTTTCCTTCAAAAATAAGGACATTTACATGTGACCCTA
The DNA here is from genome assembly GCF_033978785.1 of Entelurus aequoreus. Lineage (NCBI taxonomy): Eukaryota > Metazoa > Chordata > Actinopteri > Syngnathiformes > Syngnathidae > Entelurus > Entelurus aequoreus. The sequence continues at coordinate 7,810,318 of NC_084752.1, forward strand.
AACTTTTGAACGGTAGTGTATATAGACGTACTGTAATAACGAAATAAATAATGAAGATTAAAAAATAATTACAATCAAAATTTTTTTTCTTTTTTTTTTTTTACTAAAAGCAGTCTTTTTATAACAATGTGTTGACTTTTTTCTTATAAAATTGGGAACAATTTCTCATATTCTTTGTTTCTGTAATATTGCAATATTTTCTCGTAAAATTATTACTTTTTAATGCAAAATGGGGGACATTTGTTGTATAAAATTCAGTTCTTTTAATAACCATATTGCCAATTTTTGTTTTGTTTTTGTAAAACAGTGACATTTTTGGAGTAAAATTATGACTCGTCATAATTTTGCCTATTCCGATTACTATATTGCCAACATTTTTAAATTTTCTGAATTTTTTTTTTTTTTTTTTACTTTTGTCGAGTAAAATTACGACTTTTCATAAAATTGCCAAAATTTTCAGCTTTTCTTGTAAAATTGCCACTGTTATTAAATTTCCGATTACTATGTTGCCAACATTTTAAAATTTTCTCAAATTTTTATTTTTTTAAACTTTTGTCGAGTAAAATTACGACTTTTCGTAAAATTGCCAACATTTTCAGCTTTTCTTGTAAAATTGCCACTGTTATTAAATTTCCGATTACTTTGTTGCCAACATTTTAAAATTTTCTCAAATTTTTATTTTTTTTACTTTTGTCGAGTAAAATTACGACTTTTCATAAAATTGCCAAAATTTTCAGCTTTTCTTGTAAAATTGCCACTGTTATTAAATTTCCGATTACTACGTTGCCAACATTTTTAAATTTTCTCAAATTTTTTTTATCTTTTTAAACTTTTTTCGAGTAAAATTACGACTTTTCGTAAAATTGCCAAAATTTTCAGCTTTTCTTGTAAAATTGCCACTGTTATTAAATTTCCGATTACTATGTTGCCAACATTTTTAAATTTTCTCAAATTTTTTATTTTTTTTTACTTTTGTCGAGTAAAATTACGACTTTTCATAAAATTGCCAAAATTTTCAACTCTTCTTGTAAAATTGCCACTGTTATTAAATTTCCAACTTTTATCATAAATATTGCAAAAAAATGTCAGTTTGTCTTGTAAAATTTTGACTTGCGTTGAGTAAAATTCTGACTTACTATACCACTGCCAAAATTCTAAGTTTGTGAAACTGACCTTTTTCTTATGAAATTCCAACTCATTTTTAACATTTAAAAAAAAAACATTTGCATAGTATGTATACATTCTTAATGTTGTAAATACAAATCTTTATATATCTACAAAGGCTGGTCCTAAAGAGGTAGGCATTTTTCTTTTGTCTCAAGAAGGTAAGAAATACAAGTGTGTGTGTGTGTGTGTGTGGTTGACCGTGTGAGCTGGCAGCACAGTGCGCCTGTTTAACTTGTTTCTTTGCTCTGACAAGAGGCGCGGCGTGGTGAGCCGAGTGATGGATTGTCATGTTGGAATCCCATTTTTAACAGACAAAGTCGGCCATTATTCACTGTCCCTGTGGGAATGTACAAAGGAATAGTCACACCTGACCGACTGAGAGATGGGAGAAAATACCCGGCGTTAACCAAACTATTTGTGAGTTATATACATGTAAAGCCGGCTTGGGCTTTTTACGATAGTCCCTCTGGGGTTGTATCTGTTTCCACAACTGCACAGGTCAAATTCTCTCATCACGTACCCGCAGCTCGCCTTCCTGGAAAGCGTACCTTCCGATACCTAGTGCAGGGTTTGGCAACCCAGAATGTTGAAAGAGCCATATTGGAGCAAAAACAATTAAAATATTAAAAGCCTTATATAAGTCTTATAATGAACTCACCGTAGTTTGTTGGCGTGGACGACTTTCTCAGGCGCTGCCACAGAAAGACGTGTTTTATGCCACTCCGTACTTGTCTCATTTTGTCCACCAAACTTTCTATGCTGTGCTGGAATGCACAATGGCGAGCTTTGTTGATGTCATTGACTTGTGTGGAGTGCTCATCAATGCTAGCATGCTATTTACGCTAGCTGTGTGTACATATTGCATCGTTACGCCTCGTTTGTTGGTATATTTGAGCTCATTTAATTTCCTTTACTTATGGGTATTTGATTTATATTCATTTGTGATAGTTGTCGGTGTGCCATGTTGTTCCGGACCACAGCAAACGTTACCCAGCTTGCAAAGATTGTAATGAGTCCATTAGAAGAAGACAGCCCGTCGTTTTCTTGAACTTGGACACACATATCTATACCTTTTGGCCATTTTGAGCCAGTCATTTCCAGGATTTATCTCATCCTGTGAGAAGCCTCCGTTTTACTAATGTTTTCCAAAGTTGTAAAAATATGTAGAATAAATATTACATTTCAACATTTCTGTCAACCAAGATTTGTGTAAGCCTGCGACAGTCATTTTGATAGTAGGCTAATATAGCTAATATAGACACTTACATCATGTGTTGCCTTCATCATAACACTTTTATAAAACTTTTAAAGTCATTTTGATAGTAGGCAATTATAGCTAATATAGACACTTTCATCATGTGTTGCCTTCATTATAACACCCATTTAAGGCTTTTAAAGACATTTTGATAGTAGGCTAATCTAGCTAATATAGACACTTACATCATGTGTTGCCTTCATCATAACACTTATATAAGACTTTTAAAGTCATTTTGATAGTAGGCTAATCTAGCTAATATAGACACTTACATCATGTGTTGCCTTCATTATAACACTTATATAAGACCTTTAAAGTCATTTTGATAGTAGGCTAATCTAGCTAATATAGACACTTACATCATGTGTTGCCTTCATTATAACACTTATATAAGACCTTTAAAGTCATTTTGATAGTAGGCTAATCTAGCTAATATAGACACTTACATCATGTGTTGCCTTCATTATAACACTTATATAAGACCTTTAAAGTCATTTTGATAGTAGGCTAATCTAGCTAATATAGACACTTACATCATGTGTTGCCTTCATTATAACACCCATTTAAGGCTTTTAAATTTTTTGCAGCTTTTTTAAATTTTATTTTTTTGGTCCAATATGGCTCTTTCCAACATTGTGGGTTGCAGACCCCTGCACTATTGCCAGCTAACGTCTCGGACTTGCAACGGTCATTGACGCTCAGAAATGTCACAATAAAACCAGAAAAAAACTAGACAGCATTTATCATAATCAGCTCGTTTTTTAAAGGTTGCAATACAAATATTGATTTTATTATCAAAAGCAATTATTATTCATCAAACAAACACAAAAGTAGGGAAAAATTGGTAGCGTTTGGACGGCTTTATGGGCGGAATAGAGCAGCTCTATTTGACTCCATTGTTAACTGATTTTTGCTCATGTTCATTTACCATTTAGAGTACATGAAAAAAGAAAAACATGAGTTCCTGACTCACATAAGGACTGTGAATGATGGGCAAAAAATAAATAAAAATAAAAGTGCAGTTCCCCTTTAGTAGATCACTAAATAAAATATTATAATTATGTTTATTATTGCAAGTTTGTCCTTAAATAAAATAGTGAACATACTAGACAACTTGTCTTTTATTAGTAAGTAAACAAACAAAGGCTCCTAATTAGTCTGCTGACGTATGCAGTAACACATTGTGTCATTTATCTACCTATTATTTTGTCTACATTATGAGGGACAAGCTGTAAAAAAAAAAAAGTATTAATCCACTTGTTCATTTACTGTTAATATCTGCTTATTTTCTGTTTCAACATGTTTTATCTACACTTCTGTTAAAATTTAATTATCACTTATTCTTTTCTTTTTTGATACTTTACATTAGTTTTGGATGATACTACAACCTTAGGTATCGATCCGATACCGAGTAGTTACAGGATCATACATTGGTCATATTCAAAGTCTTCATGTGTCCAGGGACGTATTTCCTGAGGTTATAAACATAATATGAATTTAAAAAAAGGAAAAAAGATTTTGTGACGATACAAACTATCATGTAATCATAGTAGTATCGACTAGATACGCTATTGTACTTGGTATCATTACAGTGGATGTCAGGTGTAGATCAACACATGGCGTTTGTTTACATTGTGACAGCGGTGAGGTATTGTATCCTCCTACGGTGTGTAGTGAAGCATGTTTAGCTATTCCTCGTCCTGCAGTGATAATGCTACTTGTAAGAAACTCTCTTTATTTGTCGCCATGGAGACGAGGATTAGTAATTTAGTTGTAGCTGAAGTAGTGTTTCAGTGTTATAACTTCACCTTTATCTTTACTTTTTAGGCCAAAATGCGTCCGTTCTCCCTTTTCTGTCTACACAGTGTGTCTACTTGTAAGTACTCGGTGTGTGTGCGCTGCCGAACATGCTCCTCTGCTGGTAAAACCAGCAATGTCACGACGTGATGGCTCGCCGTCATGCCCGTTAAAAATAATAATAGTGATAATAATTGGGAAGCGGTACTTTTCAAACAGAGTATAGTACCTGTCGGGTTCAAACACTGATGACATCTATTAAACAAGACAAGAGGCAAAGAATTAAACAGAGACAGAATTCAATTTGGACTCAATATATTGAGGAGAGTCGCCCGGACATTGTATCCTTCTACAATCTCTAGCACGCTCTACCAAAAGATTGTATGCCTCCTTCTTTTATTTTGGACCCTCCCCCGACCACATGGCCACGGCTGTTTCCAAAGGACAAAGGTCGCAAAAAGTTCACAGAAAAGGTCGTAAACAATTCACAGAAAAGGTCAGTTCAAAAAGAGTTCGTAAAATAGTTCAAAAAGAGTTCGCCTGGAAATTGGGCAGATCCTGTCATCTCTCCGCTTTGAAGTCCTTGGGCCAGAACAACATCCTTCTGTTGATTACCGTACATGAGGGAAAACAGAAAACCCTTCATGTGGCTCTCCCCCTTACCCAGAGGAGTTTTACGAGCCTTACTCTTAGTAGGTTTCAAAGACAGCCTTTTGTCTTCTTGTCAGGAACTCAATGTAATACCAAGTTTTTGTGATCATTTAGAAACAATTATTCTAACAGTACCGTTTTTGATTCATTAGTAATGTGATACTATACCAGTACCGGTATACCGTACAAACCTTTAGTAGATCAGGCCCTTTTTGTAACATTTTGGGGTGTATCTGTAGGCATTAACGGGTACACTGCAAAAAGTGAAATCTAAGTAAGATGAAATATCTCAAATAAGGGTGATATTTGCTTATTTTCTGTCTGATAAGATCATTCTTCTCACTAAGCAGATTTTATGTTAGTGTTTTACTTGTTTTAAGTGTTTTGGTCCTAAATGGTCTCAGTAAGATATTACAGCTTGTTGCTGAGATTTGATGAGCTATATTGAGTAAAACATGCTTGAAACTAGAATATCAACTGTTGCAAAGCTGTGTCATCAACACTCACAAGTATAAAAGTACTTTTTTAAAGTAATCATTTCTTATTTCAAGCATGAAAAAAACATGATTTTGACACAATTGTCAGCCAAATGGACTTTGCAGTCTTATTTTCAATGAAACAATAGAAAACACATACTCGTATAGTCATTTCATATTTAAACATTTAACTTGTGAAATTTCTAACAATTTTGAACAGAGATAGTTCATGCACATTCAGGTAAACTCTTCAAAATTACAATAAAAAAAAAATGTGGCCGGGGGCCGGGCTGTATATATACGCGCTAATTGACTGAAAGAGCACGCACTTGGCGTGATTATGTCATGTTATCCATGGAAAAAGGCATTTTTAGACCATATGATTTGCCTGAGCGGCTAGGACATACTTGCCAACCCTCCCGTTTTTAGCGGGAGAATCCCGGTATTCAGCGCCTCTCCCGACAACCTCCCGGCAGAGATTTTCTCCCGACAAACTCCCGGTATTCAGCCGGAGCTGGAGGCCACGCCCCCTCCAGCTCAATGCGGACCTGAGACGGAGTGGGGACAGCCTGTTCTCACGTCCGCTTTCCCACAATAAGCTTGCCTGCCCAATGAACGGAGAAGTTAAATAGGACAATACTGCCATCTAAAGCAGTGGTCCCCAACCTTTTTGTAGCTGCGGACCGGTCAACGCTTGAAAATTTGTCCCACGGACCGGTGGGGGGGGGGGGGGGGGTTATTTAAATAAAAAAAATAAAAATTTTTTTTTTTTTTTTTTTTACATAAATAAATACAGTCATGTGTGCTTACGGACTGTATCCCTGCAGGCTGTATTGATCTATATTGATATAGAATGTATATATTGTGTTTTTTATGTTGATTTCATTAAAAAAAAAAAAAACTTTTTATTTTTATTTTTTTTAATTTTTTTTATTTTTTAAAATTCTTGTGCGGCCCGGTACCAATCGGTCCGCGGCCCGGTGGTTGGGGACCACTGATCTAAAGGATAGCCAACGAAACATTGAAATTCAAGTATTTTTTTTTTTTCTATGTAAATAAAAAAAAAAAAAAAATATATATATATATATATATATATATATATATATATATATATATATATATATATATATATATATATATATATATATATATATATGAAATTGTTGGTGAATTCTAGCTGTAAATAACCACACCCCCCACCCCCGATATTGGAGGTCTCAAGGTTGGCAAGTATGGGCTAGGAGACCCCGAGAGTAACAAGCGGTTGCCTTGTTGCCTTTCCATTAAGAACAATAAATTAGCTTTTAGTATAAGTTTGCTGGTTTCAAGAAATGTAATGCCGAGCGCATATATAATAGATAATGGCGCTAGCATTTACTTCATTTAAGAATATTTTTCAACATATTGAGCAAAAAGGTCTCATTTTTTTTCCTACCAAGAAAAGTGCACTTGTTATTAGTGAGAATATACTTATTTTAAGGTATTTTTGGGTTCATTGAGGTTAGCTAATTTGACTTGTTTTGGAAAGTCTTGACAAGCCACATGTTCTTGCTCTATTGGCAGATAATTTTGCTTAGTTCAAATAAAATACCCCTCATTTTTGTATTTTTTTTTTTCTTGTTTTTGAACACTGACTTTTTGCAGTGTATAAATCTGAACCTGAAGTGCCAACTGAGACCACCCACCTGACCATACCATTTGCAGAAAAAGACTTCTTTGTTGCCCACCTATGTGCTCTTAAAGACTTGCTAGCACATCCTATCAATGTTGGGAAAACCCAGCGCAATGATGGGCGGGGCTCTGCACATGTGAAGACCTTCACCTTTTTATTCTAGCACCGCGCTCGCTTATTGATTACATAACATTCATCCGAGCCATAGTGGAGCATGCACTAAATCCCGGAGTGAAATTAGTCAGTGGAATGTGTCGGTGATACAAAATCAATGCTCAACCTCGGGGAAGAAAGTCTGAAGGTGCTTTTCTTTCTTTAAAAAAAAAAACCCAACAACAACAAAAAAACACCAATTGATGAATGATTCAAACGTATTGTCTTCATTCAATCCGCTGCTGGCTTCGGACTTTGATTCTTGTTTAACGCGGCGCATCTTGTTCAGGGGGGGCGGATCCATCAGATGGTTCCTTTTAGGGATAACAACAACAAAAACTAGAGATGTCCGATAATAGCTTTTTTGCAGATATTCCGATATTGTCCAACTCTTAATTTACCGATTCCGATATCAACCGATACTGATATATACAGTTGTGGAATTAACACATTATTATGCCTAATTTTGTTGTGATGCCCCGCTGGATGCATTAAACAATGTACCGTATTTTCCGCACTATAAGGCGCACCTAAAAAGCTCAAATTTTCTCAAAAGCTGACAGTGCGCCTTATAATCTGGTGCGCCTTATATATGGATCAATATTGAGCCACAACAGGTCTCGCAACTACGGGATGCATAACGTAACCCCAGCCTCTACTGTAGCGTCTATTCTATGCGCCTTATAATGCGGTGCGCCTTATATATGAACAAAGTTTTAAAATAGGCCATTCATTGAAGGTGCGCCTTATAGTGCGGAAAATACGGTAACTGTCATGATCCGGGGTCCGGATCATGTTTTTGTTATTTTCTGTTAGCTTTGGACTCCTTTAGTTCCTGTTTGGGACATTTCTGAGTTTGGTTACCATGGTTACTTATTTCCACCTGGCTCTGATTAGTGTTCGCCCGCTCACCTGCCTCGCGAGCACTAATCAGAGGCACTATTTAAGCCTGCCTTTGCCAGTCAGTCGGCCTGGCGTCATTGTTCGATTCATGCCGTGTCCACGTACGTCGTGTTTATTTCATGCCACAGTTTTGTGTTTGTTCCAAGCCATAGTTTATGCTGTTTTTTCATGCCAGTTTCGTGTTTGTTTCATGCCACAGTTTATGCTGTTTCATGCCACAGTTTCGTGTTTGTTCCACGCCATAGTTTATGCTGTTTGTTCCACGCCATAGTTTATGCTGTTTGTTTCATGCCATAGTTTATGCTGTTTGTTTCATGCCACAGTTTATGCTGTTTGTTTCATGCCATAGTTTATGCTGTTTGTTTCATGACACAGTTTTGTGTTGGTTCCAAGCCACAGTTTTGTGTTTGTTCCAAGCCATAGTTTCTGCTGTTTGTTTCATGGCACAGTTTATGCTGTTTGTTTCATGCCATAGTTTATGCTGTTTGTTTCATGACACAGTTTTGTTTGTTTCAAGCCACAGTTTTGTTTGTTCCAAGCCATAATTTATGCTGTTTGTTTCATGGCACAGTTTATGCTGTTTGTTTCATGCCACATTTTCGTGTTTTTTCCAAGCCATAGTTTATGCTGTTTGTTTCATGCCATAGTTTATGCTGTTTGTTTCATGCCATAGTTTATGCTGTTTGTTTCATGACACAGTTTTGTGTTGGTTCCAAGCCACAGTTTTGTTTGTTCCAAGCCATAGTTTATGCTGTTTGTTTCATGGCACAGTTTATGCTGTTTGTTTCATGCCACATTTTCGTGTTTGTTCCAAGCCATAGTTTATGCTGTTTGTTTCATGACACAGTTTTGTGTTTGTTCCAAGCCACAGTTTTGTGTTTGTTCCAAGCCATAGTTTATGCTGTTTGTTTCATGCCATAGTTTATGCTGTTTGTTTCATGACACAGTTTTGTGTTGGTTCCAAGCCACAGTTTTGTGTTTGTTCCAAGCCATAGTTTATGCTGTTTGTTTCATGGCACAGTTTATGCTGTTTGTTTCATGCCACATTTTCGTGTTTGTTCCAAGCCATAGTTTATGCTGTTTATTTCATGCCATAGTTTATGCTGTTTGTTTCATGACACAGTTTTGTGTTGGTTCCAAGCCACAATTTTGTGTTTGTTCCAAGCCATAGTTTATGCTGTTTGTTCCATGGCACAGTTTATGCTGTTTGTTTCATGCCATAGTTTATGCTGTTTGTTTCATGACACAGTTTTGTGTTTGTTCCAAGCCACAGTTTTGTGTTTGTTCCAATTGTACGGAATATGTAATGTACTGTGCAATCTACTAATAAAAGTCTCAATCAAACAATCAAAGGTTGAGGTGGGCGGGGTGGGGGGATAGAGGGTAGCGGGGGGTGTATATTGTAGCGTCCCGGAAGAGTTAATGCTGCAAGGGGTTCTGAGTATTTGTTCCGTTGTGTTTATGTTGTGTTACGGTGCGGATGTTCTCCTGAAATGTGTTTGTCATTCTTGTTTGGTGTGGGTTCACAGTGTGGCGCATATTTGTAACAGTGTTAAACTTGTTTATACGGCCACCCTCAGTGTGACCTGTATGGCTGTTGACCAAGTATGCATGCATTCACTTGTGTGTGTGAAAAGCCGTAGATATTACGTGATTGGGCCGGCACGCAAAGGCAGTGCCTTGAAGGTTTATTGGCGCTCTGTACTTCTCCCTACGTCCGTGGACACAGCGGCGTTTTAAAAAGTCATACATTTGACTTTTTGATACCGATACCGATAATTTCCGATATTACATTTTAAAGCATTATCGGACATCTCTATTTTACAGTTAATTTAATCCTGCCTTTATCCATTTTATTTCCTGGGGACGCAAATGGCACCAAATTGTTAGAATGGCGCAGTAAATGTTTATTACCCGTCTGCTTTGATTCTCACTTAAATAAAGTACTTTATCAAAGGAGGAAAAAAGTTCGGAAGTGTACAAAAAAAAAAAAAAGTTAATTCCATAGATTTTTTTTTAAAGAAGTCAGATTATGATGGTCATCTCATTTTGCCCCCTCTATTACCAGAGCGCTCATTCAGACCGGGAGGTTTGCGGATTAAACGGAGACGTTATCAGAGCTCAGGGCACATCAATATTGCACTGTGTGGGCCTGATAGGGCGGCCATGAATGGACAGCCGGCGGCACTAAAGTAAACACAGGTCCTGCGGGACGGAGCCCGGGCCCTCGCTGGCTGGACGGTGGGCGATGTCGCTGTCATTTTTGGCTGATTGAAGAGCGCGCCGGTAATCAGGCTGAGGGATGTCGCTGTGGCTATTTTTCATCGACTGCTCGCAAAATTGGCTGTAAGGTGGAAAATGGCGGGTTAGATGAAAACAAGATGCCCCTCAGAAGTCACGACCGCCATGAAGAGCGGGTGAGAGGATGTTGAAACCCGCTTCTCTGAATAAAACTGGATTTACGCCGCACTCCATTGGGAGATGCTATCGCATTGTTGTTGTTGGATTTAATCGTATTGCATCACGTTGCCATTGGAGTGAAAAAAAAAAAAAAAATATATATATATATACATTTTTTTTTGGTAACACTTTAGTATGGGGAACCTAGTCTAAGAAACAAAGACTTCATTTAGAGCAGGGGTGTCCAAACTTTTTCCGCTGAGGGCCGCACACTGAAAAATCAAAGCAAACAGGGGCCATTTTGATATTTATTTATTTATTTATTTATTTATTTATTTATTTATTTATTTTTAATTTTTAATTTTTTTATTTTAAAAAACAATACAATATATGTATAAAAAAGATACATGTAGGCCTCCACTCAGACTTGATCCCAGGGACCCCAAAAGGTTTTGGTCCAAAAAACTATTACAAATGTGTCATTATTTAGTATTATTATTATTATTATTATTCAAGGTTTAAATCTCTAGATCAACATAAGGTCTATCTGTCAATATAACGCTTTTAAAGATTTAAGTTGTATGCCATTTTTGTCAAGGAAAAATGTGTTTTATGGAAAAAAAACCACAAAATATGCAATATTTTCCCCCAATAAAATTTAAAAGTGTAATATTTGAGATTATATAATAATCGGAGTCTTAAAAAGGTCAATAACTCATAACAACATTGATTTTAATTCATTATTTTTTTGAGCAATGACACTTAAAAAAAAAAAAAAAAAAAGTCCCACTAAAATTATTGGGGATCCAAAAGGGTACTGCTCAGTAAAGTTTAAAGAAATAAATCCAACATTTTTTAAAAAACTTTTACCACAATAGTCTCAAGATCAACTTCAGATCAGGGCTGCAACAACTAATCGATTAAAATCGATTATAAAAATAGTTGCCGATTAATTTAGTCATCGATTCGTTGGATCTATGCTATGCGCATGTGCAGAAGCTTTAAAAAAAAAAAAAAAATTAAATAAACCTTTATTTATAAACTGCAACATGTACAAACAGCTGAGAAACAATAATCAAAATAAGTATGGTGCCAGTATGCTGTTTTTTTTCAATAAAATACTGGAAAGGATAGAAATGTAGTTTGTCTCTTTTATCCGATTATTAATCGATTAATCGAAGTAATAATCGACAGATTAATCGATGATCAAATTTATCGTTAGTTGCAGCCCTACTTCAGATCTATCCGTCAGTTATACGTTTTATTGTTGTTTATGTTTTTTGTTTGTTCGTTTTAGGCCCTTCTTTAAAAAAACGTTGTTTTTTAAATGGCAACCAAAAAATATGCAACATTTTCCCCCCAAAATATCTCATAGTGGAATATTTAATGTGAAGTAAATGGAGCCTTGAATAGGTCAATAATTCATAATGTCATTGATTTTGATTCATTATTATTTTTTAAAGAAAGAAACAGCCTGCATGGCAGCTTTGTGAGTAAATAATGCAACATTTTCTTGTTACATTTCACCTATTTGCTTTTTTATACCACTTTTTATGTTTTTTGTTTTTTTTCCATCGTATTTTTAGAATGTGCCGTGGGGCCGTTAAAAAAATTACCTGCGGACCGCAAATGGCCCCCGGGGCCGCACTTTGGATACCCCTGATTTAGAGTTATTTGGACACTAGGGGAACATTCTGAGAATAGAATAGAATGGACTTTGTTGTCATTATATTTGCATATAGCGAGATGAAGGACTCCAACTTAAGGTGCGGTAGTGGAAACAAATATGGGATACAAATAAATTGCACAAGAAGTAATAAAGATAAATAATAAGAATTGAAATGAACAGACTACTATCCAATAAAAATAATAAGCAATCTGTCATGTCTGGGATCATGTTTTGTTTGTTATGTTCTGCTTGGTTTTTGGACTCTTTTTAGTTCCTGCTTTTTCACTCACTTGTCTTGTTTCCATGGTTACCCATTAGTTTCACCTGTTCCACGTTTGGACTCATTGTGCACTCTTGTTTGGTTTTGTTTAGTTATTGGACTCTTTAGTTTCTGTTTACGCTCCATTGTTTGTTTCCATGACTACTGACGGAAGGAGATTTTTTACATATATCCATATTTAAGTGTTACTTCTTTACTTCCACAGTCATATTACAAAATAGCTCGTATTCTTCCTTCTTTCTAGTCTGCAAAGTAATGTGTGTCGGCCTTCTAGCAGTGGAATGCAGGGAGTGGAGATAACTCAGGGAGTAGTCTAAACAACGAGGGTGGGACAGAGGGAAGAACACAGGAGTTATGTGGTTTTGGGGGAAAATCGATCTAGACTGGGCTAGGGAACGCTTCTGTACTGGATCTGGTCTCACGTTTGTCTTCAAAGCTTTGAGAATAAACCACAAAATACCAACTACTGCCTGGTGATGAATTTAAACTTCAGCTTATGTGCCATAAAAAGAACTTGGGAGTGACCAGCAGCTTAAAATCCCTGGGAGGAAGAGCTGGTCAACGCAACACTACCCATTAGTTTTCACCTGTCCTCGTCACGCACCTGTCTCACGCTTTGCACTCGCACACCTGTCACTAATCATGTCACTGCTATTTAAGCCTGTCTGTTTCTGTTGATCGTCCTGATGACATCATCCATACTACCTCTGCTACCCACGATATTCCTCTTACTATATAGTTCATGCTTCATGCCATGCCACAGTAAGTGTCCTTGTTTCGTGTTCATCGTTAATTGCCTTTGTGCTAGTCTTTTGGTTTCATTAGTCAAGTTTGTTCTCCGCCATTGTGCGCGCCTTTTGGTTGTTCCTTTTTTGAGTGTTAAAATTAAATATGTATTTACCTCATACTTGCCACCCTTGAGACCTCCGATACCGGGAGGTGGGGGGTGGGGGGGCGTGGTCGGGGGGGTGGGGCAGGGCCGTGGTTGGGTGCGTGGTTAAGAGGGGAATATATTTAAGCTAGAATTCACCAACTCAAGTATTTCATATATATATATATATATATATATATATATATATATATATATATATATATATATATATATATATATATATATATATATATATATATATATATATATATATATATATATAAGTGTATATGTATGAAATACTTGACTTTCAGTGAATTCTAGCTATATATATATATATTTATTTTATTATACATATAAATAAAAGAAATACTTGAATTTCAGTGTTCTGGAGGCTATTCAGTAGATGGCAGTATTGTCCTGTTTAAGAGTGTCACAACATTGCTGTTTCCGGCAGAAGAACTGCTTTACGGTAGACTAAACGTGACTGCTATTGTTGTGTGTTGTTACCGCGCTGGGAGGACGTTAATGAAACTGCCTAACAAAAAACCCACATAAGAAACTGAGAACTCGCCCTCGATCATTCTACAGTTATGACGTCATTGGGCAGGCAAGCTGTTTATATTGTGGGAAAGCGGACGTGAGAACAGGCTGTCTCCACTCAGGTCCGCATTGAGCTGGAGGGGGCGTGGCCTCCAGCTCCGGCTGAATACCGGGAGTTTGTCTGGAGAAAATTTATCGGGAGAGGCGCTGAATACCGGGAGTCTCCCGCTAAAAACGGGAGGGTTGGCAAGTATGATTTACCTTCACGCCATGTCCGGTCCAAATCCTTTGCACCATGGGAAAACAAACCACGCCAAAGTCCACGCCCTGACACAGTCCTGTACAATATACAAATTAATGTGGTTAGGGGTTAGGGTTATGGTAGTTTTGTTATGTGAGAACAGACCATATTAAAGAAGTGGTATTAAAGGTAAAATCATATACAACAACTTTCTTACTTAGTACTAATAAGCAATCATTGAGGGAAGACTCTTAGTTAATGGCGAAGGATACACCAAAGAATCACTTCATCAAATATTCAAACAGTGTTACTGTTCAAAATGTGTGTAATGTTACATTGGCCAAAAATAAATCAATCCAATCCACTTTATTTATATCAAATCAAATCAACTTTATTTATAAAGCACATTTAAAATTTACCACAGGGGTAGCCAAAGTGCTGTGCAATGGGCAGGTTAAAAGATAATACGAGTACAGAGCAAACACAACACAACAAAAAATAAATAAATAAAATAAAATAAATAAAAACAAGTTCACAGCAGGTGTATTATGGGACGCCATTGCAGGATGGATATCACTGTGTTAAAAGCCATGGAATAAAAGTATGTTTTTAAGAGAGATTTAAAAACAGGAAGAGAGGAGGCTTGTCTAACACTCAGAGGTAGGTCGTTCCAGAGCTTGGGAGCAGCAGCGGCGAAAGCTCTGTCACCTCTAAGCTTCAGCCTTGTGTCAGCGACCGTTAGTAGCAGCTGATCGGCTGATCTTAGGGATCGGGTGGGGCAGTAAGGCTGAAGGAGGTCGGAGAGATATGTTGGCGCGAGGTTGTTTAGACATTTAAAAACAAATAAAAGGAGTTTAAAGTTGATTCGGTAACGCACAGGGAGCCAGTGAAGCACATTTAAACAAAAATGTTTCCAAAGTGCTGCACAACAATATCAAAAACAATATTCAAATATTATCCTTAGCTCCACCAATGACTGAATAAAAACAAAAAATAAATAAATATAAAACCAATATAAAAACAATATGAAAATAGATATGATTAAAAATGATTTTAAAGGGTAAAACCAATTAAAACAGTAAATAGAAATGGATAAAAATCACAGAGGACAACAGAGGACCACACAACTCACGTAGTGTTAAAAGCCAAAGAATAAAAGTGGGTCTTAAGACGAGACTTAAAACACTCCACTGTGGGAGCAGTTTGAACATGGAGGGGCAGAGTGTTCCAGAGCTTGGGGCCGACCACAGAAAATGCCCTGTCTCCCCAGGATTTAAGTCTGGTCTTGGGCACCACGAGCTGGAGCTGGCTCTCCGACCTCAGGATGAGGTCCGAGATATACTGAGGTGCCATCAAATATAGGTAAATATGCTTGTTCAACAAAACCTCTCCCTGGTTTTTAATTAATACTTACGCCTACTACGCTACTGTATTTTAATGTTGGTCATTATGGCGGTACTTGGAGAGCAAAGTTCTTTTCTGAAGTGGCACTATGGGAATAAATGGCGCAGAGTAAACGTAATATATAACAATACCGTCAAAAAATCCAACAACCGAAGAAAAACAAGACAAATGAAACTTAGTTTTTCCTGGCGATTTAATCCAGGAAACAAAAGGAGCCATTATATTCCCATTTAGTGCCATTAATTATTCAAAAGTAATGGTAATATTGTAAACAGCCACAGGTACATAACACAAACAGTACACCCATATTCTTTACAATTGACCACTAAATGCTAACACCCGAATAAGTTTTTCAACTTCTTTAAGTCCACGTTAATCAATTCATGGTCATACCTCCTCATGCTCTCTCAGGGAGAGCATGTCCCAAATTCCAAGCTGCTGTTTTGAGGCATGTTAAAAAAAAAAAATGCACTTTGTGACTTCAATAATAAATATGGCAGTGCCATGTTGGCATTTTTTTCCATAACTTGAGTTGATTTATTTTGGAAAACCTTGTTACATTGTTTAATGCATCACAACTAGAGATGTCCGATAATATCGGCCTGCCGATATTATCGGCCGATATATGCGTTAAAATGTAATATCGGAAATTATCGGTATCGTTTTTTTTATTATCGGTATCGTTTTTTTTTTTTGTTTGTTTTTTTTAAAAATTAAATCAACATAAAAAAACACAAGATACACTTACAATCAGTGCACCAACCCAAAAAACCTCCCTCCCCCATTTACACTCATTCACACAAAAGGGTTGTTTCTTTCTGTTATTAATATTCTGCTTCCTACATTATATATCAATATATATCAATACAGTCTGCAAGGGATACAGTCCGTAAGCACACATGCTGGTCCACTAATAGTACTAACCTTTAACAGTTAATTTTACTAATTTTCATTCATTACTAGTTTCTATGTAACTGTTTTTATATTGTTGTACTTTCTTTTTTATTCAAGAAAATGTTTTTAATTTATTTATCTTATTTTACTAATTTTTAAAAAAATTACCTTATCTTCACCATACCTGGTTGTCCAAATTAGGCATAATAATGTGTTAATTCCACGACTGTATATATCGGTTGATATCGGTATCGGTAATTAAAGAGTTGGACAATATCGGAATATCGGATTCCGGCAAAAAGCCATTATCGGACATCCCTAATCACAACAAAATTAGGCATAATAATGTGTTAATTCCACGACTGTATATATCGGTATGGGTTGATATCGGAATCGGTAATTAAGAGTTGGACAATATCGGATATCGGCAAAAAAGCCATTATCGGACATCTCTACTGTAAAATGCACTTTTTAATGAAACAAAGTGGGCTGCTGCACATTGACCGATTGCATATTAAAAAAAATACAATTTTATTCCTTTCATTCGTTTTCCGTACCGTTTATCCTCATTCGGGTTCTCGGATAAGTAGAGCTGGGCGATATGGCTGGAAACTGTATCACGATGTAAGTGTTATGTATGTCACAGGTTGCTGGTGAAGAACCCGAAGATGCAGAGAAGGCAGGATTTGTGCAGGAAAACATGATTTAATGTTCAAAATAAATGTAAAACAAAAACCAGGAACTACGAATAGCCAAACTGAAAACAGGAACTAGCAAACAGAAAAACTGGAAACAGCTAACGGCTAACTGGATATAGCTAAGGAAAACAAGAAGCTAGGAGACAGCAAACTTCAAATAGCTATCAGGAACAGCTTACCACTACGACGACATGTAGTAGCCAGGACAGGTAGTAGCCTCTCCGCCATCGAAATCTCTGCGGGGTTCGAATTAGGCTGGAGTATTCTGTCTCCAGTTCTCCCTGGTTCCTCGTCTTTTGTGAGCTGTTCCCTGGTTCCTGATTATTGTTCCTGTTTGCTGTCTCCTGTTTTCCTGGTTCCTGGTTTGTGTTTTTTTCTTTATTTTATGGACACTAAATTATGTTTTCCCGCACCAAGCCTGCCTTCTCTGCATCTTGGGGTTCGTCACCAACACTTTGTGACAATATATGGCTCGATATCGATATTTCTTCGGACCGGTCTAAAATCAATTACATGTCAACATTTGTATTAAAAAAATATAACCTAGCTCTGATTACGATCCCCTTAGCTATCAAGGCAGAGAGGAAAGGAAATGTCAACACCAGCAATGTAAACACAATTCTAAATCTTAACAATAACCTAAATGAAGGTGCACAAATAAGGAATACGTAGGGCATGCTTAATAAAGTGTAACAAAATAGTGCAAAGGCACTGCCGACAAAAGAGGAAGGGAAAGCATGATTAGCAGTGATGGGTGCAAGACTAGAAATAACCTGTAATGGATGTGTTTTTTTTTAAACATATTTTTGTTGAATCCCTGTAATGTGCTTATTGCCATCATGCTATTAGTATAATTAAATGTGGTTATAGTACTTGCTGCATGCTAACGTTAGCATGCAAACTTTTTAAACACATTTTTCAGGTACCGTATTTTTCGGAGTATAAGTCGCTCCGGAGTATAAGTCGCACCGGCCGAAAATACATAAGAAAGAAGGAAAAAAACATATAAGTCGCACTGGAGTATAAGTTGCATTTTTTGGGGAAATGTATTTGATAAAAGCCAACACTAAGAATAGACATTTGAAAGGCAATTTAAAATGTCTAAAGAATAGTGAACAACAGGCTGAATAAGTGTACGTTATATGAGGCATAAATAACCAACTGGTATGTTAACGTAACATATTATGGTAAGAGTCATTCAAATAACTATAACATATAGAACATGCTATACGTTTACCAAACAATCTGTCACTCCTAATCGCTAAATCCCATGAAATCTTATACGTCTAGTCTCTTACGTGAATGAGATAAATAATATTATTTGATATTTTACGCTAATGTGTTAATAATTTCACACATAAGTCACTCCTGAGTATAAGTCGCACCCCCGGCCAAACTATGAAAAAAAACTGCGACTTATAGTCCGAAAAATACGGTACTTTAAAGGCCTACTGAAACCCACTACTACCGACCACGCAGTCTGATAGTTTATACATCAATGATGAAATTTTAACATTGCAACACATGCCAATACGGCCGGGTTAACTTATAAAGTGACATTTAAAACTTCCCGGGAAATATCCGGCTGAAACGTCGCGGTATGATGACGTATGCGCGTGACGAAGTCAGAGTAACGGAAGTTGTGGTACCCCGTAGAATCCTATACAAAAAGCTCTGTTTTCATTTCATAATTCCACAGTATTCTGGACATCTTTTGAAATTTGTTTAATGAACAATGAAGGCTGCAAAGAAGACAGTTGAAGGTGGGATCGGTGTATTAGCAGCGGACTACAGCAACACAACCAGGAGGACTTTGTTGGAGCGCTAGCCGCGCTAGCCGCCGACCTCACCTTGACTTCCTACGTCTCCGGGCCGCCAAACGCATCGGGTGAAGTCCTTCGTCCTTCTGCCGATCGCTGGAACGCAGGTGAGCACGGGTGTTGATGAGTAGATGAGGGCTGGCTGGTGTAGGTGGAGAGCTAATGTTTTTAGCATAGCTCTGTGAGGTCCCGTTGCTAAGTTAGCTTCAATGGCGTCGTTAGCACAGCATTGTTAACCTTCGCCAGCCTGGAAAGCATTAACCGTGTATTTACATGTCCACGGTTTAATAGTATTGTTGATTTTCTATCTATACTTCCAGTCAGGGATTTATTTTTTTGTTTCTACATAATTTTGGCAATGTAGTGTATATGTGCATCTAGATTGTATTGTAGCAGGAAACAATGGAAGGTCAAATGAGGTATGGGGAAAAGCATATTTCCGTGCAGAAGTACAGTAGTTGTGCAGTCACCTAACATATTATAAACGTCTCTGGCTGATGAAGACCGGGGCAAAAAGTTG
>NC_084752.1:7834731-7929731 GCF_033978785.1 Entelurus aequoreus
GCCCTCTGGGGAGCGCTACAGGTGCATTAAAACCAAGACGAACAGGCTAAAAAACAGCTTCTTCCCCAGGGCCATAACCACCCTGAACAGACTTCTCCATTGACCCTCATAACTGCCTTCTCTTCGGTGCAATAACCCATTCCACCAACCACCCTGTTTCATGTAGATATTCATGTACATATTCATTTCACCCTCTGTATAGAGTGTACACTTGTTTTATCGCACTGTATGGAATGACCTCAATCTCGTTACCCTGCGTAATGACAATAAAGCTGATTCTGATTCTGATTATCAGGCCAGTGTCATCCAGAAGGCAAAGGCCATTCTGGTCAACCCTCAGCACCCTCTCTTCTCAGAGTTTAGACTCTTGCCCTCAGGATGTAGGTACGCCCCTACTAATAGAAAGGCCAAAAACAGTAGATACATAAGATCCTTTGTTCCCTCAGCTGTTGCCTTTATAAATGAGCTTCTTAAACAAGCTTAGCTGCTAGTTTTTAGCTCAATGCCTTCATGATGGTTTATATGTTGTATGTATTTTATGTATATGTACCTTGTTTTACTGTTGTACCTCCTTTTTACTGTTGTACCTTGTTTTTTTACTGTTGTACCTCGTTTTACTGTTGAACCTTGTTTTTTAATGACTACTGCTGCAAACCAAATTGCCCCTCGGGGACAATAAAGATTTTCTAAGTCTAAGTCTAAAAACTTATTGGGGTGTTACCATTTAGTGGTCAATTGTACGGAATATGTACTGTACTGTGCAATCTACTAATGAGAGTCTCAATCAATCAATCAAAACAAGCACTTTATATGTAGAAAGGTTTTGTTAAGAAATCATTCTGAGCCTTAACTTATTTAGGTTTTTTTTTATATATGTTGACCACATTAACCCTGGCAATGGACCCTGTGTGCATATGTATGTTTTGCCATTGTTTACAAATTTGGTAAATAAATAACCAAAACATTTATATATTGTTGTTTTCTTACTGTACCGAAAATGAACCGAACCGTGACCTCTAAACCGAGGTACGTACCGAACCGAAATTTTTGTGTACCGTTACACCCCTAATCGACACGGGTTACATTTTGTAATTATCTCTCCTACTTTTGAGGGGGGAAAAAACTCGCTATAGAGCCGAACAAGGTGTTTGACGACTGAACGATTGCTGGTGTTGTTTACCTCATCAACTAATGTGTCATGTCTGTTGATCATGTTTTTGTTTAGTTATGTTCTGCTTGGTTTTTGGACACTTTTTAGTTACTGCTTTCACTCCCTTGCCTTGTCACCATGACTACTCATTAGTTTCACCTGTCTCACGTTTTGCACTCGCGCACCTGTCACAAATCATGTCCGTATTATTTAAGCCCATTGTTGCCAGGAAGTCAGCCTGGCGACATTAACTCTGATACCTCCATGATTACGCGGCCATGCCATAGTTCTGTGATCTTTCCATGCTTGACCAAGTAAGTTTTG
The DNA here is from genome assembly GCF_033978785.1 of Entelurus aequoreus. Lineage (NCBI taxonomy): Eukaryota > Metazoa > Chordata > Actinopteri > Syngnathiformes > Syngnathidae > Entelurus > Entelurus aequoreus. Next base: position 7,836,206 of record NC_084752.1, read on the forward strand.
TTTCATGTCCTTAGTCTGTTTATGTGTTAAATTTGTTCGTAGCCAAGTTTGTACTTCCGCCCTTGTGCGGGCTTTTCGTTTGTTCCTTTTGTTAGTGTTTAAATAAATATGTCCTTACCTTTACAATGCATGTAAGTCGGATCCGTTTCCAGTGGGGGTTGGTCTCCGCCAGGGCTGCGCTCTGTCACCTATCCTGTTTGTGATTTTCATGGACAGGATTTCTAGGCGGAGTCGTGGCCACGGCGGAGAGGGTATACGTCTCGGGGGGCTAAAGGTTGCGTCACTGCTGTTTGCAGATGATGTGGTCCTGATGGCACCTTCGGTTCATGACCTTCAGCTCTCACTGGATCGGTTCGCAGCCGAGTGTTCAGCGGCTGGAATGAGGATCAGCATCTCCAAATCTGAGGCCATGGTTCTCAGCAGGAAACCGATGGTTTGTACAGTCCGGGTTGGGGACGGGACTCTGTCCCAGGTGGAGGAGTTTAAGTATCTCGGGGTATTGTTCACGAGTGAGGGAAAGATGGAGAAGGAAATCAGCCGGAGAATCGGAGCAGCTGGGGCAGTATTGCAGTCTCTCTGCCGCACTGTTGTGACGAAACGAGAGCTGAGCCAGAAGGCAAAGCTCTCGGTCTACCGAGCTATCTACATTCCTACTCTCACCTATGGTCATGAAGTGTGGGTCATGACCGAAAGAATAAGATCGCGGATACAAGCGGCCGAAATGAGTTTCCTCAGAAGGGTGGCTGGCATCTCCCTTAGAGATAGGGTGAGAAGTTCAGTCACCCGAGAGAGACTCGGAGTAGAGCCGCTGCTCCTTCGCTTGGAAAGGAGCCAGCTTAGGTGGTTCGGGCATCTCGTGCGGATGCCTCACAAGCGTCTCCCTAGGGAGGTCCTCGTTGCACGTCCCACTGGGAGGAGGCCCCGCGGCAGGCCAAGGACCAGATGGGGGGATTACATCTCCTCTCTGGCCTGGGAACGCTTCGGGATTCCCCAGGAGGAAGTCGCAATTGTTGCTCTGGAGAGGGAAGTCTGGGGGTCTCTGCTGGAGCTGTTGTCCCCGCGACCCGATTCCGGATAAGCGGTTGAAGATGGATTGATGGATGGATGTCCTTACCTTCACGCCTTGCCCGCTCCAACTTTCCTTTGCATTCCTTGGAAAACAAACCATCCCATAGTCCCCTTATTGACACAATGAATCAGACGGCATCCCTGACTTGAGCGCCGCGATGCATTCTGGGACGTCGCCCGTGTATCACAGTGGGGGGTTGTTATGTAGCGTCTTGCTCTTACTTGCCTTAAAATGATTTGATGCCTTCAGGCAGCCTTTCCTCCCGCAACCCCCCCTCCCCCCCAATCCACTTTCATCTGCGCTCTTCTTCTGCTAGGTAGGCAAGTCATGATGATGATAATAATAAGACGCCTTGAAAACCCCACTACTGCTAACAGCACACCCCCCCCACCCGTTCCCACAAACACAGTCGTCATGGCGATATCATCTAGATTCACTTTAAAACACACACACTGTTATCGCCTCCAGTGGCGCCGTTACAAAAGAATCTGGAACGTTGAAGGGATATCGCAAGAAAAGTTGCTTTATACTTTAAAGCCGGGCCCTTTTTTTATGTAGTCCAGATTAGCATTAATGTGACGTGCATCCATTGTAATGTAAATGCTAATCTGTTCCAATGGTAATAACTGATATTTTAACACTGAGATAAGGAGCGTGACAGTTACTTTTTTACTAGATTGCTCCAATGCATGAACAATATTATGCAATTTTTATCTGTTCAATACTACATTTCTCCACACACCGCCTTTCACAACACAACTTTGGAGTCACTTTATTAAAGTCAGGTGGCCTTCATCCTTTTGTGGAGGTCCTCGCTCCCTCTGCAGCAGCCCGTCGAGGTAGTAAACAAGGGAAAATGTCAGCTTCAAGTAGCGACGCAACACAACCTCCGTGCTCATAGACTAACTGAAGTAGTAAAGACAGTCATTTGAGTTACTGTTAAACTTGCCCACCGCAACCCATTTAGGCAGCAAACGCGTTAGACAAAATTAGTATCTGCGAGACATAATAAATGACTGCGCAACACAACCTAGTTGATCGGAAAACCAACTGAAGGAGAAAATATTTTTAATTTTAGCTCTCGGCAAAAGTTGACCACCGCAACCCATTTAGGCAGCAAACAAGTTGGACCAAATTAGTAGCTGAAAGACAAAAGTAATGACTGCGCAACACAACCTAGTTGATCCGAAAACGAACTGAAGTAGCAAATATTTTAAATTTTAGCACATGCCGAAATTTGACCACCGCAACCCATTTAGGCAGCAAACACGTTGGACCAAATTAATAGCTGCAAGACAAAAGTAATGATTGCGCAACACAACCTAGTTGATCAGAAAACAAACTGAAGTAGAACATATTTTACATTTTAGTTCCTGCTGAAATTTGACCACCGCAACCCATTTAGGCAGCAAACATGTTGGACCAAAAATGGAGCTGCAAGACAAAAGTAATGACTGCGCAACACAACCTAGTTGATCCGAAAACGAACTGAAGTAGCAAATATTTTAAATTTTAGCACATGCCGAAATTTGACCACCGCAACCCATTTAGGCAGCAAACACGTTGGACCAAATTAATAGCTGCAAGACAAAAGTAATGATTGCGCAACACAACCTAGTTGATCAGAAAACAAACAGAAGTAGAACATATTTTACATTTTAATTCCTGCCGAAACTTGATCACCGCAACCCATTTAGGCAGCAAACACGTTGGACCAAAAATGGAGCTTCAAGACAAAAGTAATGACTGCGTAACACAACCTGGTTGTTCAGAAAACAAACTGAAGTAGAACATATTTTACATTTTAGTTCCTGCCGAAACTTGACCACTGCAACCCATTTAGGCAGCAAATACGTTGGACCAAAAATGGAGCTTCAAGACAAAAGTAATGACTGCGCAACACAACCTAGTTGATCAGAAAACAAACTGAAGTAGAAAATATTTTACATTTTAGTTCCTGCCGAAACTTGACCACCGCAACCCATTTAGGCAGCAAACACGTTGGGCCAAATTAGTAGCTGCTAGACAAAAGTAATGACTGCGCAACACAACCTAGTTGATCAGAAAACAAACTGAATGAGAAAATACTTTATATTTTAGCTCCTGCCGAAACTTGATCACTGCAACCCATTTAGGCATCAAAAAAGTTGGACCAAATTAGGGCAGTAGCTTCGAGACAAGCGCGATGGCAACGCTACACAACCTTGCAGATCACAAACTATATTAGCACATTTTGTGATTTGGGTTACTGCTGTACTTGGCCACTGCAACCCATTTAGGCAGCAAACACGTTGGACCAAATTAGTAGCTGCTAGACAAAAGTAATGACCGCGCAACACAGCCTAGTTGATCAGAAAACAAACTGAAGGACAAAATATTTTAAATTTGAGCTCCTGCCGAAACTTGACCACCGCAACCCATTTAGGCAGCAAAAATGGAGCTGCAACCTGGTTGATCAGAAAACAAACTGAAGGAAAAAATATAAAACATTTTAGTTCCTGCCGAAACTTGCCCACCGCAACCCATTTAGGCAGCAAACACGTTGGACCAAATTAGTATCAGCAAGACAAAAATAGTGACTGTGCAACACAATCTAGTTGATCAGAAAACAAAAGCGAAGTAGCAAATATTTTCAATTTTAGCTCCTGCCAAAACTTGACCACCGCAACCCATTTAGGCAGCAAAAACGTTGGACCAAAAGTGGAGCTGCAAGACAAAAGTAATGACAGCGCAACACAACCTGGTTGATCAGAAAACAAAACCGAAGTAGCAAATATTTTCAATTTTAGCTCCTGCCGAAACTTGACCACCGCAACCCATTTAGGCAGCAAACACGTTGGACCAAAAATGGAGCTGCAAGACAAAAGTAATGACTGTAATGACTGCGCAACACAACCTGGTTGTTCAGAAAACAAACTGAAGGAGAAAATATTTAAAATTTTAGCTCCTGCCGAAACTCTCCACCGCAACCCATTTAGGCAGCAAACACGTTGGACCAAAAATGGAGCTGCAAGACAAAAGTAATGACTGTAATGACTGCGCAACACAACCTGGTTGATCAGAAAACAAAACCAAAGTAGCAAATATTTTCAATTTTAGCTCCTGCCGAAACTCTCCACCGCAACCCATTTAGGCAGCAAACACGTTGGACCAAAAATGGAGCTTCAAGACAAAAGTAATGACTGCGCACCACAACCTGGTTGTTCAGAAAACAAACTGAAGGCGAAAATATTACAAATATTAGTTTGTGTGTGTGTGTGTTCACGCACTCTCTGCGCCCTCCTGTGGTGAAAGCCATTAGCGCAACATCGGTTCCAGATGAACGTTACAACACAACGTAATCCAGCTGACCACACAAATGAAAACCGAGGCAGTAAAGTTTGCTCGGTAAAGCCAAAATCCATGAAAAAGTTGATGAATTTTTCCAGTTTATTACCTGAGAACATTTATCCAGCGTCCCCCAACATTTCTTCCAGTTTCTACCATGAGAAAATCCAACATTTAGTTGGGGAGTCTCTCTTTTCAGAAACCTTGGTGATTAACGACCACCATCCCTTCAGTCCTTCTTCTGGACTTTTTATCACCCATTTGTTTCTATTCTTCTTTTCCCGGATGTTAGGAGTAAGAAAAAACCCCATCACCGTTAACTCCGAGCGTCTTATCTTCTCGTCAGTTTTAAAACCCCTCTGCGATGAGCCTTGTCTCTGGGATTGAGCTGATTATGATTGGTGTGTTAAAGCTTTAATGGCTTGTCTTTATCTTCACAGGCTTTGGCTACACATTGCGGTCGCAAGTTTTTTAGTTTTTTTTCCTTAGTCTTGATTAAAGACGTCGTCAGAGTTAGACGGAGTGCTTGTGTCAACCGTTATCTTCCAGACAACGTAATCCGTCGTTATCGTGTCAACTGTTGATGAACGCTCTGAGTAATCCGCGTGGGAAACTGTTGGGTAATCTTTAATTTAATAACGGACTACAAAGGCGGACGAGCGCAAATTTTCAGGACTAATGCAGATCCCAAATAGCAGGTACCGGAAGGTAAAAAAAGTCCCTTTTGCGTAATATTGCGAAACAAAACGGCAGATAATGTCTTACCTTATACCAGGGGTCACCAACGCGGTGCCCGCGGGCACCAGGTGGCCCGTAAGGACCAGATGAGTAGCCCGCTGGCTTGTTCTAAAAGTAGCTCAAATAGCAGCACTTACCAGTGAGCTGCCTCTATTTTTTAAATTTTATTTATGTACTAGCAAGCTGGTCTCGCTTTGCCCGACATTGTTTAATTCTAAGAGAGACAAAACTCAAATAGAATTTGAAAATCCAAGAAAATATTTTAAAGACGTGGTCTTCACTTGTTTAAATAAATTCATAAATTTTTTTACTTTGCTTTATAACTTTCAGAAAGACAAATTTAGAGGAAAAATACAACCTTAAAAATGATTTTAGGATTTTTAAGCACATATACCTTTTTACCTTTTAAATTCCTTCCTCTTCTTTCCTGACAATTTAAATCAATGTTCAAGTAAATGTATTTTTTTTATTGTAAAGAATAATAAATACATTGTAATTTAATTCTTCATTTTAGCTTCTGTTTTTTCGACGAAGAATATTTGTGAAATATTTCTTCAAACTTATTATGATTAAAATTCAAAAAAATTATTCTGGCAAATCTAGAAAATCTGTAGAATCAAATTTAAATCTTATTTCAAAGTCTTTTGAATTTATTTAAAAATTTTTGTTCTGGAAAATCTAGAAGAAAGGATTTGTCTTTGTTAGAAATATAGCTTGGTCCAATTTGTTATATATTCTAACAAAGTGTAGATTGGATTCTAACCAATTTAAAACATGTCATCAAAATTCTAAAATTAATCTTAATCAGGAAAAATTACTAATGATGTTCCATAAATTATTTTTTAAAGTTTTTCTCTTCTTTTTTTTGGTTGAATTTTGAATTTTAAAGAGTCGAAATTGTAGATAAACTATGTTTCAAAATTTAATTGTCATTTTTTTCGTGTTTTCTCCTCTTTTAAACCGTTCAATTAAGTGCAAATATCATTAATTATTAATAACATAGAGTTAAAGGTGAATTGAGCAAATTGGCTATTTCTGGCAATTTATTTAAGTGTGTATCAAAATGGTAGCCCTTCGCATTAATCAGTACCCAAGAAGTAGCTCTTGGTTTCAAAAAGGTTGGTGACCCCTGCCTTATACACACACCATAATAATACTCCTATGTCGAAGCACAGTACAATCCATCAAGCGTACCAAAGTGGTACTAAAACATTTTGATAGATTTTTGAGTGCCGTGTGTAATGTTCTATATTTTCAATGGAACATATAAAATGTTGGTGTTGTTTACTTGAGTCATATTGCAGTGTACACATATCTCTCATGTGTGACTGCCATCTACTGGTCACACTTATCATTTCACCATGTACAAAATAAAATGGCTTCGAGGTCCGCAAGCACAACCAAAACTATTCCGTACATTAGGCGCATTGGGTTATAAGGCGCACTGTCTATTTATAACCAGGTGGCAGCAGGTAGCTAATTGCTTTGTAGATGTCGGGAACATGGTTTGTCAGGAGGCAGGGTGCAGGTAAAAAGGTATCTAACGCTTAAACCCAAAATAAACAAAAGGTGAGTGCCGCTAAGAAAAGGCATTGACGCTTAGGGATGGCTATGCAAAACGAAACTAAAACTGAACTGGCTGCAAAGTAAACAAAAACAGAATGCTGGACGACAGCAAAGACTTACAGCGTGTGGGAGCAGCAGACGGCGTCCACAAAGTACATCCGTACATGACATGACAATCAACAATGTCCACACAAAGAACTTCAATAGGTGCGGGGAATAGCGTTCAAGGAAGACATGAAACTGCTCCAGGAAAATACCAACAAAACAGGAAAAAGCCACCAAAATAGGAGCGCAAGACAAGAACTAAAACACGACACACAGGAAAACGTCAAAAAACTCCAAATAAGTCACGGCGTGATGTGACAGGTGGTGACAGTACACCTACTTTGAGACAAGAGCTATAGTGATGCATGCTTGGTTATGGTTTAAAGTCATATCCAACAATTGCGGAAACGACTTTTTACTGTGAATATCGGCCTCTGATTTTTAAATGATTTCTGCTGGTTGTGTGCCTCTGGATTTTTTTTCAATGAATGAAATGTGCCTTGGCTCAGAAAAGGTTGAAAAACACTAGAGATGTCCGATATCGGCCTGGGACGTGGTATCGGTATCGTTTTTGATTTTGTTTTGTTTTTTTAATTAAATCAACATAAAAAACACAAGATACACTTACAATTAGTGCACCAACCCAAAAAACCTCCCACCCCCATTTACACTCATTCACACAAAAGGGTTGTTTCTTTCTGTTATTAATATTCTGGTTCCTACATTATATATCAATATATATCAATACAGTCTGCAAGGGATACAGTCCGTAAGCACACATGATTGTGCGTGCTGCTGCTCCACTAATAGTACTAACCTTTAACACTTAATTTTACTAATTTTCATTCATTACTAGTTTCTATGTAACTGTTTTTATATTGTTGTACTTTCTTTTTTTATTCAAGAAAATGTTTTTAATTAATTTATCTTATTTTACAAATTTTTTTAAAAAGTACCTTATCTTCACCATACCTGGTTGTCCAAATTAGGCATAATAATGTGTTAATTCCACGACTGCATATATCGGTTGATATCGGTATCGGTAATTAAAGAGTTGGACAATATCGGAATATTGGATATCGGCAAAAAGCCATTATCGGACATCCCTAAAAAACACTGATTTATGCAACATTTTGACCAAAGAACCACCATTACACTTTAACCTCTTAAGGCCCAAGCTGTTTGTTTACATGCTTTTTTATTTTATTTCTCTTTGCTATTTGGGCTTATTGGACCCTAATTAGAATAACAACTAATCATCTTTTAAAATGATGTACTTAGTCCATAAGTGCACAAATGTGTACTTCATGTGTAGTGACATGCTAATTCTTATTTTTACACTTTTTTTCCCCCAAATTCGATTGTATGTTATACTCTTCCGACACCACCAGATGGCAGTATAAGTGTCCACATAAGCGGCCATAAGACCCCAATTCAGTAGTGTACACAATTTTGGAAATAAGAGCTAAAAGGTGCTGTCCACACATGTGGCCACTAAGCCTTTAGAGGTCAATGCGCCTAATATATGAAAAAAGATCCAAAAATGGACCATTCATCGGCAGTGCACCTAATAATCCGGTGCGCCCTATGGTCCGGAAAATACGGTAAATTGAAAAGTTTGCAAATAGAGGGGTTGGTAAATGGAGGTTTCACTGTACAGTATAATACGTTTTAATAGAACTCCATATACCAGGGGTCGGCAACCCAAAATGTTGAAAGAGCCATATTGGACCAAAAATACAAAAACAAATCTGTCTGGAGCCGCAAAAAATTAAAAGCCATATTACATACAGATAGTGTGTCATGAGATATAAATTGAATTAAAGGCCTACTGAAATGATTTTTTTTTTATTTAAACGGGAATAGCAGATCCATTCTATGTGTCATACTTGATCATTTCGCGATATTGCCATAGTTTTGCTGAAAGGATTTAGTAGAGAAAATCGACGATAAAGTTCGCAACTTTTGCTCGCTGATTTAAAAAAAGCCTTGCCTCTACCGGAAGTAGCGTGACGTCACAGGAGCTAGTATTCCTCACAATTCCCCGTTGTTTACAATGGAGCGAGAGAGATTTGGACCGAGAAAGTGACGATTACCCCATTAATTTGAGCGAGGATGAAAGATTCGTAGATGAGGAACGTTACAGTGAAGGACTTGAGAGGCAGTGATGGACGTATCTTTTTTCGCTCTGACCGTAACTTAGGTACAAGCTGGCTCATTGGATTCCACACTCTCTCCTTTTTCTATTGTGGATCACGGATTTGTATTTTAAACCACCTCGGATACTATATCCTCTTGAAAATGAGAGTCGAGAACGCGAAATGGACATTTAAAGTGACTTTTATCTCCACGACAATACATCGGTGACACACTTAGCTACTGAGCTAGCGTGATAGCATCGTTCTCAAATGAAGATAGAAACAAAATAAATAAACCCCTGACTGGAAGGATAGACAGAAGACCAACAATGCTATTAAACCAGGGGTCACCAACCTTTTTGAAACCAAGGGCTACTTCTTGGGTAGTGATTAATGCAAAGGGCTACCAGTTAGATACACACTTAAATAAATTGCCAGAAGTAGCCAATTTGCTCAGTTTACCTTTAACTCTGTTATTATTAATAATTAATGATATTTATCTTTGTGGAAACACTGATCATCTTAATGATTTCTCACAATAAATATATATAGAAACAGATAAATATCAATATGCAACCCTTTATTTTTATATTTTCTCTAAGTGCACATATTTCAAATTGAACATTTTCAAATGATCACTTCTAAGACAGTCTTGTGAAATCACAATATCCCATTTTAACTAGCTAGCCACTAACATTTTTTTAACAAATCATGAATTACTTTGCACCATGTTTGTACAAATAATAACTCATGTAAAATACAAAAGTAAACTCTCAAATTTTTAAATCATGTCACACTTTGAACTAAACACCAAATCTGTTATCTGTTTCTTTGTCAGTTAGTGGGAAGCCTGGCATTGCATGCTGTTAACTAGTGTGTTGTACTCTGGTGTGTAACTTGACACTGCAACTCTGAGTGAGTTTTGCAGATGTGCATCAGTGAGGCGTGTTCTGTGTTTGTTCTTGATGAAGTTCGTGTCAGAAAAGGCTGATTCACAAAGATAAGATTTTTCCTCATTGTTTGCGGAACCTTCTTAATCTTTTGGACATATTTTCACAGCAATCTGGGCTTAAGCTTAATTATGATAAATGTAAAATGTTAAGGATCGGAAATCTAAAGGGAACGTCCTTTCGAATGGAATGCAAAGTGCCTGTTTTGTGGACAGATGGACCAGTTAACATACTTGGTGTTGTTGTCCCAGAAAATCTGGAAGATCTAGGCTCAGTAAATTATGATAATCGACTAAGAAAGCTGGACAAAATTATGCAATTATGGAAAGGGAAATCCCTAACCTTGTATGGTAAAATGTCTATTGCCAACTCGTTAATTATTCCTCAATTTATTTATTTGTTTTTGTCATTACCAGCTCCATCACAAAACTGTTTTAAGATTTATGAGCGGAGGGTCTTCGATTTTGTCTGGAACGGCAAACCAGAAAAGATTAAAAGAAAAGTTTTGTACAAAGAGTATGAATATGGGGGCCTGAAACTTCTCAACCTTGAAGCTATGTGTCTGTCTTTAAAAGCATCAATTGTTCCAAATATGTATTTAAACATTGAGTGGTACACAAATGTCCTGTTGGACAAAAAACATGTACTGTATCAAAATAAATTGTATCCTTTTGTACAAGTGATCCCCTCCCAGAGAGTCTGCTGGGAAACATGGCGGGGTTCATAAAGGAAACAATCCACTCATAGTGGTGTTTTCAATTTTATGTGCCAGAAAAAAGAGACGATATTTTGCAGCAGTTAATATGGATGAACTCTAATATTGTAATAGATGGAAAGCCTTTCTTTTGGAAAAATATGTTTGAAAGAGGAATCATTTTTGTCAATGATATTATCAATGAGAATGGTAAAATTATGAAGTATGATGAATTTAGAGCTATGTATGGTGATGCTTGCTCAAGCTTTTCATTTTATCAACTAACTGGAGTAATTGGGAAAAGATGGAAACAAATAATTAATTATGGAACTACTAAATTATTAGTTTGTAAACCTCTAATAAGAAATTCTAGTTTGCAAAAAGGAACTAAAATAAATAGAAAAATATATAATTTTTATTTAATAAAGGAATCTTTGAAGGCTGCCTCATACAACACAAATGGAAAATGGGAGGACTTTTTTGACTGCCCGTTGCCATGGGATGCCATATTCAAACTAATCTATAAAACCACCATCGATGTGCAAAATCGTTATTTTCAAATTAAAATTATTTATAACTTCTTACCCACAGGGAAAATGTTAAAATTATGGAATATGACAGAGTCAGATGATTGCCGATTTTGTTGTCAGGAGCCTGAATCCACCCTGCATTTGTTTTGGTATTGTCATATTGTGTCTTTGTTTTGGGTGGAAGTTGAAAAAATGTGTTTAAGGATTGGTTTGTTTATGAAGCTTAATGCGGTTTCTGTTATTTTAGGAGAGTTCATTGACAATCATGATTTAGTCAATTTAATTATAGTACTCTGTAAAATGTTTATTTTTAAGGTCAAAAACAGATATTCACTTAGTATTACTTTCTTTAAAACATTTATTCAGTATTTTCTAACTTTAGAAAGTTACATGGTTGAAAACGATAATGATGCCAAAAAACATTAAAAAAAAGATGAGAAGTCCTCAAAGGCTTATTTTGAAAGTATAATTATGTTTATAGATTATATGATATCTGTTGTTTTGTTCCCTAATTTGAGTGACCTGGACATAATCTGGACTGTACATAAATGCTTATTTTGAAAATGTAATTTTGTTTATAAATTATATGCAATCTGTTGTGTTCCCTAATTTTTTTCTGTGTACATGAATGAAGGTGTGTGTTGCTGAGTCCGACTTGGACATTATCTGGACTGGGCCTGGTTTAAAAAACCCTTTAAACAAATCTAATTTCATTGACAACCTGGTCTGTTGAAGATAAGGCCCTTTTTAAAAAAATAAAATAAAATAAGATAAATAAATAAAAAACATTTTCTTGGATAAAAAAGAAAGTAAAACATTATAAAAATAATTACATAAAAAATAGTATTTAATGAAAATGTTAGTGGACCAGCAGCCTATACAATCATGTGTGCTTCAGGGACTGTGTCCCTTGCAGATGTGTTGTCTATGTTGTGGGAACCAGAATATTGGTAGCAGAAAGAAATAACCCCTTTTGTGTGAGTGGGTGTGGATGAGTGTGCATGGGGGAGGTTGTTTGGGTTGATGCACTGATTGAAAGTGTATCTTGTGTTTTTTCTATGTAGATTTAATTTAAAAAAAATAAAATAAATAAAAAATAAAAAATTATTATTATTATTATTTTTTTTTTAGAACAGGCCCGCGGGCGACTCATCTGGTCCTTACGGGCGACCTGGTGCCCGCGGGCACCGCGTTGGTGACCCCTGTATTAAACCATGTACATGTAACTACACTGTTAAAAATTCTCAGCCTGGTAAGGCTTAACTATGCTGTTGCTAACGACGCTAAGGCTAATTCAGCAACTTAGCAACCGGACCTCACAGAACTATGTACTCTCTCCTTTTTCTATTGTGGATCACGGATTTGTATTTTAAACCACCTGGGATACTATATCCTCTTGAAAATGAGAGTCGAGAACGCGAAATGGACATTTAAAGTGACTTTTATCTCCACGACAATACATCGGTGACACACTTAGCTACTTAGCTAGCGTGATAGCATCGTTCTCAAATGCAGATAGAAACAAAATAAATAAATCCCTGACTGGAAGGATAGACAGAAGACCAACAATACTATTAAACCATGTACATGTAACTACACGGTTAAAAATTCTCAGCCTGGTAAGGCTTAACTATGCTGTTGCTAACGACGCTAAGGCTAATTCAGCAACTTAGCAACCGGACCTCACAGAACTATGATAAAACATTAGCGCTCCACCTACGCCAGCCAGCCCTCATCTTCCCATCAACAGCCGTGCTTCACCTGCGTTCCAGCGATCGACGGCGCGACGAAGGACTTCATCCGTGGGTTTGGCGGCAAGCATCGGCTAGGCGTAGTAAGTAGTCCTTGTTGTGTTGCTGTAAGTATTGTACTTAGCCGTAATCCAATTACGTCACATTAAATGTTCCACTTTGAGGTATTTTCGGGGAAAATGTTGCATATTTTGTGTTTGCCATATAAAAAAACTGAGCTGTTTTTTTTAAAGGGCCTAAAACAAACAAACAAACATAAACAACAATAAAACTTATAATTGACGGACAGATCTGAAGTTGATCTCGAGATTATTGTGTTAAAAGTAAACAGTAAAAAAAAGATATTATAGTTTATTTAACACTTAAATGAGTAGGACCCTTTAATTATACCCCAATAATTTTAGTGTGATTTGTTTTTAAGTGTCATTGCTCAAAAAATTAGAATTAATTAAAATCAATGGTGTTATGAGTTATTGACCCTTTTAAGGCTCCAATTATTATATAATCTCAAATATTCCACTTAAAATTTTTGAGTGAAAATTTGGCATATTTTGTGTTTTTTCCCATAAAAAAACTGGGTTTTCTTTGACAAAAAGAGCATACAACTTATATATTTAAACATTTTGTATTGACAGATAGATCTAATGTTGATCTTGTGAGGAACTCGCCTGGCTGCCGTTTGTGTGTCCCCAAGATGCAAGAACCAGGAGGAGGATTAGCAGGTAAAATGATTTTCATTATCATAAACAGAAAATAAAGCAAGTCTTGCATAAAAAGTTCCAAACGTAGAGTCTATCATCGAGCCCTGAGGAGTGCTCGAGAGAAAACATAAATAGACATATGCTGATTGGCAGCAGGTGTGGACCGGCTGCCAATCAACGGCAGGTGAGGAGAAAACAGTGCTCTGCGGAACAAACAGGACATTTAACAAAATAAGAGCACTGACAGGAAGTAATACACAAACAAGGAAACAAACGGAAATGAAGTGACCGATCGTCACAGATCTAGAGATTTAAAACTTGAATAATAACAAAAATAATAATACTGAATAATGACACATTTTTAATATTTTTTTGGACCAAAACCCTTTGGGGTCTCCGGGATCAAGCCTGAATGGAAGCCTAAATGTATATTTTTTATACATATATTGTAGGGATGTCCGATAATGGCTTTTTGCCGATATCCGATATGCCGATATTGTCCAACTCTTTAATTACCGATACCGATATATCAACCGATACCGATATCAACCGATATATACAGTCGTGGAATTAACACATTATTATGCCTAATTTGGACAACCAGGTATGGTGAAGATAAGGTACTTTTTTAAAAAAATGAATAAAATAAAATAAGATAAATAAATTAAAAACATTTTCTTGAATAAAAAAGAAAGTAAAACAATATAAAAACAGTTACATAGAAACTAGTAATGAATGAAAATGTGTCAAATTAACTGTTAAAGGTTAGTACTATTAGTGGAGCAGCAGCACGCACAATCATGTGTGCTTACGGACTGTATCCCTTGCAGACTGTATTGATATATATTGATATATAATGTAGGAAGCAGAATATTAATAACAGAAAGAAACAACCCTTTTGTGTGAATGAGTGTAAATGGGGGAGGGAGGTTTTTTGGGTTGGTGCACTAATTGTAAGTGTATCTTGTGTTTTTTATGTGGATTTAATAAAAACAACAAAAAAACAAAAAACAAAAAAAAACACGATACTGATAATAAAAAAACCGATACCGATAATTTCCGATATTACATTTTAACGCATTTATCGGCCGATAATATCGGCAGACCGATATTGTCGGACATCTCTAATATATTGTATTGGTTTTTAAAATGAAAAATATCAAAATGGCCCCCCCGCTTGCTTTGATTTTTCAATGTGCGGCCCTCAGTGGAAAAAGTTTGGACAACCCTGATGTAAACAAACGACGGTGAGTTCAAGGACCGCCAAAATTAGTAGGACAAAACGGCGCTCGCCAAATACTCGAGTCAGTGAAGCATGTTTAATATAAACAGTAGGGGTGTGGGGGAAAAAATTGATTCGAATTCGAATCGCGATTCTCACGTCGTGCGATTCGGAATCGATTCATTTTTTTAAAAATCTTTTAAAAAAAAATGTTTATTTATTTATTTATTTATTTTTTAATTAATCAATCCAACAAAACAATACACAGCAATACCATAACAATGCAATCCAATTCCAAAAGCAAACCCGACCCAGCAACACTCAGAACTGCAATAAACAGAGCAATTGAGAGGAGACACAAACACCACACAGAACAAACCAAAAGTAGTGACACAAAAATGAATATTATCAACAACAGTATCAATATTAGTTACAATTTCAACATAGCAGTGATTAAAAATCCCTCATTGACATTATCATTAGACATTTATAAAAAAGAACAATAGTGTCACAGTGGCTTACACTTGCATCGCATCTCATAAGCTTGACAACACACTGTGTCCAATATTTTCACAAAGATAAAATAAGTCATATTTTTGGTTCATTTAATAGTTCAAACAAATGTACATTATTTCAATCAGTTGATAAAACATTGTCCTTTACTATTATAAAAGCTTTTTACAAAAATCTACTACCGTAATTTCCGGACTATAAGCCGCTACTTTCCCCCCTCGTTCTGGTCCCTGCGGCTTATACAAGGGTGCGGCTTATTTACGGCCTGTTCTTCTCCGACACCGACGAAGAGGATTTCGGTGGTTTTAGTACGCAGGAGGAAGACGATGACGCAATGATTAAAGACTGACTAGGCTGGTTATTTTGAAATAAGTTTATTTCGGTCATATAATCAACCATTAACCATTTTGTGTGACAGTACAGTACAAATTATACATATATAACAATCATACACATTTACACACAAAAAGAAAAGAAAAGAAAAAGCATGACCGAAAAAGGAATAGGCTGAAGCCAAGGCTTATATTTGCCTATCCTATACCTTCACTGAAAATAAGATTACCTGGAACATCAACATTAAAAAGAAAAAAAAAAAATCAATGGGATGAAAGTAATCGTTGCTATATTTTATAATTTTCAATTATTTCACCTTTCAATGTTTTCTTAAACCTTAACAAAGAAGTACATGTCTTCAACTCATAACTGAGCTTGTTCCACCATTTAACTCCTAAAACTGAAATACATTTGTATTTTGTATTCGTTCTTCCTTTACATATTTCAAAAACCAATATCCCCCGTAAATTATAGTTTTCTCCTCTTAATTGAAATAACCTAAGAATACAAGCTGGAAGGCTGTTGTTCTTTACTCGAAACATAATTTCCATTGTTTTTAAAAACACAATATCTGAAAATTTTAACACATTAGAACTTATAAATAATGGATTGGTATGTTCATAGTAGCACGCTTTGTGTATTATTCTAATGACCCTTTTTTGAAGTTTAACTATTGGCTCTACGTTTGTTTTATAAACATTTCCCCAAACTTCAACACAATATGTTAAATATGGAAAAATAAAAGAATAATATAACATATGCAAACATTTCTTATTCAGCATGTGTTTTACTTTATAAAGAATAGCAATGGATTTGGATATTTTTCCCTTTATATATTCAATATGCGGTTTCCAACATAATTTATGATCAATTATTATTCCCAAGAATTTAGTTTCATATACTCTATCAATTTCCACTTTTACTATTTTGATAACGTACAGGCGAGCACTTTGTATTACTTTGCACCGTTGTATTATTTGTACTCTGCACGAATGCTGTTCGCCATGTCAAAGATGTGAAAGTTTGATTGAATGATTGAAAGATTTATTGTTAATAAATGGGACGCTTTGCGTTCCCAAACAGTCATCTCTGTCCCGACAATCCCCTCCGTGGTAGCAGGAACCCCTATATACTACGCTAATTACACATCAAAACCCTGCGGCTTATAGTCGGGTGCGGCTTATATATGGAGCAATCTGTATTTTCCCCTAAATTTAGCTGGTGTTTTAATTGGTTTTACCCTTTAAAATCGTTTTTAATCATATTTTTTTTTAATATTGTCTCTGTATTGGTTTTCTATTCATTTATTCTTTGTTTTTATTCAGTCATTGGTGTAGCATAATATTGTTTTTAATATTATTTTTAATATCGTTTTTAATATTGTTTTTAATATTGTTTTTAACATGGCTGTGCAGCACTTTGGAAACATTCTTGTTGTGTAAGTGTGCTATATAAATAAAGTGGATTGGATTGGTGCGGCTTATAGTCCGGAAATGACGGTACTCTGCTTGCATGTCAGCAGACTGGGGTGGATCCTGCTGAAATCCTATGTATTGAATGAATAGAGAATCCTTTTGAATCGGGAAAATATCGTTTTTGAATCGAGAATCGCGTTGAATCGGGAAAAAAATCGATTCTGAATCGAATCGTGGGACACCCAAAGATTCGCAGCCCTACTAAACAGTGTGATTTATAACAATTAGGGAGGAAACCATACTAAAACAAACAAAAAATGTTTCCCCCCTCATCTTTTTCCATTTTTCATACATTTTTGAAAAAGCTCCAAAGAGCCGCATGCGGGTTGCCGACCCCCCCCCCCCCCCCCCCCCCCCCCCCCGCCCCGCCATAGACGAAACCTTGGCGGAGGTCAATATTCCCCAGTAAAGCAGACTTCCTCTGCAGCAGTGTGATGGTGCAAGATGACAATGCTATGAATTATTTGGCACCGCGGTCTCTTCCTCCTTCCTGCCCGCTGATGCTACGCTACGCTAAGCTATGCCGTGTTAAGACGGCGGGAGCCTTTTGAGTGCTCGTGTCAGGGAGGCTCACACGCCTTCCCTCAACCCTCTGAGCCATGCAAATAATTGTGTTCCTGACTGATGTCCCATACATTTTTGTATGCCTCCAGCTTGACTGTGTGAGTAAAAAGTCTTTTTTTAATATATATATATATATATATATTTTTTTTTTCATTCGCACCCAGCCTCTGCACTGTATTGCTCACCTTCTACCTTGACCCCTCCACGCGCACTTTTGCAGCCTCTATCAGTGGAATCAATGGGATTGATTCTCCCGGGGTTAATGGATTTCTGCGGCCAAGGTGAGGAGGATGCACTTTAATCATGGCAGATCTTAAATATTTTATCAGCCGCGGCCGAAAGGTTCCGAGATGGAGTCGGCGATGCTCAGGACAAAAATGACAAGGGAGGGGGAGGTCCATTGGGCGTCCCGCCGTGCGGCGCTGACAATAGGGCCACGTTTTTTTTTTTTTTTACCTCGGCGGGTCACGTCGAAATAGCTGCAAGACGGAGTGAAACGGAAATAAGAGTGTCAGTGTTGGAAATGGGCTTTTTTTTAATATAATAATAAATAAATAAGTAAAGTACCAATGATTGTCACACACACACACTAGGTGTGGTGAAATGTGTCCTCTCCATTCGACCCATCCCCTTGTTCACCCCCTGGGAGGTGAGGGGAGCAGTGAGCAGCAGCGCTGACCACGCCCGGGAATCATTTTTGGTGATTTAACCCCCAATTCCAACCCCTTGATGCTGAGTGCCAAGCAGGGAGGTAATGGCCCCCATTTTTGTAGTCTTTTTGAACTCACAACCTACCCATCTCAGGGCGGACACTCTAACCCAGGCCTGGGCAATTATTTTGACTGGGGGGCCACATTTAGAGAAAGAAATGTATCTATTTTTAGGAATATTATACAAAACCTCCCAATAATGTCTGATTGAATGCTAAAAACGTTATGACAGACCGCCTTACAAAAACGTAATGGAATTTTACATTTTTCTACGAAGGATAAAACACTGAATATTGACAACATATGAACGTCACACCCCCTCTCGATCCACATATTTTACGATCAAGCCAAACGCGACAAAAATGCGACAAACAGCGAGATATGAACGCAAAGGGTAAAAATGCAATATACAATCTGATATATAACTAAGTTTTAGAACTTTGTTGTGAAAATCTCCTTCCACATCTATCCCTGACACCCACATTTCAGGCTGACACTCTGTGGAAACGCTCCCCACCCCCACTGCTTGGTGCCTCGTCTGCGCTGCTGTGACTTAGATTACCATAGTAACTAATTAATTACCATAGTAAATAATTACATGACCATAGTAACTAATTAGATGACCATAGTAACTGATTAGATTACCATAGTCAGTGTTTCCCATAAACTGCCAAGATACCTGTGGCGGTGGGGGCGTGGCTATGGGCGTGGTCACCATGACATCATCGAGTAATTTGCATAATTTACTACAATATGATTTTCTCTAAAAAGGCTCAAAAAATGTATACTTACTAATTAATAACAGTTTTGTTTTAAACGTCCATCCATCCATCCATTTTACAATATATTTACAACACTTTATGTACATATTTATATACAGATTTCAACAATAAGTTATTCACTGAAATATATTTATTAATTGTGGTTCTTACAAAAAATATATCTTATAAAATATAAAAGCTAAAATGTCTCTTAAAGCTCTGCCCCTTTAATTAATGCATACTAAATCATTTAACTTTAGCCTACTACTACAACCATATTATTTACCAGCAACATAAAGTGAAACAGAGGCAGAGGTGTCCTGCCACAGTCAGTAACAAATAAACAGAAAACAGTAGTGGTCAAATACAAATAAGGCAACAAGAGAAGTATCCTACACTTCTCTTGTGTAAAGTAAATGTGAACAGCCTATATGGGCATCTACATCAACTATATGATTTGCTTGAGAAGCTGGACAGGACAAAAAAAAAAAAAAAAAAGTTTTTTATTTGTGGCGGACGTAATTCTTTCGTGGCGGGTCGCCACAAATAAATGAATGTGTGGGAAACACTGATAGTAACTAGTATATCATGCAAAAGCGCAGATTCCAACCATTGAAATACTTTGTATAGTTCAAGACTTCCGGTCATTAGAAAACATGACTGCGCATCATAATGGCAGCTACACTTTCCATCTTAAAGATCTAAAAAAATATTATTTGGGAATGTCCGGCGGGCCAGATTGAAATACTTAACGAGCCGCATGTGGCCCCCCGGGCCTTAATTTGCCCAGGTCTGCTCTAACCACTAGGCCACTGAGTAGTCATTTTTGCCTTCCAAATTCCATAATATTAGGATTTGAGGCTGCTTTGCACGGATGTCAGAAATATAATCCTTAAACATCACAAAAACAATAATATAGAATCAGTTTTAAGTTGCCTTTTTACATTTTTCTGTCCTGTATTAACAATATCGATGCGCAACAGAGGGACTAAGTCCACCTGGGAATTTTCTGGTTTCGGAGTTAGAATCAGAGCCGTTGTTCTGTTGAATTCCACCGTTTCCTCAAAGAAAAGCTAAAACTGGGATTAAAACAAAAATGTAGGCTATAACATTGAGTCAATGAGAACTTCCTCACGCTGTATTTGTCTCTATGATTCCTGTCTGTTAGGCCAGGTTTACACTAAGGTTATCCAGGGTAAATCCCACCTAACCTTATCAGTGTCCACACACGACCTAGTACTCATGCGCGGAAAATTCTCACGTCATAGTCGCCTCCAGTGTTGCTTTGTGTGCAAGTTCTTAAATGTAACTTATCTGAACAATATCCAGTCTTGTGGTATTTCAATGAACTGGAATCCAGTGAGCTGTGGGGCCCTATTGTGGTGAATCACACCTGAGACAATGAATCAAAAATGAATCAAATCTTTATTAGACACGTAAACAATGTGATAAAGAACATTTGACATCAATCAATCTAGGGATCTAGATATCTGGGGCCGTACTTATCAAGCTTCTTAGAATTACTCCTAAGAAGTCTGCTAAGAGTTGACTTAAGAGTAAATAAATTCTTCGCTGAAAGCTGCACTTAAAAGTTAGTTATCAAGCGTCTTACTCACACTTTCAGCGAAGTGTAGGACTGAATCTTAAGTGTCACACTCAGAGCTGAATTACGACATTACTATGCGCCGTAAACGCAATTTTAGGTGACGTCATTTCTGTGTCCATAGAAATGACCAATCACGGAAGGGAATCCGTTGTCTAAGAATAAAGAAATATCTTGGAAATATTGAAGTGGACAATGGGAGTGTATATTTTGACAATAAACTACAAAATAATACAAAACAAACTAGTCCCCGCCGGCACTCACGCTACCGCTCCCTCTCTTCTCTCGCCCACACACTCACTGACGTCACTCACCTCACGGCCACACACATACGCTACTGTCATAACATTTTCTTTCCAATTCATTAATTAGGCAACTAATTTGAAACTGGTGTGGGTGGCTCTATATATACTAGCCCACTGCAGACACATGCAGAAATCAGCAAGGAATCGAAAAGTATTAAATCTGTGACAAAAATAATATCTGCTCTGTCTAAACGATACCGTTTGATCAGCTGCTCGTCATAAAAAAAAAAAAAACATTGTTCCGTTCCCTGAACGTTCGCGCACGTCTCTCTCGCCTCAGTGCCATCCCCTGCTGGCAACTCCTAACCACTTAAGACACCTCTGAAGGTCTCTTAAATATCGTGGAGAGTAGGATTGATTCTTAGACTTAAGAACGTTGATAAAAAGCTTGTATTCTTAAGTTTGAGAGTAGGACTAAATTTCGCAAATTCTCAGGACTTAAGTGTAAAATGGCACTCTAAGAAGCTTGATAAGTACGGCCCCTGATCAGGACACTCCTCACTCTTTTGCCTTCACCTTCATTGTCCATTCCTTTTTGGAGACTTTATATACCCTGGACCTAAACGTTGACATACACTACCGTTCAAAAGTTTGGGGTCCCATTGAAATGTCCTTAATTTTGAAGGAAAAGCACTGTACTTTACAATGAAGATAACTTTAAACTACTCTTAACTTTAAAGAAATACACTCTATACATTGCTAATGTGACTATTCTAGCTGCAAATGTCTGGTTTTTGGTGCAATATCTACATAGGTCCATTTCCAGCAACTATCACTCCAGTGTTCTAATGGTACAATGTGTTTGCTCATTGGCTCAGAAGGCTAATTGATGATTAGAAAACCCTTGGGCAATCATGTTCACACATCTGAAAACAGTTTAGCTCGTGACAGAAGCTACAAAACTGACCTTCCTTTGAGCAGATTGAGTTTCTGGAGCATCACATTTGTGGGCTCAATTAAACGCTCAAAATGGCCAGAAAAATAGAACTTTCATCTGAAACTCGATAGTCTATTCTTGTTCTTAGAAATGAAGGCTAGTCCACAAAATTGTTTGGGTGACCCCAAACTTTTGAACGGTAGTGTATGTATGTATGTATATGTATATATATATATATACATATATATGTATATGTATATATATGTATATATATGTATATATGTATATGTATATATATGTATATATATGTATATATGTATATATATATGTATATATATATGTATATATGTATATGTATATATATGTATATATATATATATATATATATATATATATATATGTACTGCATGTATATACAGTATGTAAATGTATATCTGTATATATGTATGTATGTATAGATATATCTATATATTGTATCAGTATACTGTATATGTATATATATGTACTGTATGTATATTCAGTGCAGGTATGTTATGTAATAATATGTATATGGATATATGGATGTATGTACACACACACACACATTGTGGCTGGTTTATTTCACATCAATGTCAGGATACAACAGGAAAGGTTTTTTAGAAAACTGATTCCCTTTAAGGCTCGGTCACATGACGCAGACTACCAAGGCCTACGAGAAAGAAACGTATTGATCGGGTCTTAATAGATTCCAAAGAGACATCAATGACCTTTTTACTGTCCATGACACCACCAGGCTACCAGCTTCCAGTTACAAAAAACCACAGGGTTTGATTTAAAAAAATACTGCATCAGTTAGGCGGGCGTCTTTGTTAGTGATTGATTGTGCGACACCAAAACAGACGATCCCGAGAGACTGTAGAAAAGACGTTTGAAAGCAAAGAAAAATATACACAATAACTTTTACTTAAGTTAGGTACAGTAGAAGTTAGCAGACTCACATTCCAATGTTAATATCTTTTTACACT
The DNA here is from genome assembly GCF_033978785.1 of Entelurus aequoreus. Lineage (NCBI taxonomy): Eukaryota > Metazoa > Chordata > Actinopteri > Syngnathiformes > Syngnathidae > Entelurus > Entelurus aequoreus. Next base: position 7,859,082 of record NC_084752.1, read on the forward strand.
TGTTTGTCCAGTCTGACAAAGTATTATCCATTTGCCAACCCGTCTAGGAATATTCAGGGAATTTGACTTATTATAGTCCATTATTTAATTGTTCCATTTACATTTTACAGTGGTTAAATTCTTTTTTACACTTGTATTAGTAGTAGGAGTGTCTCGATACAGATTTTCTATCGATATTGGAGCCTCAAGTGTAAAAAAGGTCTGATCAAGTGAAATTAGTCCAACAGAGAACAATGGTATGGTATGAATTGTCAAAATTGCCACCATTGTGCTCTGATTACTGCTTTGCACACTCTTGGCATTCTCTCCATGAGCTTCAAGAGGACGTCACCTGACACGGTTTTCACTTCACAGGTGTGCTTGAAGCTCATGGAGAGAATGCCAAGAGTGTGCAAAACAGGAAATTACTTAAATCTGGACGTATTTGCTTGTTCTTTGGCTTTTTTGCATCAACATCTAATCAAACGTATCAACAAACTTGTCAAAGTCAAACGTTTTATTTAGGGATGTCCGATAATATCGGCCTGCCGATATTATCGGCCGATAAATGCGTTAAAATGTAATATCGGAAATTATCGGTATCGTTTTTTTTTATCTGTATCGGTTTTTTTTTTTTTTTTTTTTTTTTTTTAAATTAAATCAACATAAAAAACACAAGATACACTTACAATTAGTGCACCAACCCAAAAAACCTCCCTCCCCCCATTTCTTTCTGTTATCAATATTCTGGTTCCTACATTATATATCAATATACTGTATATCAATACAGTCTGCAAGGGATACAGTCCGTAAGCACACATGATTGTGCGTGCTGCTGGTCCACTAATAGTACTAACCTTTAACAGTTAATTTTACTCATTTTCATTAATTACTAGTTTCTATGTAACTGTTTTTATATTGTTGTACTTTATTTTTTATTCAAGAAAATGTTTTTAATTTAGTTATCTTATTTTATTATTATTTTTAAAAAGTACCTTATCTTCACCATACACGGTTGTCCAAATAAGGCATAATAATGTGTTAATTCCACGACTGCATATATCTGTTGATATCGGTATCGGTTGATATCGGTATCGGTAATTAAAGAGTTGGACAATATCGGAATATCGGATATCGGCAAAAAGCCATTATCGGACATCCCTAGTTTTATTGCTTTGTTTTCAACAGTCGTTAACTTCTTTTTACACTTGTTTGACAGTTTTTAAGGTTTTATAAAATACTGTTTTTATCCTATTTCCTACGGGGAGAAAAAAGTTCCAGAAGCCGAACAAGTCGGCATCAGTTTTGCCTTTCAGCCTCTATCCACACGTTTACTGACCGGCTTAAAACCAAGTCCTCTTTTGTTTGTGACGTCACGTCCGGTTTCAGTCTTGGCACCGGCTCAAACATTTGTCGGGGAAACAAGCAGTCAAATAAGTTCAAATTCCCCATGCCTACACTCGGACGACCGATAATGTCAAACTGTTACTGAGGTTTTTACACTGCAAAAAGTCAGTGTTCAAAAACAAGAAATAAAAAATACAAAAATTAGGGGAATTTTATTTGAACTAAGCAAAATTATCTGCCAATAGAACAAGAAAATTCGGCTTGTCAAGACTTTTCAATATCTTAAAATAAGTATGTTCTCACTAATAACAAGTGCACTTTTCTTGGTAGAAAAAAAAAAAACCTTTTTGCTCAATATGTTGAAAAATATTCTTAAATGAAGTAAAAGCTAGTGCCATTATCTTGACATAATGATATGCGCTCGGCATCAGGATTTTTTTTTCATGCTTGAAGTAAGAAATGATTACTTTAAAAAAGTAGTTTTATACTTGTGAGTGTTGATGACACAGCTTTGCAACAGTTAATATTCTAGTTTCAAGCATGTTTTACTCAATATAGCTCATCAAATCTCAGCAACAAGCTGTAATATCTTACTGAGATCATTTAGGACCAAAACACTTAAAACAAGTAAAACACTAACATAAAATCTGCTTAGTGAGAAGAATGATCTTATCAGACAGAAAATAAGCAAATATCACCCTTATTCGAGATATTTCATCTTACTTAGATTTCAGTTTTTGCAGTGTAGGATTTGCGGCAGTTTCCATTTTTGTTTTCGAGGCATTGTTTTTAGTCATAATTTTTGCGCAAACTTCTTGTTTCCTCGTCCGTCAATATTGCAAACACAATTCCATATATCTGAGGAGAAACCGGTACAGGTGTGCCCAATGCTATTTCGGTCAAAATATGTTTATTAAAAATTTTTTTCTTTTTGACGCGAGACACCAATGTGGTGGAATTTCGGACCTTTGTACCCTATTTTGTGTCTGTCAACGTCCGGAAAGAGAGCCAGGTCGAAAAGCATCAAGGAGGACACGACAGTAGCGGGATTTCTGCTCGTTTCTCTTTTTTCTATTCTGTACCATTGGAAGGGCATACGTGGGTTAGAGTTGAACGTATGGTCGGCCTGACCGTTGTACAAAATGTTTTGATTGTTTGTCATGGGGGCAGCACGGTGGAAGGGGGGTTAGTGCATCTGCCTCACAATACGAAGGTCCTGAGTAGGGCTGCAACTAATGATTAATTTGATAATCGATTAATCTGTCGATTATTACTTCGATTAATCGATTAATAATCGGATAAAAGAGACAAACTACCTTTCTATCCTTTCCAGTATTTTATTGGAAAAAAAACAGAATACTGGCACCATACTTATTTAGATTATTGTTTCTCAGCTGTTTGTACATGTTGCAGTTTATAAATAAAGGTTTATTTAAAAAAATAAAAAATAAAAAAAATTAAAAAAAATAAAAAAAAGCCTCTGCGCATGCGCATAGCATAGATCCAACGAATAGATGACTAAATTAATCGGCAACTATTTTTTATAATCGATTTTAATCGATTTAATCGATTAGTTGTTGCAGCCCTAGTCCTGAGTAGTCTCGGGTTCAATCCCGGGCTCGGGAGTTTGCATGTCCTCCCCGTGACTGCGTGGGTTCCCTCCGGGTACTCCGGCTTCCTCCCACCTCCAAAGACATGCACCTGGGGATAGGTTGATTGGCAACACTAAATGGTCCCTAGTGTGTGAATGGGAGTGTGAATGTTGTTTGTCTATCTGTGTTGGCCCTGCGATGAGGTGGCGACTTGTCCAGGGTGTACCCCGCCTTCCGCCCGATTGTAGCTGAGATAGGCTCCAGCGCCCCCCCCCCCCCCCCCCCGCGACCCCGAAGGGAATAAGCGGTAGAAAATGGATGGATGGATGTTTGTTATGGCATGCGGCTCTTTAGCGCCGCCTTGTGGCTCTCTGGAGATTTTTCAAAAATGTATGAAGAATGGAAAAAGATGAGGGGGAAAAAAAATCTATTTTTTTGTTTTAGTATGGTTTCTGTAGGAGGACAAACATGACACAAACCTCCCTAATTGTTATAAAGCACACTGTTTATATTAAACATGCTTCACTGATTCGAGTATTTGGCGAGCGCCCTTTTGTCCTACTTATTTTGGCGGTCCTTGAACTCACCGTAGTTTGTTTTTTACATGTATAACTTTCTCCGACTTTCTAGGACGTGTTTTATGCCACTTTTTCCGTCTCATTTTTGTCCACCACACTTTTAACGTCGTGCGTGAATGCACAAAGGTGAGTTTTGTTGATGTTATTGACTTGTGTGGAGTGCTAATCAGACATACTTGGTCACTGCATGACTGCAAGCTAATCGATGCTAACATGCTATTTAGGCTAGCGATATGTACATATTGCATCATTATGCCTCATTTGTAGCTATATTTGAGGTCATTTAGTTTCCTTTAAGTCCTCTTAATTACATTTATATCTCATGACACATGTAATATGGCTTTTAATTTTTTGCGGCTCCAGACAGATTTGTTTTTGTATTTTTGGTCCAATATGGCTCTTTCAACATTTTGGGTTGCCGACCCCTGGGCTAAGGGATTGAAGGATGTTGCAGAAGAAACAGGTCCAAAACAACTGGACCTTGACACACTTGGGAAACACATAAATAACCAAGTAGACCAAGTCTATGGAGGATTCGCATGATCCTGGCTTCATCCAACGTCTCCGGAGACACTGTCTGTTTGCATGGCAATCCAATCCAACCTTGTACCATTTGATTATGGGTCAATACAACTTTTGTACTAAATTCACTTTTGTTGCTGTTTAAGATTCGGACATTCCACCACACCATCGTCCCGGGCAGGCGTGCCTAATGTAGTGTCCAGGCGCCCTCTCGGGCGTGTGCTGGCCTGAGCGGGGGTGGGGGGGGCTGCTAAATGAAGACAAATTGGTCCCTGCAGGAGCAATAAGACGGAAGATGAATCCACTCCGCACCAGGAGGTTTCTTCTTCACTTCCTACCAGTCCCGCCATCCTTTTTTTTTTTTTTACCCCGGTCATGCTTCTGTTGCCACGGTCTCCTTGCGGTCCCCTCCCCACCCCGCACACACACACCGGGATGAACGCCGTCTTCTCCGGGCTTATACAACGAAAACGTACCGGAGTGATGGCGCCAGGAAACGTGTTAAGATTCCGATGGCCTTCTTTTAAAAAGGCGACACGTGTCGTCTTATTAAAGGCTGACTGATAAAGGAGCGGGAGAAAATCAATAGCCGGTGCAGTGAAGATGGAGAATAGCGGGAGTGCACGGCAGAGAGAATAAAGCTGCCCCCCTTTTTTTTTTTTTAGCTCGCCGCCAAGCAGCCGGGAGAATGGATTCTCCCATTAACCTCCTCCAGAAGCACTTGAGTCCCATTAGAATGTGCGGACCACTCCTTCACGGTATTAACCCAGAGACTCTCCTGCGCTGATTCATGGCCCAGTCCCAGTTTGTTTCATGGCAGCGGGGCAACATCCGGGGCGTAGATGCACCACGGCCCGCTGAGGAGGGCCCACGTGGTGTTGCAGGTTCTAACCGGAGGTGGGTAGAGTAGTGTGGTGGATTGTCCAGAGCTTAAACAGCAACACAAGTGAATTTAGTACAAAAAGTTTATTTACCCATTATGAAGTCAGATTGAGCTGTCCATGCAGACACACAAACGTCCTCCGGAGGACTCCCAAAGCAATCACTCTCGAGTCCCGGTCTCCTGCCATTTTTATCTGTTGGTTCGTGCGTCACAGGTTTTTCTCGGGCGTCATTTGTTTTTGCAACATCCTTGGATTCCTTAATCATACTTAAACAATCAAAACATTCTGTAGACAGGTTGGCACGACTTAATATTCACTTTTGTCCCACACCCGGGGACACAGAATAGAAGAGAAATTAAATGAGCATACATTCTTGACAGACATGGAATATAGGTCAAAGGTCCGAAATTCTACTAGAGTAGCCAGAAATTGTACTCAAATAAGATGACTGTTACTTTAGAGATTTATTACTCAAGTAAAAGTAAAATATTTACTTGAGTAAAAGTAAAAAGTATGTTGCGAAAAAACTACTCAAGTACTGAGTAACTGATGAGTAACCTGTTCGTTTAACGATGACGGCAACAAATAATGCACAAAAACATAAAAATAGCAATGAGCAAATTCAGAGCCAGGAATATCTCTTAAGCAACTAAAACAATAATATATATTAAATAATAATACATTAACATGAAAAAAATGAAGGCAAATTGAGCCACAATAACTTAACAGCACCATAGGCTCAGTAGGCAGATATTACAAAGGAAAATAACAAGTTAGCCTTTACGCAAACCATAAACTGATAGGTGTGGGCTGCACCTGGGAACACACTGATTGGTGTTTCTATGTATGCGTGAGTGTGTGTGCGTGTGTGTGTGTTTGTGTGTGTGTGTGTGTGTCTATGCTGTGCAGTGCGTTAATAAATGTCCCCACACGATGTACATTTGACAGTGATTCATAGCAGGGCAGGGGCACCGAAAAAGGGGGGTAAAGGAGACGGACTCTAGGGGCCCATGATGGAGGGGGGCCCAGAGAGGCCCCTAATGATGATGAAATTATAATACAGGGGGCCCTGTAAAGATTCTTTTCATGGGGCCCAAAATCCCTAGCGCCGCCCCTGTAGCAGGGAAGCTAACATCAGCCTGCGGTGACAGCCAAAATATCTACTAACGTTACTTACCGCCATGTGCTTCCTCAAATTTGACGTTGAGTTCATGTAAGCCTAAGCTTGTTAATCATGTGACCGCCTGGCTGTGTTTGATTGGTGAAACGGAGTCAAACGTCACCAGTGACTGTATTTGACTGGTGAAACGCAGGCATGCTACTTTGAAGGTCTGTCTGACAGACCAAAACAAACAAAGCGTACATTAACAGATCGATAAAAATCAGTAGCGAGTAGCGAGCTGAATGTAGATAAATGGAGCGGAGTAAAAGTAGCGTTTCTTCTCTGTAAATATACTCAAGTAAAAGTATGTTGCATTAAAACTACTCTTAGAAGTACAATTTATCCCAAAAGTTACTCAAGTAGATGTAACGGAGTAAATGTAGCGTGTTACTACCCACCTCTGGTTTGAACCATGTCTCCGATAGACAAAGCTAATCCAGATTAGAGTCTGACAGTAACTGATGGATTTGTTCAGTCTTCTGAACAACACTTCTAATTAGAGATGTCCGGTAATATTGGACTGCCGATATTATCGGCCGATAAATGCTTTAAAATGTAATATCGGAAATTATCGGTATCGGTTTCAAAAGGTAAAGCTTATGACTTTTTAAAACGCCGCACCTATGTTTCACTTGTGTTAGTGTCAGTATTTCACTAGTGTGTACATGTGAGCGTTTCATTTGTGTGTGTAAGATTTTCACTAGTGTGTGAGAATTTTACTAGTATGTGTATGTGTGAGCATTTCATTTGTGTGCGTGTGTTTGAGCGTTTACTGGTGTGTGTGAACATTTCATTAGTGTGAGATTTCGTGTGTGTGTGATGTGTGTTTTAAATGTGAACACGTGTGTGTGTGTGAGCATTTCATTAGTGTGTGTGTTTGAGCGTTTACTGGTGTGTGCGAGCATTTCATTCGTGTGAGATTTCGTGTGTGTGAGGTGTGTTTTGTATGTGAACATGTGTGTGTGTGAGCATTTCATTAGTGTGAGATTTCAGTCGTGCGTGTGTGTGAACACGTGTGTGTGAGAATTTTAAGTGTTTGCGTGAGTATTGTGTGAGCATTTCACTCGTTTGTGCTCGCATGTGTGAGAGCATTTCACTAGTAGTGTGTGCCAATGCATTTCACTTGTGTGTGTGTGTGTGTACCTATGTTTCACTTGTGTTAGTGCAATGTATTTTACTAGTGTGTGTGTGAGCGTTTCACAAGTATTAGCGTGTGCATTTCACTTGTGTGTGTGAGCATTTCATTAGTGTATGTGTGAGTGTTTCACAAGTATTAGCGTGTGCATTTCATGTGTGTGTGTGTGAGCTTTTCATTAGTGTATGTGTGAGCGTTTCACAAGTATTAGCCTGTGCATTTCATGTGTCGGTGTGTGTGAGCATTTCATTAGTGTATGTGAGCGTTTCACAAGTATTAGCGTGTGCATTTCACGTGTGTGTGAGCATTTCATTAGTGTACGTGTGAGCGTTTCACAAGTATTAGCGTGTGCATTTCACGTGTGTGTGTGTGTGTGTGAGCATTTCATTAGTGTATGTGTGAGCGTTTCACACGTATTAGCGTGTGCATTTCACGTGTGTGTGAGCAATTCATTAGTGTGTAAGCGTTTCACACGTATTAGCCTGTGCATTTCACGTGTGTGTGTGTGAACATTTCATTAGTGTATGTGTGAGCGTTTCACAAGTATTAGCGTGTGTAATTCATGTGTGTGTGAGCATTTCATTAGTGTACGTGTGAGTGTTTCACAAGTATTAGCGTGTGCATTTCACGTGTGTGTGTGTGTGTGTGAGCATTTCATTAGTGTATGTGTGAGCGTTTCACACATATTAGCGTGTGCATTTCACGTGTGTGTGAGCAATTCATTAGTGTGTAAGCGTTTCACACGTATTAGCCTGTGCATTTCACGTGTGTGTGTGTGAACATTTCATTAGTGTATGTGTGAGCGTTTCACAAGTATTAGCGTGTGCAATTCATGTGTGTGTGAGCATTTCATTAGTCTACGTGTGAGCGTTTCACAAGTATTAGCGTGTGCATTTCACGTGTGTGTGTGTGTGTGTGTGTGTGTGAGAGCATTTCATGAGTGTATGTGAGCGTTTCACAAGTATTAGCGTGTGCAATTCATGTGTGTGTGAGCATTTCATTAGTCTGTGTGAGCATTTCACAAGTATTAGCGTGTGCATTTCACGTGTGTGTGTGTGAGAGCATTTCATGAGTGTATGTGTGAGCGTTTCACAAGTATTAGCGTGTGTGTGTGTGTGTGTGTGTGTGTGTGTGTGTGTGTGTGTGTGTGTGTGTGTGTGTGTGTGTGTGTGCGTGTGACAGGTGAATAAAAAAATGATCTCTTAAACAAAGGCCAAGTGTTTCCAAACAGGAGATGATTTTCAAGCTCTAGCTTCTCCTTGGCATTACTGCTCGCCAATACCCCCGCTAACTAAAGACTGAGCTGTAATGTTATGCATGCGTTTATGGGCTTCTACATGTAGCGCTACACCCCCACTGCTGCCGCCCCTTCATGTAAACTCATTCAGTCAGACCGCATCAACACAACAAGCTGTGTAGTCTCCGAGGTTGACGGTCAAGTAAACCTTTAGATGAAGACAAGGAAACAGTGAACTGTGTTCAGGGATCAACGCAGGGCTACGATTTATGGGAAAAGGTCAGACCTCTCGCTGGGCAGGGAAGGAAGACTGAAGTCCACGCGAGATGTTTAAGGTCGAGCTCATTCCAAATCCGAGATGTGCTGACAGTGCAGTGGACACCTGCACCATACTAAACAAGCACTTTAGCCCCAAGACAACTGGAGTCTTATTTCCTGTCCTGGGACTACCAATTAACTTTACTACGGTCAAAGTCTGCATTGTCGGACTCACTCGTCAGGGCAGTCGTGTAATTGGTGCGCTCGTTCTCCTCGACGGTAATGAATGATGAACACAATGAAATGGAGAAAAATAAGCATTTTCAACGAATATTCAATTTCTCTCAAAAATGGTCTCAAAATTGTAGTTTTTGGACTTTTTTTACATGTGATGTTTTTTTAAATTTTTTTTATTAGAATAATACAAATGTTGTAACAGTACTATTAAGATTAGAGATGTCCGATAATATCGGCCTGCCGATATCATCGGCCGATATATGCGTTAAAATGTAATATCGGAAATTATCGGTATCGTTTTTTTATTTATTATCGGTATCGTTTTTTTTTTTTTGTTTTTTTTAAATTAAATCCACATAAAAAACACAAGATACACTTACAATTAGTGCACCAACCCAAAAAACCTCCTTCCCCCATTTACACTCATTCACACAAAAGGGTTGTTTCTTTCTGTTATTAATATTCTGGTTCCTACATTATATATCAATATATATCAATACAGTCTGCAAGGGATACAGTCCGTAAGCACACATGATTGTGCGTGCTGCTGGTCCACTAATAGTACTAACCTTTAACAGTTAATTTTACTCATTTTCATTCATTACTAGTTTCTATGTAACTGTTTTTATATTGTTGTACTTTCTTTTTTATTCAAGAAAATGTTTTTAATTTATCTTATTTTAAATTTTTTTTTAAAAAGTACCTTATCTTCACCATACCTGGTCGTCCAAATTAGGCATAATAATGTGTTAATTCCACGACTGCATATATCGGTTGATATCGGTATCAGTAATTAAAGAGTTGGACAATATCGGAATATCGGATATCGGCAAAAAGCCATTATCGGACATCCCTAATTAAGATTCAAACAGTTTTCTTGAAATGTAACTACTTTTTTTTAGGCTGTATGTCTCAAATACTCCTTAATATAATCCCAAAAACTAAAATTAAATACGAACTAAACCAAAATGAAACAAACAAAACATTGAATATATAAAAACAAAATTAAATAAAAATAACAAAAAAATAAATAGAAAATACAGTGTATGAACTGAAACTTTTTTTTAATGAAAAATAAACAAATACATAGAAAATACAGTAAATGAACTGAAACATGTTTTTTATGACAAATAAAAAAAATACATAGAAAATACAGTATATGAACTGAAACATGTTTTTATGAAAAATAAACAGAAAATTTGAAAATACGGTATATGAACTGAAACATGTTTTTTATGAATAATAAACAAATAGAAAATATAATATATGAACTGAAACATGTTTTTTATGACAAATAAAAAAATACATAGAAAATACAGTATATGAACTGAAACATGTTTTTATGAAAAATAAACAAAAAAAATTGAAAATGCGATATATGAACTGAAACATGTTTTTTATGAATAATAAACAAATACAAAATACAGTATATGAACTGAAACATGTTTTTTATGAAAAATAAATAGAAAATACAGTATATGAACTGAAACATGTTTTTTAATGAAAAATAAACAAATAGAAAATACAGTACATGAACTGAAACATGTTTTTTATGAAAAATAAACAAATAGCAAATACAGTACATGAACTGAAACATGTTTTTTATGAAAAGTAAACAAATAGCAAATACAGTACATGAACTGAAACATGTTTTTTATGAAAAATAAACAAATACATAGAAAATACAGTATATGAACTGAAAAATGTTTTTTATGAAAAATAAACAAATAAAAATACAGTATATGAACTGAAACATGTTTTTTTATGAAAAATAAACAAATAAATAGAAAATACAGTATATGAACTGAAACATGTTTTTTATGAAAAATAAACAAATACAATATATAGTATATACGATGAAACATGTTTTTTTATGAAAAATAAACAAATGCATAGAAAATACAGTATATGAACTGAAACGTTTTTTATGAAAAATAAACAAATACATAGAAAATACAGTATATGAACTGAAACATGTTTTTTATGAAAAATAAACTAATAAATAGAAAATATAGTATATGAACTGAAATATGTTTTTAATGAAAAATAAACAAATAGAAAAACAGTATACTGTATGAACTGAAACATGTTTTTTTAATGAAAAATAAACAGATAGAAAATACAGTATATGAACTGAAACATGTTTTTTTATGAAAAATAAACAAATAGAAAATACAGTATATGAACTGAAACATGTTTTTTTTAAAGAAAAATAAACATAGAAAATACAGTATATGAACTGAAACATGTTTTTATGAAAAATAAACAAAAAAATTGAAAATGTTGTATATGAACTGAAACATGTTTTTTTATGAAAAATAAACAAACACATAGAAAATACAGTATATGAACTGAAACATGTTTTTTATGAAAAATAAACAAATAAAAATACAGTATATGAACTGAAACATGTTTTTTATGAAAAATAAACAAATAAACAGAAAATACAGTATATGAACTGAAACATGTTTTTCATGAAAAATAAACAAATAGAAAAACAGTATATGAACTGAAACATGTTTTTTTTAATGAAAAATAAACAAAGAAAATACAGTATATGAACTGAAACATGTTTTTATGAAAAATAAACAAAAAAATTGAAAATATTGTATATGAACTGAAACATGTTTTTTATGAAAAATAAACAAATAAATAGAAAATACAGTATATGAACTAAAACATGTTTTTTATGAAAAATAAACAAATAGAAAAACAGTACACTGTATGAACTGAAACATGTTTTTTTTAATGAAAAATAAACAGATAGAAAATACAGTATATGAACTGAAACATGTTTTTTATGAAAAATAAACAAAAAAATTGAAAATATTGTATATGAACTGAAACATGTTTTTTTAATGAAAAATAAACATAGAAAATACAGTATATGAACTGAAACATGTTTGTATGAAAAATAAACAAACAAATAGAAAATACAGTATATGAACTGAAACATGTTTTTATGAATAATATACAAATAGAAAATACAGTATATGAACTGAAACATGTTTTTTATGAAAAATAGTTTTACAAAAGTATTTTTTTTCAGCATGTATAAAATGCCTGTACTACACATAATTAAAAAATATAAACAAGAAAACATCTGAATAAAATAAATCATTACAATAAACTAAATAAAAAGTAAAATGATATTGCAAACCTAAACAACCTTCAAGTCCTATGAATGGGCTTTATCAAATCACATTTAAACAGTTGTTGTAAGTTTATGCTAATTATGCACATTTTGCTTGCAGCACAGCTCTGACACTCAATATAATCTAAAACAAATCAAAATAATATAAAGCAAAGCAACCCATGAAATAAATTACATAAAAAAATAGTTTAATTTAAAAATATTGGAGACTTAATGAACTGCATTCATTGTTTGTTTTTTTAAATCTGATTTTATTGCCATTTATTAATTACCTGTGATGTTTATATTTTATTATGATGTATACTATTTTAAGGATGTTTTTATATGCACTGTAGTCACCAATTGAGAAATTTAATTTTGCTCTCTCATGAAAATACACAGTGAAAATGACAATAAAATATTGGCATTTGACCTTTTAGGTTTATGAATAAGTAAAATTATTTTTCATAGTTCCAAAAAACCTTGCAAAGTACAATGTGCTGGCCTATAACATTTTTCCAGTCCATCTTAGATGAGCTCGGGCCCAGCGAAGCCGGCAGCGTTTCTGGGTGTTGTTGATAAATGGCTTTGGCTTTGCATAGGAGAGTTTTAACTTGCACTTACAGATGTAGCGACAAGCTAGTTACTGACAGTGGTTTTCTAAAGTGTTCCTGAGCCCATGTGGTGATATCCTTTACACACTGATGTCGGTTTTTGATGCAGTACCGCCTGAGGGGTGGATTTCTCCAGATTCTCTGAACCTTTTGATGATATTATGGACCGTAGATGGTGAAATCCCTAAATTCCTTGCAATAGCTGGTTGAGAAATGTTGTTCTTAAACTGTTGGACAACTTGCTCACACATTTGTTGACAAAGTGGTGACCCTCGCCCCATCCTTGTTTGTGAATGACTGAGCAATTTCATGGAAGCTGCTTTTAGACTATTTTCAGGATGTTTTTATTTGCACTGTAGTCACCAATTGAGAAATGGAATTTTGCTCTCTTGGTTCTGAAAATACACAGAGAAAATGACAAAATATTGACATTTAACCTTTTAGGTTTTGGAATACATATATGTATTTCATAGTTCCAAAAAACCTTGCAAAGTACAATGTGCTGGCCTATAACATTTTTCCAGTCCATCTTAGATGAGCTCGGGCCCAGCTAAGCCGGCAGCGTTTCTGGGTGTTGTTGATAAATGGCTTTGGCTTTGCATAGTAGAGTTTTAACTTGCACTTACAGATGTAGCGACAAGCTAGTTACTGACAGTGGTTTTCTAAAGTGTTTCTGAGCCCATGTGGTGATATCCTTTACACACTGATGTCGCTTTTTGATGCAGTACCGCCTGAGGGATGGATTTCTCCAGATTCTCTGAACCTTTTGATGATATTACGGACCGTAGATGGTGAAATCCCTAAATTCCTTGCAGTAGCTGGTTGAGAAATGTTGTTCTTAAACTGTTGGACAACTTGCTCACACATTTGTTGACAAAGTGGTGACCCTCGCCCCATCCTTGTTTGTGAATGACTGAGTATTTCATGGAAGCTGCTTTTAGACTATTTTCAGGATGTTTTTATTTGCACTGTAGTCACCAATTGAGAAATGGAATTTTGCTCTCTTGGTTGTGAAAATACACAGAGAAAATGACAAAATATTGACATTTAACGTTTTAGGTTTTGGAATACATACATTTATTTTTCCTAGTTCCAAAAAACCTTGCAAAGTATATATATATGTGCTGGCCTATAAAATGGTTAGTGTGTAAGTATTGTAATGAATGCGCTTTGAAAGGTTGGCACATTGATTGAGCCAAGATGTCAGCCAATATTCGGTCACGTGTACGGGAGAAGACATTAAAATTGCGGCTATGGGCCTGAGAATCGCGCATAAATCCTCTACACTACAGTTTACAGCACGGATGTTTTCATTGAGGGCCACATTGCAGTTACGGCTGCCATCAGAGGGCCGCTTGTAACAGTGAATAATGTAGGAATTTGCCTCTGGATTTTATTATTAATGATATCAATTGTTTTAAATAGAATGTCAAATTTACAGTAAAAAATTTACATTTACATTTTACTGTAAAATAGTGTTTTTTTTTAATTTTTTACAACATTTTACGGTGAATGGAAAAACCGTACCACTGTTTTTCTTGTGGGGGTTTTACAGAAAAAGCTGGCAGCTTAGTTGCCAGAATTGTTGTGTTAAATTGACATTGGTTTTTACAACATTATATTGTTCATAGAAAAACAGTACACGTTATTTTATTATTCTGGCAACTTAGCTACCCGTTTTTCTACCGTAAAAACAAATGTACCTTTCCATTTACAGTAATACACCGTTAAAAACAACAACCGTAGATTTTACAGTCAAAAACTGGCAGCTCAGTCAACAGAATTTTAATGCAAAAAAAGTAGTAGTTTTTTTTCAATTTACAGTAATACGCTGTAAAAAAACAACGTAACATTTATTATCATTGTTAATTATATGATGGGTAGTTTGCTGTAAAGTTAAGTACTTTTATTTAGACAAAAACATGTTTGGAAAGTATGATAGTATACTGTAATATTTGTTGCAATATTGGATACTATTAAAGTATAAAATGCAATTTCAAGCAGTACATATATTTTTTTGTCAAAATGAAAAAAATTTTTTTTTATCGTAAAAACAAATGTACCGTCTTTCCATTGACAGTGATATCCATCCATTTTCTACCGCTTGTCCCTTTCGAGGTCGCGGGGGGTGCTGGAGCCTATTTCAGCTGCATTCGGGCGGTAGGCAGACAAATAATTTCATGTAGGCTAACGTCACCTACCTGCTACCTCTGTCTTTTTCTCGTTTCCCCTCCTATTTTCTCTTTTTCCTTCCCAGGGCACCTGACAGTTTTGGCCGTTTTGACATCTTGTGTTGATTTTTTGACGTGGTGAGTCCAAAAAGAGTCATTAAACGGGAAGGGAGGGGGCGCACCGTGAACAAAAGAATACAATCAACAATATGAAAGAGCTCATGTAAATGCAGCACGTTGTTGTTTCAAGCCCGCTGAGCTTCTCCAGTGACTCACAAAATGTGAACGACAAGTGGTCTCCTTCTGTATTTATTTGATTTATTTGAACAACTTCCAGGCATACACGGCTTTCCTTTTCCTTGAATATGTAAACATAAATATGAGTCTGTTGGAGACCGTCGCCGGTGCTCAAATATTCAAGACTGGCAGGGATCGTCCAGGCGAGGAAAAAAAAAAGAGGACGGTTGCAGAGCTGCAGGGTGTTTGACCGAGGTCACTTCTTTGCTTGCTGAACAAAATGTAAACTCTCTGCTTGTTTTTATACGCCGCTCATAAAATGCTTAGGAAAAAAAGTAACAGCATGTTATAGGGATGTGAAACTTTCATATATCTAAACAATATTGAGATATGTGGCTACTCAGTGGCCTAGTGGTTAGAGTGTCCGCCCTGAGATGGGTAGGTCGTGAGTTCAAACCCCGGCCGAGTCATACCAAAGACTGTAAAAATGGGAGCCATTACCTCCCTGCTTGGCACTCAGCATCAAGGGTTGGAAAAAAGTGCGTTTCCCCCTTTAACTTTGACTACAACCTGAATCATCACCTGCTTCCAATCATCGCCTCGTCTATAATCCTGCCTGGATACACTGCAAAAAGTCAGTGTTCAAAAACAAGAAAAACAAAAATGAGGGGTATTTTATTTGAACTCAGCAAAATTATCTGCCAATGGAACAAGAACATTTGGCTTGTCAAGACTTTCCAAAACAAGTAAAATTAGCTAACTTCAATGAACCCAAAAATACCTTAAAATAAGTATATTCTCACTAATAACAAGTGCACTTTTCTTGGTAGAAAAAAAAGAGACCTTTTTGCTCAATATGTTGAAAAATGTTCTTAAATGAAGTAAATGCTAGTGCCATTATCTTGACATAATGATATGCGCTCGGCATTACATTTCTTGAAACCAGCAAACTTACACTAAAAACTAATTTATTATTCTTAACGGAAAGACAACAAGGCAACCGCTTGTTACTCTCGGGGTCTCCTAGCCGCTCAGGCAAATCATATTGTCTAAAAATGCATTTTTCCATGGATAACATGACATCATCGCGCCAAGTGCGTGCTCTTTCAGTCAATTAGTGAGCATATATACAGCCCGGCCCCCGGCCAAACATTTTTTTAATTGTAATTTTGAAGAATTTATCTGAATGTGCATGAACTATTTCTGTTCCAAATTGTTTTTTAATGTCACATGTTAAATGTTTAGAAACTCTTCAAACTTAAAGTGTTTACAAAGTACAAAGAAGAAGAACCATGATAAACATTCTGAATTTATTTAATTCATCCATTCTTTCACTCTCATAATAATCTTACTTATCTCATCATATGAAATGTAACTTACTTCACCAATTATTTATTTATTTATTTATTTTTATTGTGATTGCTTATGGAGTATATTGTGAATACATTGAGAACAGGAAGTGAACAAAAGTTTTAGCAACTGTTATGTAAAAGAAAAGGGGTATGATTAAATAAGCTCTGCTTCTTCCTACTCCTTTTCGAACATGTTGAAAAGAGAAACTGGAAACTGTGATGTATCTGTCAGGGTTGTCCCTGACAGTTTGGTCAAGTTTTAGTTTCCTGTTTTTAGTGCCTGTCAGCACTCTTATTTTGGTTATTTCCTGATTATCTCCCTGTGTGCTTTGTCCCCTCAGCTGTGGCTGATTGGCACATGGCCACACCTGGTGCCAATCAGCCAGCTGCTATTTAAACCTGTCCTGCCCCTCCAGTCACGGCTGGATTATTGTCATTTATACTTGTTGTTGTAGCTCTGTCTACTTCTGTCCACTCTGTTCCTATCATAGTTCATCCTGCTCGTTTCTTGCCACGTGAGTTTTGTTTATTCGTGTCACAGTAAGTGTTTTTGTTTCTTGTCCACAGTTAGCCTTTGTGCTATTTTAGTTCATAGCCTAGTTTGTTCTCCGCCTTGTGCGCGCCTTTTGTTTGTACCCTTTTGTTTGTTTGTTTTGCCATAGTATTTAATTAAATCATGTTTTCCCGTTCAATGCCTGCCGTCTCTGCATCTTGGGGTTCGTCACCAAAAAACTTTGACAGTATCATGTTGTATGCTTGCATGTTCCAAAATAAACTCAAACTCAAATATTAACTAGTTTACTGTACTGTGCCAACTGTACTACTATATGAGTACGTATTTTCTATTGTTTCATTGAAAATAAAACAGCAAAGTCCATTTGGCTGTCATCCGTTTTAATTATGAGACACAATTGCGTCAAAATCATGATTTTTTGTTTTGTTTTCATGCTTGAAGTAAGGAAATATTACTTTAAAAAAGTAGTTTTATACTTGCAACAAGCTGTGATATCTTACTGAGATCATTTAGGACCAAAACACTTAAAACAAGTAAAACACTCTAACACAGGGGTCACCAACCTTTTTGAAACCAAGAGCTACTTCTTGGGTAGTGATTAATGCGAAGGGCTACCAGTTTGATACACACTTAAATAAATTGCCAGAAATAGCCAATTTGCTCAATTTACCTTTAACTCTGTTATTATTAATAATTAATGATATTTACACTTAATTGAACGGTTTAAAAGAGGAGAAAACACGAAAAAAATGACAATTAAATTTCGACTCTTTAAAATTCAAAATTCAACCGAAAAAAAGAAGAAGAAAAACTAGCTAATTTGAATCTTTTTGAAAAAAAATTTAAAAAAGAATTTATGGAACATCATTCGTAATTTTTCCTGATTAAGATTAATTTTAGAATTTTGATGACATGTTTTTAATAGGTTAAAATCCAATCTACACTTTGTTAGAATATATAACAAATTGGACCAAGCTATATTTCTAACAAAGACAAATCATTATTTTCTTCTAGATTTTCCAGAACCAAAATTTTAAAAGAAATTCAAAAGACTTTGAAATAAGATTTAAATTTGATTCTACAGATTTTCTAGATTTGCCAGAATAATTTTTTTGAATTTTAATCATAAGTTTGAAGAAATATTTCACAAATATTCTTCGTCGAAAAAACAGAAGCTAAAATGAAGAATTAAATTAACATTTATTTATTATTCTTTACAATAAAACAAATACATTTATTGAACATTGATTTAAATTGTCAGGAAAAAGAGGAAAAACTTGTCTTTCTGAAAGTTATAAGAAGCAAAGTAAAAAAAAATAAATGAATTTATTTAAACAAGTGAAGACCAAGTCTTTAAAATATTTTCTTGGATTTTCAAATTCTATTTGAGTTTTGTCTCTCTTAAAATTAAAAATGTCGGGCAAAGCGAGACCAGCTTGCTAGTAAATAAATACAATTTAAAAAATAGAGGCAGCTCACTGGTAAGTGCTGCTCTTTGAGCTGTTTTTAGAGCAGGCCAGCGGGCTACTCATCTGGGGCCGTACTTATCAAGCTTCTTAGAGTGCCATTTTACACTTAAGTCCTGAGAATTTGCGAAATTTAGTCCTACTCTCAAACTTAAGAATAAAAGCTTTTTATCAACGTTCTTAAGTCTAAGAATCACTCCTACTCTCCACGATATTTAAGAGACCTTCAGAGGTGTCTTAAGTGGTTAGGAGTTGCCAGCAGGGGATGGCACTGAGGCGAGAGAGACGTGCGCGAACGTTCAGGGAACGGAACAATGTTTTTTTTTATTTTGATGACGAGCAGCTGATCAAACGGTATCGTTTGGACAGAGCGGATATTATTTTTGTCACAGATTTAATACTTTTCGATTCCTTGTTGATTTCTGCATGTGTCTGCAGTGGGCTAGTATATATAGAGCCACCCACACCAGTTTCAAATTAGTTGCCTAATTAATGAATTGGAAAGAAAATGTTATGACAGTAGCGTATGTGTGTGGCCGTGAGGTGAGTGACGTCAGTGAGTGTGTGGGCGAGAGAAGAGAGGGAGCGGTAGCGTGAGTGCCGGCGGGGACTAGTTTGTTTTGTATTATTTTATAGTTTATTGTCAAAATATACACTCCCATTGTCCACTTAAATATTTCCAAGATATTTCTTTATTCTTAGACAACGGATTCCCTTCCGTGATTTGTCATTTCTATGGACACAGAAATGACGTCACCTAAAATTGCGTTTACGGCACATAGTAATGTCATAATTCAGCTCTGAGTGTGACACTTAAGATTCAGTCCTACACTTCGCTGAAAGTGTGAGTAAGACGCTTGATAACTAACTTTTAAGTGCAGCTTTCAGCGAAGAATTTATTTACTCTTAAGTCAACTCTTAGCAGACTTCTTAGGAGTAATTCTGAGAAGCTTGATAAGTACGGCCCCTGGTCCTTACGGGCTACCTGGTGCCCGCGGGCACCGCGTTGGTGACCCCTGCTCTAACATAAAATCTGCTTAGTGAGAATTATCTTATCAGACAGAAAATGAGCAAATATCACCATTATTTGAGATATTTCATCTTACTCAGATGTCACTTTTTGCAGTGTAATTGGTAAATCCAACCTGTTAGTCCGTCCGAGGGGTTTGTAACTTCAGCAGCGATCGCACGCTGAGCGATGCCTCCTAATTGATGCTGCAGCGCCGTAGGGAGGCTGGCGAGGGAGATGGATGACAGGAATCGGAGGCAGCATGTCTGGATGGATGCGGCGAGGAGAGACTTGTGTGTGTTGTTGGGTTTTTTTTTTTTTCTTCCTCCGGACTGTCGTCTAGGTGCGCTGTGACAGCCTGAGATTAATGGATAGAGCGGCGTATCGCACATAACATCAATTCTGTCCTGCTTTTTCTTTCATTGCCAGTCCCACTCCCTCATCACTCTCCACCGCTCCCTCCCCGGCTGGTCCCC
Organism: Entelurus aequoreus; assembly: GCF_033978785.1. Classification (NCBI taxonomy): domain Eukaryota; kingdom Metazoa; phylum Chordata; class Actinopteri; order Syngnathiformes; family Syngnathidae; genus Entelurus; species Entelurus aequoreus. Next base: position 7,878,985 of record NC_084752.1, read on the forward strand.
TCTCTCCTCACCGTCTTACTCCCCCCCCGCCATCCCCCCCAAAAAAGGCGTCTTAAATGCTGCAAGATTACCGTCGCCGTGCCAGCAGCGTCCCCTCAGGCTTAGTCGAAGGACTGGACTGGACTGGACTGGAGGTGTTTCTTCCACAGAGGGTGGGTGGAGGGGGGGGTTGGGACAGATGGAGACTGGACGCTGCGTGGTTGACCTGACGGAGCTGCGCGGCTGCCCCGAAGAGATGCCCGCGAGCGGTGAGCCGCCCGCTCTTTATTTCTCTCTTAATATGTCCTCCGCCTCCCGGCACAGTTGAACTCTTGTTTGTTGTGCCGTCATTGATGGTGTTGGGATAACCCTGTCTGTGTGTGCACTGGCCGTGGGTTGCTCTCCAGTCCTTTACCACACATCCAACTGTGTGTGTGTTTCAGAGAGAGCGGGACATACATAGATTGCTGGTTGTTGGAAGTTAACGACTGTGTTTGTTGCTGTTGCTCGTTAGCAAGAGTTGGGCATGGGATTGTAGTAGAATTTCTGACCTTTGAACTATGTTTCATGTCTGTCAAGAATGTACGCTCATTTCATTTCTCTTCCATTCTGGCCAAAGTTGAATATGAAGTCGTGCCAACCTGTCTATAAAATGTTTTGATTGTCTAAGTATGATTAAGGGATTCAAGGATGTTGTGAAACAAACATGTCGAAAACCACAAAACCGTGACGCACGAGGAAAACAGATTGACGCACGAAGAAACAGATAAAATGGGCAGGAGACCATGGGCCGTACTTATCAAGCTTCTCAGAATTACTCCTAAGAAGTCTGCTAAGAGTTGACTTAAGAGTAAATAAATTCTTTGCTGAAAGCTGCACTTAAAAGTTAGTTATCAAGCGTCTTACTCACACTTTCAGTGAAGTGTAGGACTGAATCTTAAGTGTCACACTCAGAGCTGAATTACGACATTACTATGTGCCGTAAACGGAATTTTAGGTGACGTCATTTCTGTGTCCATAGAAATGACCAATCACGGAAGGGAATCCGTTGTCTAAGAATAAAGAAATATCTTGGAAATATTTAAGTGGACAATGGGAGTGTATACTTTGACAATAAACTACAAAATAATACAAAACAAACTAGTCCCCGCCGGCACTCACGCTACCGCTCCCTCTCTTCTCTTCTATCGCCCACACACTCACTGACGTCACTCACCTCACGGCCACACACATACGCTACTGTCATAACATTTTCTTTCCAATTCATTAATTAGGCAACTAATTTGAAACTGGTGTGGGTGGCTCTATATATACTAGCCCACTGCAGACACATGCAGAAATCAACAAGGAATCGAAAAGTATTAAATCTGTGACAAAAATAATACCCGCTCTGTCTAAACGATACCGTTTGATCAGCTGCTCGTCATCAAAAAAACAAAAAAAACATTGGTCCGTTCCCTGAACGTTCGCGCATGTCTCTCTCGCCTCAGTGCCATCCCCTGCTGGCAACTCCTAACCACTTAAGACACCTCTGAAGGTCTCTTAAATATCGTGGAGAGTAGGAGTGATTCTTAGACTTAAGAACGTTGATAAAAAGCTTTTATTCTTAAGTTTGAGAGTAGGACTAAATTTCGCAAATTCTCAGGACTTAAGTGTAAAATGGCACTCTAAGAAGCTTGATAAGTACGGCCCCAGGACTCTAGAGAGGTTGCTCTCCAGTCCTTTACCACACATCCAACTGTGTGTGTTTTTCAGAGAGAGCGGGACATACATAGATTGCTGGTTGTTGGAAGTTAACGACTGTGTTTGTTGCTGTTGCTCGTTAGCAAGAGTTGGGCATGGGATTGTAGTAGAATTTCTGACCTTTGAACTATGTTTCATGTCTGTCAAGAATGTACGCTCATTTAATTTCTCTTCCATTCTGGCCAAAGTTGAATATGAAGTCGTGCCAACCTGTCTATAAAATGTTTTGATTGTCTAAGTATGATTAAGGGATTCAAGGATGTTGTAAAACAAACATGTCGAAAACCCCAAAACCGTGACGCACGAGGAAAACAGATTGACGCACGAAGAAACAGATAAAATGGGCAGGAGACCAGGGGCCGTACTTATCAAGCTTCTCAGAATTACTCCTAAGAAGTCTGCTAAGAGTTGACTTAAGAGTAAATAAATTCTTCGCTGAAAGCTGCACTTAAAAGTTAGTTATCAAGCGTCTTACTCACACTTTCAGCGAAGTGTAGGACTGAATCTTCAGTGTCACACTCAGAGCTGAATTACGACATTACTATGTGCCGTAAACGGAATTTTAGGTGACGTCATTTCTGTGTCCATAGAAATGACCAATCACGGAAGGGAATCCGTTGTCTAAGAATAAAGAAATATCTTGGAAATATTTAAGTGGACAATGGGAGTGTATATTTTGACAATAAACTACAAAATAATACAAAACAAACTAGTCCCCGCCGGCACTCACGCTACCGCTCCCTCTCTTCTGTCGCCCACACACTCACTGACGTCACTCACCTCACGGCCACACACATACGCTACTGTCATAACATTTTCTTTCCAATTCATTAATTAGGCAACTAATTTGAAACTGGTGTGGGTGGCTCTATATATACTAGCCCACTGCAGCCACATGCAGAAATCAACATGGAATCGAAAAGTATTAAATCTGTGACAAAAATAATACCCGCTCTGTCTAAATGATACCGTTTGATCAGCTGCTCGTCATCAAACAAATCCAGAACATCGTTCCGCTCCCTGAATGGTCGCGCACGTCTCTCTCGCCTCAGTGCCATCCCCTGCTGGCAACTCCTAACCACTTAAGACACCTCTGAAGGTCTCTTGAATATCGTGGAGAGTAGGAGTGATTCTTAGACTTAAAAACGTTGATAAAAAGCTTTTATTCTTAAGTTTGAGAGTAGGACTAAATTTCGCAAATTCTCAGGACTTAAGTGTAAAATGGCACTCTAAGAAGCTTGATAAGTACGGCCCCAGGACTCTAGAGAGGTTGCTCTCCAGTCCTTTACCACACATCCAACTGTGTGTGTGTTTCAGAGAGAGCGGGACATAAATAGATTGCCGGCTGTTGGAAGTTAACGACTGCGTTTGTTGCTGTTGCTCGTTAGCAAGAGTTGGGCATGGGATTGTAGTAGAATTTCTGACCTTTGAACTATGTTTCATGTCTGTCAAGAATGTACGCTCATTTCATTTCTCTTCCATTCTGGCCAAAGTTGAATATGAAGTCGTGCCAACCTGTCTATAAAATGTTTTGATTGTCTAAGTATGATTAAGGGATTCAAGGATGTTGTAAAACAAACATGTCGAAAACCACAAAACCGTGACGCACGAGGAAAACAGATTGACGCACGAAGAAACAGATAAAATGGGCAGGAGACCAGGGGCCGTACTTATCAAGCTTCTTAGAGTGCCATTTTACACTTAAGTCCTGAGAATTTGCGAAATTTAGTCCTACTCTAAAACTTAAGAATAAAAGCTTTTTATCAACGTTCTTAAGTCTAAGAATCACTCCTACTCTCCACGATATTTAAGAGACCTTCAGAGGTGTCTTAAGTGGTTAGGAGTTGCCAGCAGGGGATGGCACTGAGGCGAGAGAGACGTGCGCGAACGTTCAGGGAACGGAACAATGTTTGTTTTTTTTTGATGACGAGCAGCTGATCAAACGGTATCGTTTAGACAGAGCGGATATTATTTTTGTCACAGATTTAATACTTTTCGATTCCTTGTTGATTTCTGCATGTGGCTGCAGTGGGCGAGTATATATAGAGCCACCCACACCAGTTTCAAATTAGTTGCCTAATTAATGAATTGGAAAGAAAATGTTATGACAGTAGCGTATGTGTGTGGCCGTGAGGTGAGTGACGTCAGTGAGTGTGTGGGCGAGAGAAGAGAAGAGAGGGAGCGGTAGCGTGAGTGCCGGCGGGGACTAGTTTGTTTTGTATTATTTTGTAGTTTATTGTCAAAATATACACTCCCATTGTCCACTTAAATATTTCCAAGATATTTCTTTATTCTTAGACAACGCATTGATTCCCTTCCGTGATTGGTCATTTCTATGGACACAGAAATGACGTCACCTAAAATTCCGTTTACGGCACATAGTAATGTCGTAATTCAGCTCTGAGTGTGACACTTAAGATTCAGTCCTACACTTCGCTGAAAGTGTGAGTAAGACGCTTGATAACTAACTTTTAAGTGCAGCTTTCAGCGAAGAATTTATTTACTCTTAAGTCAACTCTTAGCAGACTTCTTAGTAGTCATTCTGAGAAGCTTAATAAGTACGGCCCCAGGACTCTAGAGCAGGGGTCACCAACCTTTTTGAAAGCAAGAGCTACTTCTTGGGTACTGATTAATGCGAAGGGCTACCAGTTTGATACACACTTAAATAAATTGCCAGAAATAGCCAATTTGCTCAATTTACCTTTAACTCTATGTTATTATTAATAATTAATGATATTTAAACTTAATTGAACGGTTTAAAAGAGGAGAAAACACGAAAAAAATGACAATTAAATTTTGAAACATAGTTTATCTTCAATTTCGACTCTTTAAAATTCAAAATTCAACCGAAAAAAAGGAGAGAAAAACTAGCTAATTCGAATCTTTTTGAAAAAAATTTAAAAAATAATTTATGGAACATCATTAGTAATTTTTCCTGATTAAGATTAATTTGAGGATTTTGACGACATGTTTTGAATAGGTTAAAATCCAATCTACACTTTGTTAGAATATATAAAAATTGGACCAAGCTATATTTCTAACAAAGACAAATCATTATTTCTTCAAGATTTTCCAGAACAAAAATTTTAAAAGAAATTCAAAAGACTTTGAAATAGGATTTACATTTGATTCTACAGATTTTCTAGATTTGCCAGAATAATTGTTTTGAATTTTAATCATAATAAGTTTGAAGAAATATTTCACAAATATTCTTCTTCGAAAAAAAAAACAGAAGCTAAAATGAAGAATTAAATTAAAATTTATTGATCATTCTTTACAATAAAAACAATAAATTTACTTGAACATTGATTTAAATTTTCAGGAAAGAAGAGGAAGGAATTTAAAAGGTAAAAAGGTATATGTGTTTAAAAATCCTAAAATCATTTTTAAGGTTGTATTTTTTCTCTAAAATTGTCTTTCTGAAAGTTATAAGAAGCAAATTAAAAAAAAAGAATGAATTTATTCAAACAAGTGAAGACCAAGTCTTTAAAATATTTTCTTAGATTTTCAAATTCTATTTGAGTTTTGTCTCTCTTAGAATTAAAAATGTCGGGCAAAGCGAGACCAGCTTGCTAGTACATAAATAAAATTACAAAAATAGAGGCAGCTCACTGGTAAGTGCTGCTATTTGAGCTATTTTTAGAACAGGCCAGCGGGCTACTCATCTGGTCCTTACGGGCTACCTGGTGCCCGCGGGCACCGCGTTGGTGACCCCTGCTCTAGAGAGATTGCTTGATTTGTGTGTCCTCCGGAGGATGTCTGTTTGTTTGCAGGGACAAAACAATCCAACTTATGCACTTTTGACTTTTTGTACTAAATTCACTTTTGTTGCTGTTTAAGCTTCGGACAATCCACCACATGATGAAAAAAATAAACAAAAGAGCGCACGTGTGGCGCCCCCTACGGGTGGTGCTGGAACATTCTTTGGAAGACACGATAGTATCTGGTTCTTGAATAGGGTTCGTAAACCGACAAAGTTGGTATAGTGAAGCAGAGTTGGCCATTAGAATCAATGTGAACATGAATAAATGGTTCCAGCCTCGACACGTCACTATTAGTCAAACACTACATGCACCCTTTGAAGACATTATGAATGCATGTATGTACGTATATGTTTGTGTGTGTATACATGTCTGTGTGTATACATGTGTGTATACTGTATGTATATGTATATATGTTTATATATGTATGTGTGTATATGTGTGTATATACCGTATGTTTGTAATGTGTATATATGTGTGTATATATGTATATATGTGTGTATACGTGTATTAGGGGTGTGGGAAAAAATCGATTCGAATTCGATTCTCACGTTGTGCGATTCAGAATCGATTCTCATCTTTAAAAAAATCAATTTTTTAATTTTTTTTATTTATTTAAATTTTTTATTTTTTTAAATTAATCAACCCAACAAAACAATACACAGCAATACCATAACAATGCAATCCAATTCCAAAAGCAAACCCGACCCAGCAACACTCAGAAGTGCAATAAACAGAGCAATTGAGAGGAGACACAAACACGACACAGAACAAACCAAAAGTAGTGAAACAAAAATGAATATTATCAACAACAGTATCAATATTAGTTACAATTTCAACATAGCAGTGATTAAAAATCCCTCATTGACATTATCATTAGACATTTATAAAGAAAAGAAGAATAGTGTCACAGTGGCTTACACTTGCATGGCATCTCATAAGCTTGACAACACACTGTGTCCAATATTTTCACAAAGATAAAATAAGTCATATTTTTGGTTCATTTAATAGTTCAAACAAATGTACATTATTGCAATCAGTTGATAAAACATTGTCCTTTACAATTATAAAAGCTTTTTACAAAAATCTACTCCTCTGCTTGCATGTAAGCAGACTGGGGTAGATCCTGCTGAAATCTATGTATTCCATGAATAGACAATCCTTTTGAATCGGGAAAATATCGTTTTTGAATCGAGAATCTTGTTGAATTGAAAAAAAAAAAAATCGATTTTGAAACGAATCGTGACCCCAAGAATCGATAGTGAATCGAATCGTGGGACACCCAAAGATTCACAGCCCTAACGTGTATATATATGTGTGTATACATGTATATATATGTGTGTATACGTGTGTATATATATGTGTGTATACGTGTGTATATATATGTGTGTATACGTGTGTATATATATGTGTGTATACGTGTGTATATATATGTGTGTATACATGTATATATATATATGTGTGTATACGTATATATATATGTGTGTATACATGTATATACATGTCTGTACACGTGTATATATATGTGTGTATACATGTATATATATGTGTGTATACATGTATATATATGTGTATACGTATATATATGTGTGTGTATGTGTGTATATATGTGTGTATACGTGTATATATATATATGTGTGTGTATATGTGTATATATATATATATATGTGTGTATATGTATATATATATATATATATATATATATATATATATATATATATATATATATATATATATATATATGTGTGTATACATGTATATATATGTGTGTATACATGTATATATATGTGTGTATACGTGTATATATATATATGTGTGTGTATATGTATATATATATATGTGTGTATACATGTGTATATATATATATATATATGTGTGTATACGTGTATATATATATGTGTGTATACGTGTATATATATGTGTGTATACGTGTATATATATATATGTGTGTATACATGTGTATATATATGTGTGTATACGTGTATATATATATATATGTGTGTATACGTATATATATATGTGTGTACACGTATATATATATGTGTGTATACATGTATATTTATGTCTGTACACGTGTATATATATGTGTGTATACATGTATATATATGTGTGTATACGTACATATATATGTGTGTGTATGTGTGTATATATATATGTGTGTATACGTGTATATGTATAAGTGTGTGTATATGTGTGTATATATATATATGTGTGTGTATATGTGTCTATATATATATGTGTGTATACATGTATATATATATATATATATGTGTGTATATGTGTATATATATATATATATATATGTGTGTATACATGTATATATATATATGTGTGTATACGTGTATGTATATATGTGTGTATACGTGTATATATATGTGTGTATACGTGTATATATATGTGTGTATACATGTATATATATGTGTGTATACGTGTATATATATGTGTGTATACGTATATATATATATGTGTGTATACATGTATATATATGTCTGTATACATGTATATATATGTGTGTGTATGTGTGTATATATATGTGTGTATACGTGTATATATATATATGTGTGTGTATATGTGTGTATGTATATATATGTGTGTATATGTGTATATATATATATATATATATATATGTGTTGTATACGTCTATATATATATGTGTTGTATACGTCTATATATATATGTGTGTATACGTGTATATATATGTGCGTACAGGGGCGCTGAAAAGGGGGGGTAAAGGAGACGGATTCTAGGGGCCCATGATAGAGGGGGGCCCAGAGAGGCCCCTAATGATGATGAAATTATAATACAGGGGGCCCTGTAAAGATTCTTTTCATGGGGCCCAAAATCCCTAGCGGCGCCCCTGTGTGCGTATATATGTGTGTATACGTGTTAGGGCTGGGCGATATATCGATATACTGGATATATCGCGGGGTTGTCTCTGTGCGATATAGAAAATGACTATATCGTGACTATTCGAGTATACGTTCTCACACGGTTGCTTTTAGCTGCGGACATTACACTGCAGGCGTTTCTCCCTCTTTCTTGTCTCTCCTTCTCACAGAGACATAAAACAAGCGCACCTTCTTACATACGTCACACACTGTCCTGCGTGCAACGTCATACGCTCCCGCGAAGCAGAGAGGTAGCGGCATGGTAACGTTAGCTGTGATGCTAGCCGAGTGGTAATACGAGAGAGAGAAGGTGCGAATCTGGTAACAACTGGAGGAAGAATTCATTCCTAAGAGAAACAGCAGGGGGTCCATCGTCTGGCAGTGGTTTAGCTTCAAGCGGGAAGATGTTGAACAATTATGCGGCAAAAACGTTGCTACTAAAAGTAGCAGCACTGCTAATATGTAGCATCATTTGAAAAGTCCCCCGCTATAGAATGAAGAGTGCTTGAAACTCCGCATGTCAACATCTCCGTTCGGTGCCACACCCACAAAATGCCCAAGCAACCATTTCCACATCAACACCGTATGACATACACTATTTGATTTCCTATTATGCAGCTCATTTTTATGTGACACGTATTGAAATATCTTGTGTGACATCATGCACAAAAGTGCACTTTATTTGTTTTAAACTATTGTAGTGGCGTTCTGTACAAAAAGTGCACTTTAATTTAGTGTTGTTTTGATATGTCATCTTAGTGACATCATGCACAAAAGTGCACTAATAGCTTGTTTTAAAATGTCTCTGACAATCTTGCACTTTCTGTTTTGAATGTTTGTGCCACTGCTTAATAACTGTTTAATAAGTACACTTTTGCTAAATTGACTTAGTTGTGATTTCCCTCTCTGCATGAAAGTTTAAAATGAGCATATATTAATGCAGTATGAAGAAGAATGTTTTAATGTAGACACATAGAATCATCATACTGCTGTGATTATATGCATCAAGTGTTCATTCAAGGCGAAGGCAAAATATGGAGATATATATCGTGTATCGGGACATGGCCTAAAAATATCAAGATATTAATAAAAGGCCATATCGCCCAGCCCTAATACGTGTATATACTGTATGTGTGGAAATGTGTATATATGTGTGTATACGTGTGTATTAGGGCTGGGAATCTTTGGGGGTCCCACGATTCAATTCAAAATCGATTCTTGGGATCACAATTCGATTCAGAATCGATGTTTTTTTCAATTCAACACGATTCTCGATTCAAAAACAATTAAAAAATAAAAAAAAAATATTTTATTTTTTTTAATGAAAACAATACACAACAATACCATAATAATGCAATACAATTTCAAAACAAAACCCGACCCAGCAACATTCAGAATAGCAATAAACAGAGCAATTGAGAGCAATTGAGGACACACAAACATGACACGGAACAATCTAAAAGTAGTGACACAAAAATGAATATTATCAACAACAGTATCAATATTAGTAACAATTTCAACATAGCAGTGATTTAAAATCCCTCATTGATATTATCATTACAAACATTAATAAAAGAAATAAAATAAAATAAATGAACAATAGTGTCGCAGTGGCTTACACTTGCATCGCATCTCATAAACTAAAAGTATAATGATAATGTCAATGAGGGATTTTTAATCACTGCTATGTTGAAATTGTAACTAATATTGATACTGTTGTTGATAATATTCATTTTTGTTTCACTACTTTTGGTTTGTTCTGTGTGGTGTTTGTGTCTCCTCTCAATTGCTCTGTTTATTGCAGTTCTGAGTGTTGCTGGGTCGGGTTTGCTTTTGGAATTGGATTGCATTGTTATGGTATTGCTGTGTATTGTTTTGTTGGATTGATTAATTAAAATTTAAAAAAAAAAAAAAAAAAAAACATTAAAAAAAAATCGATTTTTAAAAAATGAGAATCGATTCTGAATCGCACAACGTAAGAATCGCGATTCAAATTCAAATCGATTTTTTCCCACACCCCTAGTGTGTATATATGTGTGTATACATGTGTATATATATATGTGTGTGTGTATATGTGTGCATACGTGTATAAATGTGTATATATGTGTGTGTATATATATATATATATATATATATATATATATATATATATATATATGTGTGTGTGTGTGTGTGTGTGTGTGTGTGTGTGTGTGTGTGTGTGTGTGTATATGTGTGTGTGTGTGTGTGTGTATATATATATGCTTGTGTATAAATGTGTGTATGTGTGTGTATAAATGTGTATATAAATATGTATATATGTGTGTGTATATATATATATATATATATATATATATATATATATATATATATATATATATATGTGTGTGTATAAATGTGTGTATATATGTGTGTATATATATGCTTGTGTATAAATGTGTATATAAATGTGTGTATGTGTGTGTATATATGTGTGTATATATATGTTTGTGTATAAATGTGTATATAAATGTGTATATATGTGTGTGTATATATATATATATATATGTATGTGTGTGTATATATGTGTGTGTATATATATATATGTGTATATATGTGTGTATATATATGCTTGTGTATAAATGTGTATGTGTGTGTATATATGTGTGTATATATATGTTTGTGTATAAATGTGTATATAAATGTGTATATGTGTGTGTATATATGATATATATACACCGCTTATAATATATCAAATATATTATAATTAGCGATGTCCGATAATATCGGCAGGCCGATATTATCGGCCGATAAATGCGTTAAAATGTAATATCGGAAATGATCGGTATCGTTTTTTTTATTATCTATCGTTTTTTAAATTTTTTATTTGTTTTATTTTACACTTACAATTAGTGCACCAACCCAAAAAACCTCCCTCCCCCCATTTCTTTCTGTTATCAATATTCTGGTTCCTACATTATATATCAATATATATCAATACAGTCTGCAAGGGATACAGTCCGTAAGCACACATGATTGTGCGTGCTGCTGCTCCACTAATAGTACTAACCTTAAATAGTTCATTTTACTCATTTTCATTAATTACTAGTTTCTATGTAACTGTTTTTATATTGTTTTACTTTCTTTTTTATTCAAGAAAATGTTTTTAATTTAGTTATCTTATTATTATTATTATTATTTTTTAAAGTACCTTATCTTAACCATACCTGGTTGTCCAAATTAGGCATAATAATGTGTTAATTCCACGACTGCATATATCGGTTGATATCGGTATCGGTAATTAAAGAGTTGGACAATATCGGACTATCGGATATCGGCAAAAAGCCATTATCGGACATCCCTAATTATAATATATAAAACGTATGATAAATACGTTTCCGTGAAGTGTGTATCAGGGCTGGCTTCATTTAGTATCACGTGGAAAGTGCGGCTTTTGAAAAATGGCCGATGTATTTATGTGTCTTTCTTGTGTTGGAGTCCCTGCAATTGCAGTTGCATCAACGCTGGTATTTACAGTCCTCATTCCCTGACAGCCACATGCTCCATGGACACATCCCGGCCGGCTGCTGGACGTTTTGCATTGCGGTCGCTGGGAAAATCACAACTGGTGCGCGTGGTGAAGTGCGGCAAAGTCAGACTTGTAATCTGGGCGGCGCGGTTTTTGCTTTTGTGGTCGTATAGAGAACAAGGTCGATGCTCTGTGTGTGTGTGTGTGTGTGTGTGTGTGTGTGTGTGTGTGTGTGTGTGTGTGTGTGTGTGTGTGTGTGTGTGTGTGTGTGTGTGTGTGTGTGTGTGTGTGTGTGTGTGTGTGTTCTTGTATTATACCCTTCTTGAGACATCAACAAGGAAAAGTATCTTCCATATGAGGAGGTGTGAACAAGTGATGACATAAATCATGGTCCCAATAACATTGCATCTAATAGAGAATGTCTCATTTGCACCCCTGCTGGTGACATCTATGGTACCGTATAGATGTCACATCATATGTGTCGCTTTTAAAAGTGCTCCCCCTCTGGTCAACATATGAATTAACAAGTGTGTGTAAGAAATTGAAATACTCCCCTTCTGGTCAACATATGTAATAACATGTGTGTGTAAGAAATTGAAATGCGCCCCCTTTGGCCAAAATTAATACATTGAAAAAAATAAATAATTATATAGAGACATACTGTAATAACCTGAAGTAAATAATGAAGATTAAAAACCGATTACAAAAACAAAACAAAAACTAAAAGCTTGACTTTTTTATATTTGCATAGTATGTATATATTATTAATGTTGTAAATACAAATCTTTATACGTATATCTACCTGAAAACATTGTTGGAAAAATAAAACTGTATTGGTCAAGAGGACCCACGGGAAGAGAGCTTCCAACAATGTTCTCAGGTTGCTTTCAGCAGCAGTCGGTTGGTCTCGCGCTCCAACAAGCTCTCTCCTCCCGGTTTGCTGCTTATACAGACTGACAGGTGACTAGATAACACGGCCCAGGTGGACCATCTACGCACCTGTCGCTGACTTCGAGGCCGGTCCTGGCACACCCCGCTTCGCTGCAGGCGCGCAGGCCACGCCCCCCCTCCACAGCCGCTTTCCAGGTTCGGTTCCACGGTTCGCACATTGAACTGGGTTATACTTGTACTCAAAGCGCTTTGACACTATTTCCACATTCACCCATTCACACACACACATTCACACACTGATGGCGGGAGCTGCCATGCAAGGCCCTAACCACCATCAGGAGCAAGGATGAAGTGTTTCGCTCAAGGGCACGACGGACGTGACGAGGTTGGTCGAAGGTGGCGATCGAACCAGGAACCCTCAGGTTGCTGGCACGGCCACTCTCCTGTTGTAGATCCGCCATGGCGCCGCTCACGTGCACAATTAAATCCGCGGCTGTGACCTGATTGCGAACCGGAGATGCGTTTTCCTGGCGGTGGCATCTGACAGGTGCGCCGTACTGTACCTCTCTTTTTGTTTACCCGAGCAGCGTGCGCGGCGACAAAGCGCGTAATTAGCATGTCGCGCACGGGGAGACAGCTTGACAGGCCGCACATTATCAGTCCCAAGGTGAAAGAGTTTATCTCCTCCTCGGCGACAGCGCAGGAAGGCGGCTGACGCTCGCTACTTAGGAGGGTGGAAGCGACCGGGCATTTAACACGCCCTCCCGCCTTGTGATTATGTTAATGCACTTCAAGTTATTCAAAGCCGAGTTAGCCTGGAGAAATGTGGGCTTTTGACGGCAGTTGCACAGTGCCTTGCTGCTTTTTATTTTTTTATTGTCCCGTCAACATTAAACCCAACACAAAACCATTTGGATTATGTCGCAATTTGCCATAGCTTGCCAGCCTTTAAGGACGTGAGCAACAGTGCTCAAACATAACAATAAGTACGGAACCCGGTGTCAAGTTCAAACACTGATGACATCTATTAAACAGACAAGAAGCAAGGAATTAAACAGAGACATAATTCAATTTAGCTCGTAGAGGAGAAACGTCTGGGCTGTACTCTTTGTGCAGTCTGACAAAATGGTTGCACGCCTCCTCTTTTATTTGGACTTTCCCTGATTACATGGCAACGGCTGTTTCTAAGGGGAGGGGGTCGTAAACAGCCGTCGCCTTTGGTTACAAAACAGTTCAAAGAAAAGGTGCCTGGAGCTTTGTAGATCTCGGGTCAAGACAAAATCTTCCTGTGGATTACAATACATCAAAGAAACCGACATCAAGGTTCTCTCAATTTACCCAAACACAACTATTTTGCAAATACCAACACAACTATTTTGCAACGTTGTTTTGAAGGACATGTACAAACCCCGTTTCCATATGAGTTGGGAAATTGTGTTAGATGTAAATATAAACGGAATACAATGATTTGCAAATCCTTTTCAAGCCATATTCAGTTGAATATGCTACAAAGACAACATATTTGATGTTCAAACTCATAAACTTTGTTTTTTTTTTGCAAATAATAATTAACTTAGAATTTCATGGCTGCAACACGTGCCAAAGTAGTTGGGAAAGGGCATGTTCACCACTGTGTTACATGGCCTTTCCTTTTAACAACACTCAGTAAAGGTTTGGGAAGTGAGGAGACACATTTTTGAAGCTTCTCAGGTGGAATTCTTTCCCATTCTTGCTTGATGTACAGCTTAAGTTGTTCAACAGTCCGGGGGTCTCCCTTGTGCTATTTTAGGCTTCATAATGCACCACACATTTTCAATGGGAGACAGGTCTGGACTACAGGCAGGCCAGTCTAGTACCCGCACTCTTTTACTATGAAGCCACGTTGATGTAACACGTGGCTTGGCATTGTCTTGCTGAAATAAGCAGGGGCGTCCATGGTAACGTTGCTTGGATGGCAACATATGTTGCTCCAAAACCTGTATGTACCTTTCAGCATTAATGGCGCCTTCACAGATGTGTAAGTTACCCAGGCCTTGGGCACTAATACACCCCCATACCATCACACATGCTGGCTTTTACACTTTGCGCCTAGAACAATCCGGATGGTTCTTTTCCTCTTCGGTCCGGAGGACACGACGTCCACAATTTCCAAAAAGATTTTGAAATGTGGACTCGTCAGACCAGAGAACACTTTTCCCACTTTGTATCAGTCCATCTTAGATGAGCTCAGGCCCAGAGAAGCCGACGGCGTTTCTGGGTGTTGTTGATAAACGCTTTTCGCCTTGCATAGGAGAGTTTTAACTTGCACTTACAGATGTAGCGACCAACTGTAGTTACTGACAGTGGGTTTCTGAAGTGTTCCTGAGCCCATGTGGTGATATCCTTTACACACCGATGTCGCTTGTTGATTCAGTACAGCCTGAGGGATGGAAGGTCACGGGCTTAGCTGCTTACGTGCAGTGATTTCTCCAGATTCTCTGAACCCTTTGATGATATTATGGAGTGTAGATGGTGAAATCCCTAAATTCCTTGCAATAGCTGGTTGAGAAATGTTTTTCTTAAACTGTTCAACAATTTGCTCACGCATTTGTTGCTCCAAAACCTGTATGTACCTTTCAGCATTAATGGTGCCTTCACAGATGTGTAAGTTACCCATGTCTTGGGCACTAATACACCCCCATACCATCACACATGCTGGCTTTTACACTTTGCGCCTAGAACAATCCGGATGGTTCTTTTCCTCTTTGGTCCGGAGGACACGACGTCCACAGTTTCCAAAAACAATTTGAAATGTGGACTCGTCAGACCACAGAACCCTTTTCCACTTTGTATCAGTCCATCTTAGATGAGCTCAGGCCCAGCGAAGCCGACGGCGTTTCTGGGTGTTGTTGATAAACGCTTTTCGCCTTGCATAGGAGAGTTTTAACTTGCACTTACAGATGTAGCGACCAACTGTAGTTACTGACAGTGGGTTTCTGAAGTGTTCCTGAGCCCATGTGGTGATATCCTTTACACACCGATGTTGATGCAGTACAGCCTGAGGGATGGAAGGTCACGGGCTTAGCTGCTTACGTGCAGTGATTTCTCCAGATTCTCTCAACCCTTTGATGATATTACGGAGCGTAGATGGTGAACTCCCTAAATTCCTTGCAATAGCTGGTTGATAAAGGTTTTTCTTAAACTGTTCAACAATTTGCGCACGCATTTGTTGACAAAGTGGTGACCCTCGCCCCATCCTTGTTTGTGAATGACTGAGCATTTCATGGAATCTACTTTTATACCCAATCATGGCACCCACCTGTTCCCCAATTTGCCTGTTCACCTGTGGGATGTTCCAAATAAGTGTTTGATGAGCATTCCTCAACTTTATCAGTATTTATTGCCACCTTTCCCAACTTCTTTGTCAAATTCTAAAGTTGATAATTATTTGCAAAAAAAAAATAAAGTTTATCAGTTAGAACATCAAATATGTTGTCTTTGTAGCATATTCAACTGAATATGTGTTGAAAAGGATTTGCAAATCATTGTATTCCGTTTATATTTACATCTAACACCATTTCCCAACTCATATGGAAACGGGGTTTGTACGTATAATCAACGTTGTATCAATGTCTTTTGCCTGCTGGGGATGCTAAAGGACGTGGTCGTGTAGGCTCGTTGTGTTGGCTCGGGCAGTCAAGTAATCAAACAACACGGGCGGCGTCCCCAAACTGAGTCGGCGTCATCAAACCGACCCAACGCGTGAATTATTAACATTGCCTCCAAATCCAAGGTAAATAGCACGAGGGGGGTGGGGTGGGGGGCTACAAACGGGGGCTTTTACATGCAATATCTATTCATGAAGAGGGTGAAGAAGCGGTGATTAGGACTGTGGTGCGCTCGCCACCGTGAGGGCTTATTGAGCTGCTAGTTTATGCAGCTGGCGGTTTCTGTGGAGTCAGGATATACGCAGCGTTCCCACGCGGGCTGGGCCGGCATACACCCAGACTGGCTCGGCGCTAAGGGCCGTCGCTCCGAGCGGGCTAAAAAGCGTCCCGATGAACCGGAAGAGGGTTAAATGACGGTTTGAAATCCCTAAGCATTAATTAAGTCTGCCATTGCAGACACACCGCCTCCCAATCCTGCTCACAATTTAATAAATTACCCTCTATGGCGCCGCCCTCACCCCGCCTTCCCCTTACCCCCCCCCCGCTGGGGCCACCTACAGACAGAGCTTGATAGATTGGAGCCCGGCTGTTCTTCCCGCAGCCCGATGAAAGTGCACTGCAGCAGGCAGGCACACCTCATTTGCTGCCAGCTCCTCTGGGGGTCGCATCTGCGCGGCGCCTGCAGGCGGCGCCGCCCCGCCGAGCTCATTAGCATATTCATAATGCCACCGGATATCGATTAGAAGCGTCGCACCTGTGCCGCTGTTCCCCGCCGCCCGCCGCGCGTGAGAGAGCGGGCGTCTAATCCGTTAACGGACGTAATTATCGCAATCAAGACGCCGCGTGTTTATTTTGGTCCAGTTGCTGCTCAAGCGTCTTTGTCGTGAAAGGCTGAGCGGCCATGGCGGGTGTTCTCCGGACAGACTGTGCAAGTCATCACCTTCCGGAAGTCACAAGTCAAAAACAAGAAAAAAAAAAGAAAAAAAAAAAAGGGGTATTTTATTTTATTTTTTATTTTTTTTAAATTTTTTTTTTATTTTTTTTAATTTTTTTAAAATTTTTTTATTTTAAACAACATAAAAAAAAGACACAAGATACACTTACCATTAGTGCATCAACCCAAGAAAACCCTCCCTCCCCCATCCACAGTCATTTAAACAAAAGGGGCTGTCTCTTTCTGTTATAAAAAAAAAAAAAAAAAAAAATACAATATAGAATAATGCAGACTGTATCAAAAACAAGAAAAAAAAATGAGGGGTATTTTATTTATTTTTTTATTTTTTTTTATTTTTTTTTATTTTTTTAATTTTTTTAATTTATTTTTATTTTAAACAACATAAAAAAAAGACACAAGATACACTTACCATTAGTGCATCAACCCAATAAAACCCTCCCTCCCCCATTCACACTCATTTAAACAAAAGGGGCTGTCTCTTTCTGTTATAAAAATAAAAATAAAAAAATCTTCTGGTTCCTACAATATAGAATAATGCAGACTGCATTATTCTATATTGTAGGGGTATTTTATTTGAACGAAGCAAAATTATCTGCCAATAGAACAAGAAAATGTGGCTTGTCAAGACTTTCCAAAAGAAGTAAAATTAGCTAACCGCAATGAACCCAAAAATACCTTAAAGGCCTACTGAAAGCCACTACTAGCGACCACGCAGTCTGATAGTTTATACATCAATGATGAAATCTTAGCAATGCAACACATGCCAATACGGCCGGGTTAACTTATAAAGTGACATTTTAAATTTCCCGGGAAATATCCGGCTGAAAACGTCTCTGCATGACGACGTATGCGCGTGACGTCACGGATTGTAGCGGACATTCTGTAATTTTCTTTGCAAAATTCCACAGTATTCTGGACATCTGAGTCGGTGAATCTTTTGCAATTTGTTTAATGAACAATGGAGACAGCAAAGAAGAAAGCTGTAGGTGGGATCGGTGTATTAGCGGCTGGCTGCGGCAACACAACCAGGAGGACTTTGAGTTGGATAGCAGACGCGCTATCCGCCGCTAGCCGCCGACCGCACCGATGATCGAGGTGAAGTCCTCCGTCGCGCCGTCGATCGCTGGAACGGGTGGTGATGAGCAGATGAGGGCTGGCGTAGGTGGAGAGATAATGTTTTTAGCATAGCTCTGTCGAGGTCCCGTAACTAACTTAGCATCAATGGCGTCGTTAGCAACAGCATTGTTAATTCAGTTGAATATGCTCACACTATTATGTTAGATCCACTATGGACTGAACTCTCACACTATTATGTTAGATCCACTATGGACTGGACTCTCACACTATTATGTTAGATCCACTATGGACTGAACTCTCACACTATTATGTTAGATCCACTATGGACTGGACTCTCACACTATTATGTTAGATCCACTATGGACTGGACTCTCACACTATTATTTTAGATCCACTATGGACTGGACTCTCACTATTATGTTAGATCCACTATGGACTGGACTCTCACTATTATGTTAGATCCACTATGGACTGGACTCTCACTATTATGTTAGATCCACTATGGACTGGACTCTCACACTATTATGTTAGATCCACTATGGACTGGACTCTCACACTATTATGTTAGATCCACTATGGACTGAACTCTCTCACTATTATGTTAGATCCACTATGGACTGAACTCTCACACTATTATGTTAGATCCACTATGGACTGGACTCTCACACTATTATGTTAGATCCACTATGGACTGGACTCTCACACTATTATGTTAGATCCACTATGGACTGGATTCTCACACTATTATGTTAGATCCACTATGGACTGGACTCTCACACTATTATGTTAGATCCACTATGGACTGGACTCTCACACTATTATGTTAGATCCACTATGGACTGAACTCTCACACTATTATGTTAGATCCACTATGGACTGGACTCTCACACTATTATGTTAGATCCACTATGGACTGGACTCTCACACTATTATGTTAGATCCACTATGGACTGGATTCTCACACTATTATGTTAGATCCACTATGGACTGGACTCTCACACTATTATGTTAGATCCACTATGGACTGAACTCTCACACTATTATGTTAGATCCACTATGGACTGGACTCTCACTATTATGTTAGATCCACTATGGACTGGATTCTCACACTATTATGTTAGATCCACTATGGACTGGACTCTCACTATTATGTTAGATCCACTATGGACTGGACTCTCACACTATTATGTTAGATCCACTATGGACTGGACTCTCACACTATTATGTTAGATCCACTATGGACTGGACTCTCACACTATTATGTTAGATCCACTATGGACTGGACTCTCACTATTATGTTAGATCCACTATGGACTGGACTCTCACACTATTATGTTAGATCCACTATGGACTGGACTCTCACACTATTATGTTAGATCCACTATGGACTGGACTCTCACTATTATGTTAGATCCACTATGGATGGATTGATTGATTGATTGATTGATTGATTGATTGACAACTAGTAAGTGTAATGTTTATTCACTCCTTCTAAGTTGTGAACTAAAGTCTACCCGGGCAGGTAAAAACCCGTGCAGTCTTCATGCCAAACCTCATTACGTAGAACGAGGTGAGTGTGCACGGCACATTAGTGGAGTTGATGAGCCTTGCTGGGCGAGGGCGCTCGTGTTCGATTCCTCCCCTCATTGTCACATGTTCATGTTGCAGATGTTTCCTCTCCTGCTCCGGTGTGAGAGAGTGAAAGTGATGAATGAGACACGGGTGAGGGAGTCACTCCTCCAGCCATCATCACAACGTGAGTCCTAGAGGACAATGGATGGCTCGGAAGTCCGACACTGACACTCCCAAAGATGGCGGCGTGTTTTTGCATAATCTGCAATGAGTTGTTGCATCCATCATGTGTGGCGTTGTCGCTCCCGCTTCTCGTGCACAACTACAAGCGTGCTGTAGCCTACGTTGGCTCGCCCGCCTTAATGACACGCTGGCTCCGAAATAACTTTCCACGCAAACATGCATTCATGTCATGTACTGTGGAACCTCCACTTGCAAACCTAATTGGTTCTTGAACAGGGTTGGTAAATCAGAGTTTGTAGAGTGAAGCACATTTCTCCATAAGAAACAATGTAAATATGAATAATGGTCCATATTTTAGTGAAGGTTTGTATAATAATAAACAATGTAAGAAACAACAATGTAATCATAAGAAAAAATGTAAATATGAATAATGGTCCATATTTTAGTGGTTTGTAAGATAATAAACACTGTAAAAAAACAATGTAAATGTAATTGTAAGAAACAATGTAAATATGAATAATGGTCCATATTTTAGTCAAGGTTTGTTTAAGAAACAATGTAAATGTAAATGTAATCATAAGAAACAATGTAAATATGAATAATGGTCCATATTTTAGTCAAGGTTTGTTTAAGAAACAATGTAAATGTAAATGTAATCATAAAAAACTATGTAAATATGAATAACGGTCCATATTTTAGTCAAAGTTTGTTTAAGAAACAATGTAAATGTAATCATAAGAAACAATGTAAATATGAATAATGGTCCATATTTTAGTCAAGGTTTGTATAAGAAACAATGTAAATGTAATCATAAGAAACAATGTAAATATGAATAACGGTCCATATTTTAGTCAAGGTTTGTTTAAGAAACAATGTAAGAAATAACGTAATATCATAAGAAACAATGTAAATATGAATAATGGTCCATATTTTAGTCAAGGTTTGTACAAGAAACAATGTAAATGTAATCATAAAAAACTATGTAAATATGAATAAGGGTCCATATTTTAGTCAAGGTTTGTACAAGAAACAATGTAAATGTAATCATAAGAAACAATGTAAATATGAATAACGGTCCATATTTTAGTCAAGGTTTGTTTAAGAAACAATGTAAATGTAATCATAACAAACAATGTAAATATGAATAACGGTCCATATTTTAGTCAAGGTTTGTACAAGAAACAATGTAAATGTAATCATAAGAAACAATGTAAATATGAATAACGGTCCATATTTTAGTCAAGGTTTGTATAAGAAACAATGTAAATGTAAATGTAATCATAAGAAACAATGTAAATATGAATAATGGTCCATATTTTAGTCAAGGTTTGTTTAAGAAACAATGTAAATGTAATCCTAAAAACCAATGTAAATATGAATAACGGTCCATATTTTAGTCAAGGTTTGTACAAGAAACAATGTAAATGTAATCATAAAAAACTATGTAAATATAAATAACGGTCCATATTTTAGTCAAGGTTTGTATAAGAAACAATGTAAATGTAAATGTAATCATAAGAAACAATGTACATATGAATAATGGTCCATATTTTAGTCAAGGTTTGTATAAGAAACAATGTAAATGTAATCATAAGAAACAATGTAAATATGAATAATGGTCCATATTTTAGTCAAGGTTTGTATAAGAAACAATGTAAATGTAATCATAAGAAACAATGTAAATATGAATAACGGTTCATATTTTAGTCAAGGTTTGTTTAAGAAACAATGTAAATGTAATCATAAGAAACAATGTAAATATGAATAATGGTCCTATTTTAGTGAAGTTTTGTATAATAAGAAACAATGTAAGAAACAACGTAATGTAATCATAAGAAACAATGTACATATGAATAATGGTCCATATTTTAGTGGTTTGTATGATAATAAACAACGTAAGAAACAATGTAAATGTAATCATAAGAAACAATGTAAATATGAATAATGGTCCATATCTTAGTGAAGTTTTGTATAATAAGAAACAATGTAAGAAACAACGTAATGTAATCATAAGAAAAAATGTAAATATGAATAATGGTCCATGTTTTAGTGGTTTGTAAGATAATAAACAATGTAAAAAAACAATGTAAATGTAATCATAAGAAACAATGCAAATAAGAATACTGGTCAATATTTTAGTCAAGGTTTGTATAATCAATGTAAATGTAAATGTAATCATAAAAAGCAATGTAAATATAAATAACGGTCCATATTTTAGTCAAGGTTTGTATAAGAAACAATGTAATCGTCGATGTAATCATAAGAAGCAATGTACATATGAATAATGGTCCATATTTTAGTCAAGGTTTGTATAAGAAACAATGTAAATGTAATCATAAAAAGCAATATAAATATGAATAACTCCATATTTTAGTCAAGGTTTGTATAATAAACAATGTAAATGTAATCATAAGAAGCAATGTAAATATGAATAATGGTCCATATTTTAGTCAAGGTTTGTATAAGAAACAATGTAAATGTAATGTAATCATAAGAAACAATGCAAATAAGAATACTGGTCAATATTTTAGTCAAGGTTTGTATAATCAATGTAAATGTAAATGTAATCATAAAAAGCAATATAAATATGAATAACAGTCCATATTTTAGTCAAGGTTTGTATAATAAACAATGTAAATGTAATCATAAGAAGCAATGCAAATATGAATAATGGTCCATATTTTAGTGGTTTGTATGATAAGAAACAATGTAAGAAACTATGTAAATGTAATCATAAGAAACAATGCAAATATGAATAATGGTCCACATTTTAGTGAAGGTTTGTATAAGAAACAATGTAAGAAACAACGTAATGTAATCATAAGAAACAATGTAAATATGAATAATGGTCCATATTTTAGTGGTGTGTAAGATAATAAACAATGTAAAAAACTATCTTATGATTACATTACATTTACATAGTTTTTTACATTGTTTCTTATACAAACCTTGACTAAAATATGGACCATTATTCATATTGACATTGTTTCTTATGATTACATTACATTTACAAACAATGCAAATATGAAAAATTGTGTACATTTTAGTGAAGGTTTGAATAAGAAACAATGTAAGAAACAATGCAATGTAATCATAAGAACAAATTTAAATATGAATAATGGTCCATATTTTAGTCAAGGTTTGTGTCAGGCTTGTCCCTGACAGTTTGATTATGTTTTAGTTTTTCCTCTGTGTTTGTCTTTATTTCCTGTCAGCGCTTTTATTTTGATTGTTTCCTGCTTGTCTCCCTGAGCGCTGTTTCCCCTCAGCTGCGGCTGATTGGCACCTGGCCACACCTGGTGTCAATCAGCTAGCTACTATTTAAACCTGCCTTGCCATCCAGTCTTTGCTGGAGTATTGTCCATGTCATTGTCTTTACCACCTGTCGTGCTACCACCTGTCGTGCTACTACCTGTCGTGCTACCACCTGTCGTGCTACTACCTGTACTTGTCCTTGTCGCTGTGGTCGTAGCGGTAAGCTGTTCCTGATAGCTCTTTGTAGTTTGCTGTCTCCTAGCTTCTTGTTTTCCTGTTAGCTATATCCAGTTAGCCGTTAGCTGTTTCCAGTTTTTCTGTTTGCTGGTTCCTGTTTTCAGTTTGGCTATTCCTAGTTCCTGGTTTGTGTTTTACATTTATTTTAGACATTAAATTATGTATTCCTGCACCAATCCTGCCTTCTCTGCATCTTGGGGTTCGTCACCAACACTACGTGACAGTTTGTATAAGAAAC
Source organism: Entelurus aequoreus (assembly GCF_033978785.1). Taxonomy (NCBI): domain Eukaryota; kingdom Metazoa; phylum Chordata; class Actinopteri; order Syngnathiformes; family Syngnathidae; genus Entelurus; species Entelurus aequoreus. The sequence continues at coordinate 7,902,898 of NC_084752.1, forward strand.
AATGTAAATGTAATAGTAAGAAACAATGTAAATATGAATAATGGTCCATATTTTAGTGAAGGTTTGTATAAGAAACAATGTAAATGTAATCATAAGAAACAATGTAAATATGAATAATGGTCCATATTTTAGTGAAGGTTTGTATAAGAAACAATGTAAATGTAATCATAAGAAACAATGTAAATATGAATAATGGTCCATATTTTAGTGAAGGTTTGTGTAAGAAACAATGTAAATGTAATGTAATCATAAGAAACAATGCAAATATGAATAATGGTCCATATCTTAGTGAAGGTTTGTATAATAAACAATGTAAGAAATAACGTAATGTTATCATAAGAAACAATGTAAATATGAATAATGGTCCATATTTTAGTGAAGGTTGGATTATAAAAAACAATGTAAGAAACAATATAAATGTAATGTAATAATAAGAAACAATGTAAATATGAATAATGGCCCATATTTTAGTCAAGGTTTGTATAAGAAACAATGTAAATGTAAATGTAATCATAAGAAACAATGCAAATATGAATACTGGTCCATATCTTAGTGAAGGTTTGTATAATAAACAATGTAAGAAACAACAATGTAATCATAAGAAACAATGTAAATATGCATAATGGTCCATATTTTAGTGAAGGTTTGTATAAGAAACAATGTAAATGTAATCATAACAAACAATGCAAATTATCTTAGTGAAGGTTTGTATAATAAACAATGTAAGAAACAATGTAATGTAATCATAAGAAACAATGCAAATATGAATAATGGTCCATATTTTAGTGAAGGTTTGTGTAAGAAGCAATGTAAATGTAATCATAAGAAACAATGCAACTATGAATAATGGTCCATAGTTTAGTGAAGGTATGTAAAATGTTAAAAAAACAATGTAATGTAATCGTAAGAAACAATGTAAATATGAATAATGGTCCATATTTTAGTGAAGGTTTGTATGATAAGAAACAATGTAAATGTAATCATAACAAACAATGTAAATATGAATAATGGTCTATATTTTAGTGAAGGTTTGTATTATAAACAATGTAAGAAACAACGTAAAGTAATCATAAGAAACAATGTAAATATGAATAATGGTCCATATTTTAATGAAGGTCTGTATAAGAAACAATGTAAATATTCATAATGGTCCATATTTTAGTCAAGGTTTGTATAAGAAACAATGTAGGAAACAACGTAATGTAATCATAAGAAACAATGCAAATATGAATAATGGTCCATAGTTTAGTGAAGGTTTGTATAATGTAAAAAAACAATATAATGTAATTGTAAGAAACAATGTAAATATGAATAATGGTCCATATTTTAGTGAAGGTTTGTATGATAAGAAACAATGTAAATGTAATCACAAGAAACAATGCAAATATGAATAATGGTCCATATTTTAGTCAAGGTTTGTATAAGAAACAATGTAAATGTAATCATAAGAAACAATGTAAATATGAATAATGGTCCATAATTTAGTGAAGGTTTGTATAATAAACAATGTAAGAAACAACATAATGTAATCATAAGAAACAATGTAAATATGAATAATGGTCTATAATTTAGTGAAGGTTTGTATAATAAACAATGTAAGAAACAACATAATGTAATCATAAGAAACAATGTAAATATGAATAATGGTCCATATTTTAGTGAAGGTTTGTATAATAAACAATGTAAGAAACATAATAATGTAATCATAAGAAACAATGCAAATATGAATAATGGTCCATATTTTAATGAAGGTTTGTATAAGAAACAATGTAAATATTCATAATGGTCCATATTTTAGTCAAGGTTTGTATAAGAAACAATGTAAATATTCATAATGGCCCATATTTTAGTCAAGGTTTGTATAAGAAACAATGTAGGAAACAACGTAATGTAATCATAACAAACAATGCAAATATGAATAATCGTCCATATTTTAGTGAAGGATGGTATAATAATGTAAAAAAACAATGTCATGTAATCGTAAGAAAAAATGTTAATATGAATCATGGTCCATATTTTAGTGGTGTGTATGATAATAAACAATGTTAGAAACAATGTAGATGTGAAGTGAAGTGAAGTGAATTACATTTATATAGTGCTTTTTCTCAAGTGACTCAAAGCGCTTTACATAGTGAAACCCAATATCTAAGTTACATTTAAACCAGTGTGGGTGGCACTGGGAGCAGGTGGGTAAAGTGTCTTGCCCAAGGACACAACGGCAGTGACTAGGATGGCGGAAGCGGGGATCGAACCTGCAACCCTCAAGTTGTGAAGGTTTGTATGATAAGAAACAATGTAAATGTAAATGTAATCATAAGAAACAATGCAAATATGAATAATGGTCAATATCTTAGTGAAGGTTTGTACAATAAACAATGTAAGAAATAACGTAATGTAATCATAAGAAACAATGTTATTATTCATAATGGTCCATATTTTAGTCAAGGTTTGTATGATACTAAACAATGTAAGAAACAATGTAAATGTAATCATAAGAAACAATGCAAATATGAATAATGGTCCATATTTTAGTGGTGTGCATGATAATAAACAATGTAAGAAACAATGTCAATGTAATCATAAGAAACAATGCAAATATGAATAATGGTTCGTATTAGGGATGTCCGATAATGGCTTTTTGCCGATATCCGATATGCCGATATTGTCCAACTCTTTAATTACCGATACCGATATCAACCGATACCGATATCAACCGATATATACAGTCGTGGAATTAACACATTATTATGCCTAATTTGGACAACCAGGTATGGTGAAGATAAGGTACTTTTTTAAAAAATTAGTAAAATAAGATAAATAAATTAAAAACATTTTCTTGAATAAAAAAGAAAGTAAAACAATATAAAAACAGTTACATAGAAACTAGTAATTAATGAAAATTTGTAAAATTAACTGTTAAAGGTTAGTACTATTAGTGGAGCAGCAGCACGCACAATCATGTGTGCTTACGGACTGTATCCCTTGCAGACTGTATTGATATATATTGATATATAATGTAGGAAGCAGAATATTAATAACAGAAAGAAACAACCCTTTTGTGTGAATGAGTGTAAATGGGGGAGGGAGGTTTTTTGGGTTGGTGCACTAATTGTAAGTGTATCTTGTGTTTTTTATGTGGATTTAATAAAAAAAAACAACAACAAAAAACAGATACTGATAATAAAAAAACCGATACCGATAATTTCCGATATTACATTTTAACGCATTTATCGGCCGATAATATCGGCAGACCGATATTATCGGACATCTCTAGTTCATATTTTAGTGAAGGTTTGTATAATAAACAATGCAAGAAACAACGTAATGTAATCATAAGAAACAATGCAAATATGAATAATGGCCCATATTTTAGTGGTGTGTATGATAATAAACAATGTAAATGTACTATAATAACAAGAAACAATGTAAATATGAATAATGGTCCATATCTTAGTGAAGTTTTGTATAAGAAACAATGTAAATGTAATCATAAGAAACAATGCAAATATGAATAATGGTCCATATTTAACCAAAGACTATAAAAATGGGAGCCATGACCTCCCTGCTTGGCACTCAGCATCAAGGGTTGGAATTGGGGGTTAAATCACCAAAAATGATTCCCGGGCGTGGCCACCGCTGCTGCTCACTGCTCCCCTCACCTCCCAGGGGGTGATCAAGGGTGATGGGTCAAATGCAGAGAATAATTTCGCCACACCTAGTGTGTGTGTGTGTGTGTGTGTGACAATCATTAGCACTTGAACTTGAACTTAAAGTCATTTCGTTCTTTCCTTCTCAGGTGTTTGCTTACCCAAGATGCCTGACGTGGAGTTCTGCCTTGGTGAGTCCTACCAGCCCCACTCGTTGTCCTCCCTGTTCAACACACTCCCCTCATAAACACACACTCCCGCTTTGACCTTTTGCTTTGTCGCCGTGCGCTAAACGATGTTCAACAAACTTTATCTGGTCCGGATAATTAAAGTGCATAAGCCAAACACAAAGAAAGGCCCAGAGAGAAGTGTTGACTCAATGATGAGAGGATGTTTTTTCTCTTCTTCTTCTTCTTCGTGCGCGCTCGGAGATAGCCCTCATTCATTTTTCATTGCGCCAAGATGTTGGGAGTTCTATTTGTAGACTTTCGAAATACACTTTTCCCTAAGCAAAACAAAGAATGGCACAAAGCTGCGGGAATAATGCTCGACATTTATATTATGAAACAATTGTTTATAAAAAAAAAAAAAAACAACTACTGTAAATACTCCAATGGATGCTTCTATGTAGTCAGCGCGGTACAAGTCACTGTGTGGTGTACAAAGGCAAGGATTCTGTGGTCGGTCAGGAAAAAAACCTTAAAGGGCACCTAGAGGTGGTAGTCACCTGACGTCACATCGGGCTCATTAACTATGCGAGGCTTGTGGCGGTGGGCAAGCGAGCGTTTGTTGTCATTTTGCCTTTCTCAATGAAAAATACCCTATGCTTAGGGGTGTAACGGTACACAAAAATGTCGGTTCGGTACGTACCTCGGTTTAGAGGTCACGGTTCGGTTCATTTTCGGTACAGTAAGAAAACAACAAAATATACATTTTTGGGTTATTTATTTACCAAATTTGTAAACAATGGCTTTATCCTTTTAACACTGGGAACACTATAATAATTCTGCCCATGTTAATCAACATTAAACTGCCTCAAGTTGTTGCTCAGATTAAATAAAATGACAAAACTTTTCTTCTAAATATAAAAAGTGCAACATTAAACAGTTTCAAGTCAACTCATCATGCTTAATTTATTACAGCATTTGGGAAGCCTGTAGTTGATTTATATTATGTAAATGCAGTGTTTCCCACACATTCATTTATTTGTGGCGGCCCGCCACGAAAGAATTACGTCCGCCACAAATTTAAAAAAATTTTTAAAAAAAAAACAAACATTTTTTTTTGTTTTCTTTTGTTTTTGTTTTTTGTCCTGTCCAGCTTCTCAGGCAAATCATATAGTAGATGTAGATGCCCATATAGGCTGTTCAGATTTACTTTACAAAAGAGAAGTGTAGGATACTTCTCTTGTTGCCTTATTTGTATTTGACCACTACTGTTTTCTGTTTATTTGTTACTGACTGTGGCAGGACACCTCGGCCTCTGTTTCACTTTATGTTGCTGGTAAATAATATGGTTGTAGTAGTAGGCTAAAGTTAAATTATTTAGTATGCACTAATTAAAGGGGCAGAGCTTTAAGAGACATTTTAGCTTTTATATTTTATAAGATATATTTTTTGTAAGAACCACAATTAATAAATGTATTTCAGTGAATAACTTATTGTTCAAATCTGTATATAAATATGTACATAAAGTGTTGTAATTATATTGTAAAATGGATGGATGGACGTTTAAAACAAAACTGTTATTATTAATTAGTAAGTATACATTTTTTGAGCCTTTTTAGAGAAAATCATATCATTGTAGTAAATTATGCAAATTACTCGATGATGTCATGGTGACCACGCCCATAGCCACGCCCCCACCGCCACAGGTATCTTGGCAGTTTATGGGAAACACTGAAATGTTATATTTTTATCAACATGTGATAGCAGGGACCCTGCCATTCAAAACTAGGCTGCTGCATTACTAATGATTAATGTAACTATAGCTGAATAAATGGTACAATAGCAATAGGAGAGACTATTCATCCCTGAACACCATGGAGTTCATGTAGGCTTAATGATGCACTTACATTATTATATCAACTATCAGAGACAGAAACTCTTCATTTAACATAATGTCCTTTTTTGCTTCTTCAACACAGCTCAATCAACACAGAAAAAGGTCAAGTGAAATAACAGACAGACAGGGCTTTGCTGTCCGTAACACACACGCACATACCGCAAAATGAGCTAACGTTACGCTAAAAGCGAATTAGCCTTCACCTCAAGCCAGGACTGCGAGCGAGCTGAGCTGCCTTTTATATTTCTAGAAGGTCAACGGGCTCATAGTGATGTTACTAGTAGTTGACTGGGGAGATGTTTATTATCATTTGGGGAGAGTCCGCTGCCTGATGGTTACCTGCTAAACGCTAAGCACTGACTACATGCGCTCTGAATACGCACTGCTGATTGGCTGTTACCGCTCTGTTTGTAACCAATCAGATGGCTGTGTGGGCGGGACAATGCTGGGTGCTGTGTGGAGGACTGACAGAGACCGAGGCAGAAGGAAGCTACTTAATATGTTTGTGTGGAAACTCGTTCGGTACACCTCCGAACCGAACCGAAACCCCCGTACCGAAACGGTTCAGTACAAATACACGTACCGTTACACCCCTACCTATGCTTGCGTTCATTCTTCAGCGCCGCCCTAGTGAATCCCTCGAGCTTTTTAAAAAATGTATGAAAATGAAAAAAGTTGAGGGGGGAAATTATATTTTTTGTTTTAATATGGTTTCTGTCGGAGGACATTGATAGAAATCCCACTGTTTATACTAAACATGCTTCACTGATGAGAGCATTTGGCGAGCTCCGTTTTGTCCTACTACTTTCCCCGGTCCTTGAACTCACCCTAGTTTGTTTACGTGTACAACTTTCTCCGACGCTGCCACAGAAAGACGTGTTTTATGCCACTCCTTCTTTGTCTAATTTTGTCCACCAAACTATTTATGCTGTGCATGAATGCACAAAGGTGAACTTTGTCGATGTTATTGACTTGTGTGGAGTGATAATCAGGCATATTTGGCATGACTGCAAGCTAATCGATGCTAACATGTTATTTAGGCTAGCTGTATGTACCGTATTTTTCGGACCAGAAGTCGCAGTTTTTTTCATAGTTTGGCCGGGGGTGTGACTTATACTCAGGAGCGACTTATGTGTGAAATTATTAACACATTACCGTAAAATATCAAATATTATTTAGCTCATTCACGTAAGAGACTAGACGTATAAGATTTCATGGGATTTAGCGATTAGGAGTGACAGATTGTTTGGTAAACGTATAGCATGTTCTATATGTTATAGTTATTTGAATGACTCTTACCATAATATGTTACGTTAACATACCAGGCACCTTCTCAGTTGGTTATTTATGCCTCATATAACGTACACTTATTCAGCCTGTTGTTCACTATTCTATATTTTAAATTGCCTTTCAAATGTCTATTCTTGGTGTTGGCTTTTATCAAATACATTTCCCCAAAAAATGCGACTTATACTCCAGTGCGACTTATGTTCTTTTCCTTCTTTCTTATGCATTTTCGGCCGGTGCGACTTATACTCCGGAGCGACTCATACTCCGAAAAATAGGGTACATATTGCATCAATATGCCGCATTTGTAGGTATATTTGAGCTCATTTAATTTCCTTTACTTATATCCTATATTTGCATGTCTCATGACACATTTTCTGTATGTAATATTGGCTGCTTTGTTTGTGTGCCATGTTGTTCCAGACCACAGCAAATGTTAGCCAGCTTGCAAAAATTGTATTGCATCCATTAGAAGAAGACATCCTGTCGTTTCCTTTAACTTGGACACACACATCAATACCTTTGGCCATTTGAAGCCAGTCATTTCCAGGAGTTATCTCATCCTGTGAGAAGCCTCCGTTTTACTAATGTTTTCCAATGTTGTTAAAATGTGTAGAATAAATATTACATGTCAACAAAGACTTGCGTCAGCCTGTGACCCATATTAATTTTGATAGTAGGCTATTATAGACACTTTCATCATGTGTTGCCTTCATTATAACACTTATATAAGGCTTTTAAAGTAATTTTGATAGTAGGCTAATACAGCTAATATAGACACTTACGTCATGTGTTGCCTTCATTATAACACTTATGTAAGGCTTTTAATTTTTTGTGGCTCCAGACAGATTTTTTTGGGGTATTTTTGGTCCAATATGGCTCTTTTAACATTTTGGGTTGCCAACCCCTGGCCTAAATAAAGAGCCAAAATGCATGGAGTGCTGCTTGGGTGGAGCAAAATGTGCTTCTCTGGTGCTCTTCAGTTTAGAAATCCAAGTAAAACTTATAAGAAAGAAGCCTATTTTAATGTTGATTTTTTATTACTTTTTAAAATTATAATAATTTTGGCGTTAAAAAAAACATATTAAAGGAACGTGAGTGTGAACGGTCGTCTATCTGTCTGTTGGCCTTGCGATGTACAGCTGGGATAGGCTCCAGTCCCTTTCCGCCGTCCCCCGCGACCCCAAGAGAGACAAGTAAACGGTAGAAAATGATGGATGGATGGCTTTTTTTAAAGTGCGATCTGCTAAAAAGTCTGGTTTTGTGTTACATGACAACCATAATGCGAGAAACACAAAAACAGCGGATTTTTTTTTTTATGCCTATGGAAATGACAACATTAAAGTTGATGTATAAGGCTTTCAATTTTTTGCGTCTCCAGACAGATTTTTTTTTTTTTTTTTGGCGTTAAAAAAAACATATTAAAAGAACGTGAGTGTGAACGGTCGTCTGTCTATGTTGGCCTTGCGATGTACAGCTGGGATAGGCTCCAGTCCCTTCCCGCCGTCCCCCGTGACCCAGAGAGAGACAAGTAAACGGTAGAAAATGGATGGATGGATGGCTTTTTTTTAAAAGTGCGAACTGCTAAAAAGTCTGGTTTTGTGTTACATGACAACCATAATGCGAGAAACACAAAAACAGCAGATTTTTTTTGGAAGCCTATGGAAATGACACCATTAAAAGTTAATAAACTATCAAAATGTCCCATGTACAAAACTAAACGTACTTTGTGTAAAAAAATAAATAAAGGATAATTGTTTTTTCTCTCCATTACTTTTCCTGATTTATTTTTAAAATTATGGTTTTGGTGTAAAAAAAAAAAAGAAAAATCACATTTATGTGTTTCTTTTAAGTGAAAACTGCAAAAAATTCAGTGACCAAAATACAAAAACTGTGGATTCTTTAAGGACCAAACCAAAGAGTGATTGATGCAGAAACATGCAAATATGAACAGTATTTTTCTACAGCGCATACTATCAGATAATTCTGTATGTCCAAGGTTTACACTCCAATGGTGAAAACCATTTGAATGTAAATTATCTGTCATAGCTGACATGTTGAATATCAAGAGTCTCGTGTCGCTCGGACTCTTTTTTCTCGTGTTGCAAGAAAATCCCTCCTCCCTTCCTCCAGCTGTACTCGTACCCTCAACGGGACCCCCTCCTCGTTTCCCTCCGCCGCCCTCGCCTTTTCCCCCCTTCCCCTCGCCCCGGCCCAGCTCGCGTCGTAATGGCGCCGACCTCGCCGTGTCACCCGGAGTGTCGTGTCCCCAGTCAGGAGAGGCCGAGTCTCATCGCAGTGACGGGTCTTTAAGTGCAGCCGGGCGGGGAAGATGGCCCGCAGTTGGCAGCCTATCTGCACCAGCCCGTCCTATATGTGCCTTACAGGCCAAAGAATGTGGGAATAAAATAAAGTCAATAACAACCTTTTCTTAACAGACATAAAAATGATACAACAAAAAAAACGTTCAAAATGTGCGAAATAGAAAATAAATAAAGCCTATGGATTTTTTGTTTTTATATGGTTTCTGTAGAACAAACCTGACACAAACCTTTGTCATTTTTAGAAATCCCACTGTTTATGTTACACATGCTTCATTGAGGAGAATATTTGGCGTTTTGTCCTACTAATTTCAGCGATCCTTGAACTCACCGTTTGTTTACATCAGGGGTCACCAACCTTTTTGAAAGCAAGAGCTACTTCTTGGGTAGTGATTAATGCGAAGGGCTACCAGTTTGATACGCACTTAAATAAATTGCCAGAAATAGCCAATTTGCTCAATTTACCTTTAACTCTATGTTATTATTAATAATTAATGATATTTACACTTAATTGAACGGTTTAAAAGAGGAGAAAACACGAAAAAAAAATGACAATTAAATTTTGAAACATAGTTTATCTTCAATTTCTACTCTTTAAAATTCAAAATTCAACCGAAAAAAAGAAGAGAAAAACTAGCTAATTTGAATCTTTTTGAAAAAATAAAAAAAATAATTTATGGAACATCATTAGTAATTTTTCCTGATTAAGATTAATTTTAGAATTTTGATGACATGTCTTAAGTAGGTTCATATCCAATCTACACTTTGTTAGAATTTATAACAAATTGGACCAAGCTATATTTCTAACAAAGACAAATCATTATTTCTTCTACATTTTCCAGAACAAAAATTTTAAAAGGAATTCAAAAGACTTTGAAATAAGATTTAAATTTGATTCTACAGATTTTATAGATTTGCCAGAATAATTTTTTTTGAATTTTAATCATGATAAGATTGAAGAAATATTTCACAAATATCCTTCGTCGAAAAAACAGAAGCTAAAATGAAGAATTAAATTAAAATGTATTAATTATTCTTTACAATAATAAAAAAAAAAAAAATTACTTGAACATTGATTTAAATTGTCAGGAAAGAAGAGGAAGGAATTTAAAATGTAAAAAGGTATATTTGTTTAAAAATCCTAAAATCATTTTTTAGGTTGTATTTTTTCTCTAAAATTGTTTTTCTGAAAGTTATAAGAAGCAAAGTCTTTAAAATATTTTCTTGGATTTTCAAATTCTATTTGAGTTTTGTCTCTCTTAGAATTGAAAATGGGCAAAGCGAGACCAGCTTGCTAGTAAATAAATAAAATGTAAAAAATAGAGGCAGCTCACTGGTAAGTGCTGCTATTTGAGCTATTTTTAGAACAGGCCAGCGGGCTACTCATCTGGTCCTTACGGGCTACCTGGTGCCCGCGGGCACCGCGTTGGTGACCCCTGGTTTACATGTACAACTTTCTCCTATGCTGCCACAGAAAGAAGTGACACAATGTTCACTATTTTATTTAAGGGATTAACTGCAACAACAAACATATGTTTAATGTACCCTAAGATTTTTTGTTCAAATAAAGCCAATAATGCAATTTTTTTGTGGTCCACTTTATTTAGAAAAGTACCGAAATTTTTTTACTACTGGTACCAAAATATTAATATCTTTACAACACGAATATGTATATATGTATGTATATGTGTATATGTATGCATATGTTTATATACTATATGTATATGTGTATATGTATGTATATATATCCATCCATCCATCTAATTCCACTTGTCCAAGGTCAGGTCGCGGGGGCAGCAGCCTAAGCAGGGAAACCCAGACTTTCCTCTCCCCAGTCACTTCGTCCAGCTCTTCCCGGGGGATCCCGAGGCGTTCCCAGGCCAGCTGGGAAACATAGTCTTCCCAACGTGTCCTGGGAATTCCCCGTGGCCTCCTACCGGTTGGACGTGCCCTAAACACCTCAGGTGGCATCCTGACCAGATGCCCGAACCACCTCATCTGGCTCCTCTCCATGTGGAGGAGCAGCGGCTTTACTCTGAGTTCCTCCCGGATGGCAGAGCTTCTCACCCTATCTGTAAGGGAGAGCCCCGCCACCCGGCGGAGGAAACTCATTTGGGCCGCTTGTACCCGTGATCTTGTCCTTTCAGTCATAACCCAAAGCTCATGACCATAGGTGAGGATGGGAACGTAGATCGACCGGTAAATTGAGAGCTTTGCCTTCCGGCTCAGCTCCTTCTTCACCACAACGGATCGATACAGCGTCCGCATTACTGAAGACGCCGCACCGATCCACCTGTCGATCTCACGATCCACTCTTCCCTCACTCGTGAACAAGACTCCTAGGTACTTGAACTCCTCCACTTGGGGCAAGACCTCCTCCCCAACCCGGAGATGGCACTCCACCCTTTTCCGGGTGAGAACCATGGACTCGGACTTGGAGGTGCTGATTCTCATCCCGGTCGCTTCACACTCAACTGCGAACCGATCCAGTGAGAGCTGCAGATCCTGGCCAGATGAAGCCATCAGGACCACATCATCTGCAAAAAGCAGAGACCTAATCCTGCAGCCACCAAACCGGATCCCTTCAACGCCCTGACTGCGCCTAGAAATTCTGTCCATAAAAGTTATGAACAGAATGGGTGACAAAGGGCAGCCTTGGCGGAGTCCAACCCTCACTGGAAACATGTCCGACTTACTGCCGGCAATGCGGACCAAGCTCTGACACTGATCATACAGGGAGCGGACCGCCACAATCAGACAGTCCGATACCCCATACTCTCTGAGCACTCCCCACAGGACTTCCCGAGGGACACGGTCGAATGCCTTCTCCAAGTCCACAAAGCACATGTAGACTGGTTGGGCAAACTCCCATGCACCCTCAAGGACCCTGCCGAGAGTATAGAGCTGGTCCACAGTTCCGGATGTCGTTGTGGCTTGTGCAGCCCTTTGAGACACTTGTGATTTAGGGCTATATAAATAAACATTGATTAATTGATTGATCTTCAACTGGGGTCCGTAACCCCTCAGAGGTCAGCAGTGGTACTGGAGAAAAATTTTGGTTATATATATATATATATATATATATATATATATATATATATATATATATATATATATATATATATATATATATATATATATATATATATATATATATATATATACTACCGTTCAAAAGTTTGGGGTCACATTGAAATGTCCTTATTTTTGAAGGAAAAGCACTGTACTTTTCAATGAAGATAACTTTAAACTAGTCTTAATTTTAAAGAAATACACTCTATACATTGCTAATGTGGTAAATGACTATTCTAGCTGCAAATGTCTGCTTTTTGGTGCAATATCTACATAGGTGTATAGAGGCCCGTTTCCAGCAACTATCACTCCAGTGTTCTAATGGTACAATGTGTTTGCTCATTGGCTCAGAAGGCTAATTGATGATTAGAAAACCCTTGTGCAATCATGTTCACACATCTGAAAACAGTTTAGCTCGTTACAGAAGCTACAAAACTGACCTTCCTTTGAGCAGATTGAGTTTCTGGAGCATCACATTTGCGGGGTCAACTAAACGCTCAAAATAGCCAGAAAAAGAGAACTTTCACCTGAAACTCGACAGTCTATTCTTGTTCTTAGAAATGAAGGCTATTCCACAAAATTGTTTGGGTGACCCCAAACTTTTGAACGGTAGTGTGTATATATATATATATATATATATATATATATATGTATATATATATATATATATATATATATATATATATATATATATATATATATGTATATATTTATTTCTATTCGACTAAAAGATCAATCATTCAATCAATGTTTATTTATATAGCCCTAAATCCCAAGTGTCTCAAAGGGCTGCACAAGCCACAACGACATCCTCGGTACAGAGCCCACATAAGGGCAAGGAAAAACTCACAACCCCAATGGGACGTCCATGCACCTCTGATCTATCCGCTGAAAACAGCTGTCTTGTTTTTTTGTTTGTTTTCTTATGCGTTTTCCATCTATAAAATGTAATCATGCGCAAAGTAATCGTTTTAGTCCCATATCTCATTTCAACGCAATTTGATAAGCGTGTCAATTCTGCCGGCCATCTAGCAGCAAAACAGGAAGTAGCTAACAAACAAATTGAAATCTTGTTACCTAATGGACCTTCGCAGAGGTCTACACTTCAATGACAGACATTCGAGTTCTTAAGTGTTGGTCTACAAACCCTTCTAGTGGTGGCCAAGGACTTTATATGCCTTGTGCGAGAAGTGGCCACGTCTAAAACCTGACCTTAGCAGCAACAACCTATAATCCACTCCCTCCCTCCCTCCCTCCCTCCCTCCCAGCCTTCGTTTCAAAGCAGACTCTGCAACATAATTCCATATGTTTCTGCAACAATCCGCCGCGTTCCGTGTTTGCATTCAGAGCGAGAGACCACATCAAACCGTGCAGACGATACTTCCAGCTTAGGGCAGAGGTTGCCTGCAGAGCCGTGATAGCAAACGCAGAAAAGATTTGAATATATAAGAGCATCCATCTCATTAGGTAAGAAACCTCAAGCAAACGTGTAGGCTGATTTTGCAGACAATTTCCTTGGGTCACACTGAGCAAAAGTCCGCCGACTGCCAGCGTTATTAACGAGCAGCGCATATTTATATTTTTTTTAATACAGTGGAAGCCGCTTATGTCGACCAACTCATCAAGTCCCGATCCGCAGGGTTCTTATTATTTGAAAGTGCCCGCTTAAGTCGACGTCGACCGCTTTTAAAGGGTTTGTATTAAAGACAGTATAAAGGCAGTGTTCACAACTGATGTCAAACAATTATTTTTAACCTATAGAGCAGTGGTTCTTAACCTTGTTGGAGGTACCGAACACCACCAGTTTTATATGCGCATTCACCAGACCCTTCTTTAGTGAAAAATAAAATGTTTTTTTTTTCCAATTCAAGACAAAGTTATATGATTTTGGTAGGGATGTCCAATAATGGCTTTTTGCCGATATCCGATATTCCGATATTGTCCAACTCTTTAATTACCGATACCGATATCAACCGATATATGCAGTCGTGGAATTAACACATTATTATGCCTAATTTGGACAACCAGGTATGGTGAAGATAAGGTACTTTTTTAAAAAAATAGTAAAATAAGATATATAAATTAAAAAAAATTTCTTGAATAAAAAAGAAAGTACAACAATATAAAAACAGTTACATAGAAACTAGTAATGAATGAAAATGAGTAAAATTAACTGTTAAAGGTTAGTACTATTAGTGGAGCAGCAGCACGCACAATCATGTGTGCTTACGGACTGTATCCCTTGCAGACTGTATTGATATATATTGATATATAATGTAGGAAGCACAGACTGTATCCCTTGCAGACTGTATTGATATATATTAATATATAATGTAGGAACCAGAATATTAATAACAGAAAGAAACAACCTTTTTGTATGAATGAGTATAAATGGGGGAGGGAGGTTTTTTGGGTTGGTGCACTAATTGTAAGTGTATCTTGTGTTTTCTATGTTGATTTAATTAAAAAAAAACAAAAAAAAACAAAAAACGATACCGATAATAAAAAAAACCGATACCGATAATTTCCGATATTACATTTTAACGCATATATCGGCCGATATTATCGGACATCTCTAGTTTTTGGTAACACTTTAGTATGGGGAACATATTCTAAGTTACAAAGACTTAATTTAGAGTTATTTGGACACTAGGGGAACATATTCTAAGTAACAAAGACTTAATTTAAAGTTATTTGGTTAGGGTTAGGGCCAGGGTTAGTGGGTTAGGGCCAGGGTTAGAGGTTTAGGGTTATGATAAGGCCATGCCGAATAAGGCATTAATAAGTACTTAATAATGACTAGTTAAGAGCCAATATGTTACTAATTTGCATGTTAATAAGCAACTAATTAATGGTGAATATGTTCCCCATACTAAAGTGTTACCATGTTTTTTTTACTGGTGCACAAAATGAACCGTGCACGAACATCACCTTGTTCAAACAACACAACCAACACAGTGCATAAACTCACAACAAATTACACACCTGCAAACCAGTCTGACTTCTGCTGTTGTCGTATCCGTAATACGCCGATAGGGAGAAGTTTTTATTTACACGATGAGTCGGGTGTGTCTCGACCTCCGCCGAACCCCTGAGCCCGACTCACCGAACCCCTAGGGTTTGATCGAACCCAGGTTAAGAACCACTGCTCTAAAGGCTTAGTGGCCACATGCGTGGACAGCACCTTTTAGTTCTTATTTCCAAAATTGTGTACACTACTGAATTGGGGTCTTATGGCCGCTTGTGTGGACACTTATACTGCCATCTGGTGGTGTCAGAAGAGTATAACATACAATGTAATTTGGGGAAAAAAAGTGTAAAAATAAGAATTAGCATGTCACTAAACATGAAGTACACGTTTGTGTACTTATGGACTAAGTACATCATATCAAAAGAGGATTCTTAGTTTTTATTCTAATTAGGGTCCAATAAGCCCAAATAGCAATGAGAAATAATTTTTAAAAAAAGGCTTTTGATTAAGCATGATTAAATGCACTTTAAGCTTTTCCGCAGTTAAGGTAAAAGTAAAGATAAAGATTATTGCGCATGATTAATCTGTGTTAATGAATGATTAATGTGATACATTAACATGCGTTGATGCAGAGCTACTCAATTATTGTCTGTTACGGACCCCCTAGGAAGGAGAAAACATCTTGCCCCCCTCCCCACTAGATAGTATCATTTGTCAATAAAATTGTTATAAGTACACCTCTGCATAACATTGCATCCTCATTAACATAAAAAGAATAAATAAATATAGATTAACTTACAGAAAATAATACCTTTTCTTAGGGGCACTCACTTTTTGTTTATTTTTGGTTTAAGCATTTGACACCTTTTTACCTGCACCCTGCCACCCGCTGTTTCCGACATCTACAAAGCAATTAGCTACCTGCTGCCACCTACTGATATGGAAGAGTATTACATGGTTACTCTGCTTACCACTCAACAACACATAATTTTCAGACTGTAATTACTGGATTGCAAATTTTCCTGTGTAGTGTTTTATTTCTTGTCTTGCGCTCTTATTTTGGTGGCTTTTTCTTTTTTTTGGTATTTTCCTGTAGCAGTTTCATGTCTTCCTTTGAGCGATATTTCCCGCATCTACTTTGTTTTAACAATCAAGAATATTTCAGTTGTTTTTATCCTTCTTTGTGGGGACATTGATTGTCATGTCATGTTCAGATGTACATTTTGGACGCCGTCTTTGCTCCACAGTAAGTCTTTGCTGTCCTCCAGCATTCGGTTTTTGTTGACTTTGTAGCTAGTTCAGTTTTAGTTTCGTTCTGCATAGCCTTACCTAAGCGTCAATGCCTTTTCTTAAGGGCACTCACCTTTTGTTTATTTTTGGTTTAAGCATTAGATACCTTTTTACCTGCACACTGCCTCCCGCTGTTTGCGACATCTACAAAGCAATTATCTATCTATGAACAGATTCGACTGTACTTGGTCAACATTGGATAAAAAAGGCAGTAAAATGTCTGCTTTTTGGAGCAGAACAAAAGTGTTGTTGTGTAATGTGAGATCTCCACGTCTTGTTTATTGATTGTCACCCCCCCCCCCCCCCCCATCTGCAGCGTGCAGGGACCTGGTGTCGTCTGACCCGGGTGGGAAGCCCAACGCAGTGGTCCAGGTGTCCGTGGTGGACCCTCGCAAGCATCAGCTGGTCTTTAGCGCCTGCACAGAGATGGTGGAGGTAAGGAAATCACAAACTGTTCTACAGGGAAAAGTCCTCCCAGATTATTTTATTCTGAGGTTATTTGAATAAAGAGACGTGGCAAGAATTAAAGATGAACAAGTTATTCTACAAAAAAGAAGTGCAAAAAAATAGCAATACAAGCTCTGTAGAGAGGACCGGGGCGAATAACGTCCAGAGCCTTCTCTAAAATGGTTGCTCTCCTCCTATGTTTTTGTCCAATTTGCCCTACCGTTTTGGTGATCGAAACTGAAAGTTAACTTGGCGTATTTGTTGAGCACACATTCTCGTCCACTCTCACTCTCTGCATCCAGTACATCCATTAATAATAATAATAATATATTTTATTTGTAAAAAGCACTTTACATTGAGTAAACAACCTCAAAGTGCTACAGTGTATTAAAAAATAAATAAATTTTTTAAAAAAATAAAAAAAAAAGATAATAAAAAATGAATTAAAAAAAAAACTAGAACAGCCAAATAGCTAAAACTAGTTTGCATATATCTTTTAAAAAAAAAAGGCTTTTTTAAAAAGAAGGGTTTTTAAGCCTTTTTTAAAAGCATCCACAGTTTGTGGTGCCCTCAGGTGGTCAGGGAGAGCGTTCCACAGAGTGGGAGCGACGGAGCAGAAAGCCCGGTCTCCCGTTGTTCGTAGCTTTGTCCTCGGAGGTTGGAGGAGGTTAGTCTGTCCGGAGCGGAGGTGTCGTGTGGAGTGTTCTGAACATTTATTTTGAAAACATGTTACTCTACCAAAAAAAATAATTGAATTCCCGACATAATTACTCTTTAATAAATGTCATTCATTACTAGGGAAAGTAATTCACACATTACTTCAATTAGCTAGCATTTGCATTTGAGAGATGTTTAATATGAGGGCACAGTGTGTGGAGTCTGTGCCTTTAAAAGGCGGGGCCTGTTGCCTAGTGACGGAGCTTGTGTTTGTTAGCGTTAGCAGCGGCAGTTTGACGCCAGCTAGTTTTAATCTTTTCACCGGATTGCGTTAATAAAGAGATAAAATGCGCTTGGATGGCTGTCGTATCTTCTTGTCAACAAACAGTGTATTGTTTGGATGTCAAGTTTGTCACTTCAATCATTGATTTTTTCCAATATTCCCATTGTGCACGTGTGCAAATGTTGTGTCACAGCGTGATGGTGCCTCTTCCTGTTTGATATCACGTTCATTTTAGTGCGATACTGCTTGTTGCTCTCTTGTAAAAAGATATTTCCTGCATTGAACTGGCTGCACTGATGACCGCCGTCTTGTCGCCGTAGAACCACATCCAAAGTAGCGTGCCACGTTACGTCGAGCTATCGCTAACGGCGTTGTAACGGACCTAAAAGTAATTAGATTACTCGTGTTACTAACGCTGTTGTTATATAAGGCTGTCATCACAAACACTGACCCGAACACCGTTAAGGTGACATTATTGTTTTTTATCTTCTTTGAGCAAAACCACGGCCAAAACTAGCAACTTCTAAGGTGTTCCATTTTGCTCAAAGGTGGGAAAATATAATACAATCAAGGATTTTTGGTGATTTCTGATTGTTTGTGAGGGCAACAAAGGGACTTCTGTGTGTTGGCAGAGCAGTGCATACAGGACAGTTCAGGTGTTGTTCTTGTTAGTTTTGCTCGTTATTAGAAATACGTTTGATCCGTCACCTTGGTGTTCGGGCAGCACGGTGGAAGAGGGGTTAGTGCGTCTGCCTCACAATACGAAGGTCCCGGGTTCGATCCTGCGCTCGGGATCTTTCTGTGTGGAGTTTGCATGTTCTCCCCGTGACTGCGTGGGTTCCCTCCGGGTATTCCGGCTTCCTCCCACCTCCAAAGACATGCACCTGGGGATAGGCCCCGCCCACCTCCAAAGACATGCACCTGGGGATAGGCCCCTCCCACCTCCAAAGACATGCACCTGGGGATAGGTTGATTGGCAACACTAAAAATGGTCCCTAGTGTGTGAATGTTGTCTATCTGTGTTGGACCTGTGATGAGGTGGCGACTTGTCCAGGGTGTACCCCCCCCTTCCGCCCGAATGCAGCTGAGATAGGCTCCAGCACCCCCCGCGACCCCGAATGGGACAAGCGGTAGTAAATAGATGGATGGATGGACCTTGATGTTATGTCCGTCTGATATCCAGTAATGTATATCACTTTGTATCGTGTTCAAAGTGTCAAAACCTTCACTAAAATATGGATTTTTGTGGCGGTTGGAACTCATTTTTCATATTTACATATTTCGATTTTATCGGCCGATAAATGCTTTAAAATGTAATATCGGAAATGATCGGTATCGGTTTTTTAATTATCGGTATCGTTTTTTTTTTTTTTTTTTTTTAAATTAAATCAACATAAACACGAGATACACTTACAATTAGTGCACCAACCCAAAAAACCTCCCTCCCCCATTTACACTCATTCACACAAAAGGGTTGTTTCTTTCTGTTATTAATATTCTGGTTCCTACATTATATATCAATATATATCAATACAGTCTGCAAGGGATACAGTCCGTAAGCACACATGATTGTGCGTGCTGCTGGTCCACTAATAATACTAACCTTTAACAGTTAATTTTACTCATTTTCATTAATTACTAGTTTCTATGTAACTGTTTTTATATTGTTTTACTTTCTTTTTTATTCAAGAATTTTTTTTAAATTTATTTATCTTATTTTACAAATTTTTTAAAAAAGTACCTTATCTTCACCATACCTGGTTGTCCAAATTAGGCATAATAATGTGTTAATTCCACGACTGCATATATCGGTATCGGTAATTAAAGAGTTGGACAATTTCGGAATATCGGATATCGGCAAAAAGCCATTATCGGACATCCCTAATATCAATATATATCAATACAGTCTGCAAGGGATACAGTCCGTAAGCACACATGATTGTGCGTGCTGCTGCTCCACTAATAGTACTAACCTTTAACAGTTAATTTTACTCATTTTCATTCATTACTAGTTTCTATGTAACTGTTTTTATATTGTTTTACTTTATTTTTTATTCAAGAAAATGTTTTTAATTTATTTATCTTATTTTATTATATATATATATTTTTTTTAAAAAGGACCTTATCTTCACCATACCTGGTTGTCCAAATTAGGCATAATAATGTGTCAATTCCACGACTGTATATGTCGGTATCGGTTGATATCGGTATCGGTAATTAAGGGTTTGGTCAATATCGGAATATCGGATATCGGCAAAAAGCCATTATCGGACATCCCTAATTTCAATGCTTGGAATCTGCGCTTATGGATGATATACCGGTTACTATGGCCATCTAATTAGTTACTATGGTCATCTAATTAGTTACTATGGTCATCTAATTAGTTACTATGGTCATCTAATTAGTTACTATGGTCATCTCATTAGTTACTATGGTCATCTCATTAGTTACTATGGCCATCTAATTAGTTACTATGGTCATCTAATTAGTTACTATGGTCATCTAATTAGTTACTATGGTCATCTACGTCACAGCAGCTCAGACGAGGCACCAAGCATTGTGGGCGGGAAGCGTTTCCACAGACGCGGAAGGAGATTTTCACAACAAAGTTCTAAAGCTTAGTGATGTATCAGATATATCAGATTTTGGTGGGGTCTATTTTGTACCCTTCGCGTTCACATTTCACTGTTTGTTGCATTTTTGTTACGTTTCACTTGATTGTAAAATATGTCGATCGAAAGATTGATTGATTGATTGATTGATTGATTGATTGAGACTTTTATTAGTAGGTTGCACAGTACAGTACATATTCCGTACAATTGACCACTAAATGGTGACACCCCAATTAGGGATGTCCGATAATATCGGCCTGCCGATATTATCGGCCGATAAATGCGTTAAAATGTAATATCGGAAATTATCGGTATCGGTTTTTTTTATTATCTGTATAGGTGCTTTTTTGTTTTTGCTTGTTTTTTTATTAAATCAACATAAAAAACACAAGATACACTTACAATTAGTGCACCAACCCAAAAAACCTCCCTCCCCCCATTTCTTTCTGTTATCAATATTCTGGTTCCTACATTATATATCAATATATATCAATACAGTCTGCAAGGGATACAGTCCGTAAGCACACATGATTGTGCGTGCTGCTGCTCCACTAATAGTACTAACCTTTAACAGTTCATTTTACTCATTTTCATTAATTACTAGTTTCTATGTAACTGTTTTTATATTGTTTTACTTTCTTTTTTATTCAAGAAAATGTTTTTAATTTAGTTATCTTATTATTATTATTTTTTTTAAAAGTACCTTATCTTCACCATACATGGTTGTCCAAATTAGGCATAATAATGTGTTAATTCCACGACTGCATAGATCGGTTGATATCGGTATCGGTTGATATCGGTATCGGTAATTAAAGAGTTGGACAATATCGGAATATCGGATATCGGCAAAAAGCCATTATCGGACATCCCTAACCCCAATAAGTTTTTCAACTTGTTTAAGTCGGGGTCCAAGGGGGTGTGACATTCATATGTTGTCAATATTCAGTGTTTTACCCTTCATAGAAAAAAGTACAATTCCATTGTTTTTAAGGCGGTTTGTCATAATGTTTTTAGCATTCAATCAGACATTATTGTGAGGTTTTGTATTAGTGTTCCTAAAAATAGATATACCGGCCCCCAGACACATTTTTTTTCTGTAAATGTGGCCCCCGAGTCAAAATAATTTGCCCAGTCCTGCTGTAGATACTATTTGTTATTATTTTTCAAATATTAGTTTTAACACGATGGCTTCCGGCATTTTTGCTGAGAAAAAAGTGCAAATGGGCGAGTTAATAATATTAAATGTCATTTTTCGGAGGAGAATCTGCTAACAGGCGTGGATCGGCGGCGCTGACCTTTTTTTTTTTTCTTTTTTTTCTGCTTACAATGGCCCTGACATTGCTGTCGCCACGACAACGGCATGCAAGTGGCAACAGCTGCCCCGCTCTTGAGCAAAACCCCGTGCACCCTGGTTTTTGTAGAGTGGAGGGGAAGGGGGGAAAAAAAGTCATGGAGTGGAATTATTTTCCTGCTAATCCTGGAAAACAAGCGTCTCATTCAAAGCGATGGTGTATATGTGTGTGTCTGAGTGTGTGTGTGTGTGTGTGTGTGTGTGTGTGCTCATGGAAAGACAGGATGTGGTAGGATACTGAGTGCTTGCTCAGCCAGCCCTGCACAAAACTCTCAGCAGGGCTGGAGTTGTGATTTCATGGCTGTGATTTGGCGTCGGGGCTGACATCATGGACTGTTTTGGACGCGGCAAACACACGGTAGGTGGATTTGCGTGTTAAAATTGTGAGGAATCACTGCTTCTGTGCGTTTTTATTATTTTATTTTATATATCGGTCTGCATTATGTAAGAGCAATGACGTTCTCATGCCAACATACTCTGCTTCCTTATATGCAAGCGGTGCTAGTCTGAGCGTGCACACTTCAGTCACTCGTCTGCTCTCTCGCCCACATCAGGATCACTGGTACTGAGCACTTTGGTGTGGGCTTCTACTTGTAAACGTTGTATCCAACTATGTTGTTTACATTACTTCACTTACAATTCTACTTGTTACCCAGTAAAAAAATGTATTTAAAGTAGAGATGTCCGATAATATCGGTCTGCCGATAATATCGGTCTGCCGATATTATCGGCCGATAAATGCGTTAAAATGTAATATCGGAAATTGTCGGTATCGTTTTTTTTAATTTTCAGTATCGTTTTTGTTTTTTTGTTTTTTTATTAAATCCACATAAAAAACACAAGATACACTTACAATTAGTGCACCAACCCAAAAAACCTCCCTCCCCCATTTACACTCATTCACACAAAAGGGTTGTTTCTTTCTGTTATTAATATTCTGCTTCCTACATTATATATCAATATATATCAATACAGTCTGCAAGGGATACAGTCCGTAAGCACACATGATTGTGCGTGCTGCTGCTCCACTAATAATACTAACCTTTAAAAGTTAAATTTACAAATTTTCATTAATTACTAGTTTCTATGTAACTGTTTTTATATTGTTTTACTTTCTTTTTTATTCAAGAAAATGTTTTTAATTTATTTATCTTATTTTATTTGATTCATTTTTTAAAAAAGTACCTTATCTTCACCATACATGGTTGTCCAAATTAGGCATAATAATGTGTTCATTCCACAACTGTATATATCGGTTGATATCGGTATCGGTTGATATCGGTATCGGTTGATATCAGTATCGGTAATTAAAGAGTTAGATATCGGCAAAAACCTATTATCGGACATCCCTAATTTAAAGCCTAGAATTAATCCCCCAAAATTCATAATTCATCATTTAAATTGTCCGTTTCTTACACGGTCAGTGAACAGGTCAATGCATACGTCAGTACAAAGATGAGTGAAGAGACTCCGACTGGTGTTTCCGGACTATAAGGCGCCCTTAAAATCCTGCACTGCAAAAAGTCAGTGTTCAAAAACAAGAAGAAAAAAAATACAAAAATGAGGGGTATTTTATTTGAACTAAGCAAAATTATCTGCCAATAGAAAAAGAAAATGTGGCTTGTCAAGACTTTCCTAAACAAGTCAAATTAGCTAACCTCAATGAACCCAAAAATACCTTAAAATAAGTATATTCTCACTAATAACAAGTGCACTTTTCTTGGTATTAAAAAAAAAGACCTTTTTGCTCAATATGTTGAAAAATATTCTTAAATGAAGTAAATGCTAGTGCCATTATCTTGACATAATGATATGCGCTCGGCATCATGATTTTTTTTTCATGCTTGAAATAAGAAATGATTACTTAAAAAAAGTAGTTTTATACTTGTGAGTGTTGATGACACAGCTTTGCAACAGTTGATATTCTAGTTCAGTGGTTCTTAATAGAGATGTCCGATAATATCGGCCTGCCGATATTATCGGCCGATATATGCGTTAAAATGTAATATCGGAAATTATCGGTATCGTTTTTTTTTATTATCGGTATCGTTTTTTTTTTTTTTGTTTGTTTGTTTGTTTGTTTTTTAATTAAATCAACATAAAAAACACAAGATACACTTACAATTAGTGCACCAACCCAAAAAACCTCCCTCCCCCATTTACACTCATTCACACAAAAGGGTTGTTTCTTTCTGTTATTAATATTCTGCTTCCTACATTATATATCAATATATATCAATACAGTCTGCAAGGGATACAGTCCGTAAGCACACATGATTGTGCGTGCTGCTGCTCCACTAATAGTACTAACCTTTAACACTTCATTTTACTCATTTTCATTCATTATTAGTTTCTATGTAACTGTTTTTATATTGTTGTACTTTCTTTTTTATTCAAGAAAATGTTTTTAATTTATCTTATTTTATTATTTTTTTAAAAAGTACCTTATCTTCACCATACCTGGTTGTCCAAATTAGGCATAATAATGTGTTAATTCCACGACTGCATATATCGGTTGATATCGGTATCGGTTGATATCGGTATCGGTAATTAAAGGGTTGGACAATATCGGAATATCGGATATCGGCAAAAAGCCATTATCGGACATCCCTAGTTCTTAACCTTTTACACTTTATTTTTTTCCAAATTCCATTGTGTGTTATACTCTTCTGACACCACCAGATGGCAGTATAAGTGTCCACATAAGCAGCCATAAGACCCCAATTCAGTAGTGTACACAATTTTGGAAATAAGAGCTAAAAGGTGCTGTCCACGCATGTGGCCACTAAGCCTTTAGAGCAGTGGTTCTTAACCTGGGTTCGATGGAACCCTAGGGGTTCGGTGAGTCGGGCTCAGGGGTTCGGCGGAGGTCGAGACACACCCGACTCATCGTTTAAATAAAAACTTCTCCCTATCGGCGTATTACGGATACGGCAACAGCAGAAGTCAGACTGATTTGCAGGTGTGTAATTTGTTGTGAGTTTATGCACTGTGTTGGTTTTGTTGTTTGAACAAGGTGATGTTCATGCACGGCTCATTTTGTGCGCCAGTAAAAAAAACACGGTAACACTTTAGTATGGGGAACATATTCACCATTAATTAGTTGCTTATTAACATGCAAATTAGTAACATATTGGCTCTTAACTAGTCATTATTAAGTACTTATTAATGCCTTATTCGGCATGGCTTTATTATAACCCTAACCCTCTAACCCTGGCCCGAACCCTCTAACCCTAACCAAATAACTCTAAATTAAGTCTTTGTTACTTAGAATATGTTCCCCATACTAAAGTGTTACCATAAACATACAAATTTGTCTTGAATTTGAAAAAAAACATTTTATTTTTCACTAAAGAAGGGTTCGGTGAATGCTCATATGAAACTGGTGGGGTTCGGTACCTATCCAACAAGGTTAAGAACCACTGCTCTAGTTTCTAGCATGTTTTACTCAATATAGCTCATCAAATCTCAGCAACAAGCTGTAATAATCTTACGGAGGTCATTTAGGACCAAAACCCTTAAAAACAAGTAAAACACTCTAACAATAAAATCTGCTTAGTGAGAAGAATGATCTTATCAGACAGAGAAAATAAGCAAATATCACCCTTATTAGACATATTTCATCTTACTTAGATTTCAGTTTTTTGCAGTGTTTTCCCCCCTCAAAACTTGACATTGCGCCTTTTAGCCCGGTGCGCCTAATGTACGGAATGGTTGAGCTTACCCACCTCGAGTCTATTGTATTTTGGTACATGGTGTAAAGATGAGTGTGACCAGTAGATGGCAGCGAAACATAAACGATAAATGTAGGCTGCAATATGTCTCAAGTAAACAACACCAACATTTTTATATGTTTCCATTGAAAATATAGAAACATTACGCACGGCGCTCAAAAATCAATCAACATGTTTTAGTACCACTTTGGTAAGCTATGAAGCCGCACCGCTCGACGGATTGTCGGTGCATTAAACGTAGGAGTATTATTATTGGTGTGTGTATAAGGTAAGACATTATCTGGCGTTTTGTTTCGCAATGTTATGCAAAAAACAACTTTTTTTTACCTTCTGGTACCTGCTGATCTGTATTTGGGATCTGCATAAGTCCTGAAAGATTGCGCGCGTCCACGCCGACGAACCACCGTAGTCGATAAGCTTCTTCTTTTTCTCTAAGTTCTTGTTATGGGACATTCATCCTCCGCTGTTGCCATTTTCTAGTATAAAAGTAGTGTTAAAGTTCTTTACTTATATCTGTCAGTAAACTCGCTATGAAAGCGCTAAAACATAACCGGTGTAGTGAGTTTACATTATTCACCCAAGGAACTTTAAAAAAAAAATAAAATTAAAAAAAATAAAATTAAATCCACTACACCTCCCTGATACCGAAGTACATGTCAAACTGCTTCCTTTAACGTAAATGACCCGCCATAACCACAACACCAGGGGGAGCTCCACTAACCACGTTAAAACCCAGATTCCGAACTAACAAAGGTCTTAACTCATTCTCTTTCTATGACCACATCAATGTGGAATGCGCTCCCAAACAGGTATAAAAGAAAGGGCATCTCTATCCTCCCTTCAAAACCGCAATAAAAGTTCACCTCCAGGCAGCTACAACCCCTAAACTAACACCCCTCACCCGGATTGCTAAATCATCAAATGTAAACAATCAAATGCAGATACTTTTTTCTTATGCCTTCTGATCTCTCTCTCTCTCTCTCTCATCTCTCTCTCTCTCATCTCTCTCTCTCTCTCTCTCTCTCTCTCTCTCTCTCTCTCTCTCTCTCTCTCTCTCTCTCTCTCTCTCTCTCTCTCTCTCTACTCTCTCTCATCTCT
>NC_084752.1:7937231-7952231 GCF_033978785.1 Entelurus aequoreus
AATCATGTGTGCTTACGGACTGTATCCCTTGCAGACTGTATTGATATATATTGATATATAATGTAGGAACCAGAATATTAATAACAGAAAGAAATGGGGGAGGGAGGTTTTTTGGGTTGGTGCACTAATTGTAAGTATATCTTGTGTTTTTTATGTTGATTTAATAATAAAAAAATAATAAAAACCGATACAGATAATAAAAAAAACCGATACCGATAATTTCCGATATTACATTTTAACGCATTTATCGGCCGATAATATCGGCAGGCCAATATTATCGGACATCCCTACTAATAAGTGTATAGTCGTCACATTTTCACTGCCTTCTTCTTGTCCTAACATCTTTTCCCGATCCTCCTTTGAGAGCAAATATCACAATGAAAGCCAAAGAAAAAGTTGATGTCTGGCATGACGGCGCTTTTTGAATTGGCCTTTTTTTTTTTTTTTTTTAAATCTCCGCCCACATTTTGAACCATACGACCTCAGACTCGACCTTGACTTGCCTGGCTTCACTGTCCTGGTTTTTATATGTAATACAGAGTAGCGATAGAAGTATTGCCATGTTTTTAGGAGTAGTTTCCTAAGCGTGTTCCTGTTCCTGTCAGCTTTCTACAGTACTCCCTCACCCGGGCTGTATATATGCGCACTAATTGGCTGAAAGAGCACGCACTTGGCGTGATGATGTCATGTTATCCATGGAAAAATGCATTTTTTGGCCATATGATTTGCCTGAGCGGCTAGGAGACCCCGAGAGTAACAAGCGCTTGCCTTGTTGTCTTTCTATTAAGAACAATAAATTAGTTTTTAGTATAAGTTTGCTGGTTTCAAGAAATGTAATGCCGAGCGCATATCATTATGTCAAGATAATGGCACTAGCATTTACTTAAATTAAGAATATTTTTTAGGGATGTCCGATAATGGCTTTTTGCCGATATCCGATATTCCGATATTGTCCAACCCTTTAATTACCGATACCGATATCAACCGATACCGATATCAACCGATATATGCAGTCGTGGAATTAACACATTATTATGCCTAATTTGGACAACCAGGTATGGTGAAGATAAGGTACTTTTTAAAAAAAATAATAAAATAAGACAACTAAATTAAAAACATTTTCTTGAATAAAAAAGAAAGTAAAACAATATAAAAACGGTTACATAGAAACTAGTAATTAATGAAAATGAGTAAAATGAACTGTTAAAGGTTAGTACTATTAGTGGAGCAGCAGCACGCACAATCATGTGTGCTTACGGACTGTATCCCTTGCAGACTGTATTGATATATATTGATGTATAATGTAGGAACCAGAATATTGATAACAGAAAGAAATGGGGGAGGGAGGTTTTTTGGGTTGGTGCACTAATTGTAAGTGTATCTTGTGTTTTTTATGTTGATTTAATAAAAAATAAAAAATAAAAAACACGATACAGATAATAAAAAAACCGATACCAATAATTTCCGATATTACATTTTAACGCATTTATCGGACATCCCTAATATTTTTCAACATATTGAGCAAAAAGGGCTCTTTTTTTTTTTTCTACCAAGAAAAGTGCACTTGTTATTAGTGAGAATATACTTATTTTAAGCTTTTTTTTTTGGTTCATTGACGTTAGCTAATTTTACTTGTTTTGGAAAGTCTTGACAAGCCACATTTTCTTGTTCTATTGGCAGATAATTTTGCTTAGTTAAAAAAAAATACCCCTCATTTTTGTATTTGTTTTCTTGTTTTTGAACACTGACTTTTTGCAGTGCAGGGAACATTTGTAGCAGGAACAAGAGCAGTTCTGTTAATAAATCCTTTTTTTTTCCCCCACCCTCATATTTTTCCCCCAATATGAGGGTGTATTTTCCTGGCATGCAGCGAGGATTGATGGCCCGACAATTAGTATTCCGATGAAAACAACACTGCCATTAGAAAGCTATCTTTATTAACATGCATGGCCATCAGGGAAGGTGTGTGCGTGTAGTTGAAGACAGGCCAAGTGCCTCTTTGTGTGTGTGTGTGTGTGTGTGTGTGTGTGTGTGTGTGTGTGTGTGTGTGTGTGTGTGTGTGTGTGTGTGTGTGTGTGTGTGTGTGTGTGTGTGTGTGTGTGTGTGTGTGTGTGTGTGTGTGTGTGTGTGTGTGTGTGTGTGTGTGTGTGTGTGTGTGTCTGCCCCTCACATTCCCAGGATGTCTGCTCTCAACAGCTGCCATCAGCGTAAAATGAAAGCTGCACGTGTATCCCTGTGTAATTTGAAGCTTTTATTTTGAAGATCAATGATGAAACACAACAGGTGCTCTTCTTCGGATGTGTTTCCGTCCATCGCTGTTTCGCTGCATCAAAGTGCATACATTTATCATAAATGGCACAGTTCTTTACGCATTGTAGTAGGGTTGTACGGTAAATCGGTACTAGTATAGTATCGCGGTACTAATGAGTCAAAAACGGTACTATACTCTGTTTGAAAAGTACCGGTTCGTCGTGACATTGCTGGTTTTACGAGCAGAGGAGCATGTTCGGCAGCGCACAATCACAGAGTACTTACAAGCAGACACAGTGTGTAGACAGAAAAGAGAAAGGACGCATTTTGGCTTAAAAAGTAAATATAAAGGTGAATTTAACACTGAAACGCCCTCAGGAAGAGGTGCTTTAAGACATGGCTAGCTAGTTAGCGGCTAACGTCCATCCACAATCGGCTGCGTTTTAGCTACTTCTAAATCACTAATCAACAATTAACGTGGACTTAAACAAGTTGAAAAACTTATTGGGGTGTTACCATTTAGTAGTCAAATGTACGGAATATGTACTGTACTGTGCAATCTATTAATACAAGTTTCGAATAATCAATCAATCCTTGTCTCCAAAGCAAGTTTCTTACAAGTATCATTATCACTGCAGGACGAGGAATAGCTAAACATGCTACACTACACACTGTAGGAGGATACAATAGCTGTAAATGCCATGGGTGGATCTACACCTGACATCCACTGTAATGATACCAAGTACAAGATTGTACCTAGTCGATACTACTACGATTACATCAATATTATTTATCGTCACAAAATCTTTTTTTTATTAATGTTATATTCATGAACTCAGAAAATACGTCCCTGGACACATTAGAACTTAAATTATGACCAATGTGTGATCCTGTTACTACTTGGTATCGGATCGATACCTAAATTTGTGGTATGATCCAAAACTAATGTAAAGTATCAAACAACAGAAGAATAAGTAGATTAATAATAAATGTTTACAGTTTGTCCTTTATAATGTAGAAAAAATAACAGGTAAATAAATGACAATATGTTACTGCATACGTCAGCAGACTAATTAGGAGCCTTTGTTTGTTTACTTACTACTAAAAGACAAGTTGTCTAGTATGTTCACTATTTTATTTAAGGACAAACTTGCAATAATAAACATATGTTTCATGTACCCTAAGATTTTTTTGTTAAAATAAAGCCAATAATGCCATTTTTTGTGGTGCCCCTTTATTTAGAAAAGTACCGAAACGTATCGAAATACATTTAGGTTCCGGTACTAAAATATTGGTATCGGGACATTTTAACAGAAGTGTAGATAGAACATGTTGAAACAGAAAATAAGCAGATATTAACAGTAAATGAACAAGTGGATTAATAATCAATTTTTACAGCTTGTCCTTTATAATGTTGGCAAAATAATAGGTAGATAAATGACACAATATGTTACTGCATACATCAGCAGACTAATTAGGAGCATTTGTTTGTTTACTTACTACTAAAAGACAAGTTGTCTAGTATGTTCACTATTTTATTTAAGGACAAACTTGCAATAATAAACATATGCTTAATGTACCCTATGATTATTTTGTTAAAATAAAGCCAATAATGCCATTTTTTGTGGTGCCCCTTTAATTAGAAAAGTATCAAAGTATCGAAATACATTTAGGTTCCGGTACTAAAATATTGGTATCGGGACATTTTAACAGAAGTGTAGATAGAACATGTTGAAACAGAAAATAAGCAGATATTAACAGTAAATGAACAAGTAGATTAATAATCCATTTTTACAGCTTCCATCCATCCATTTTCTACCGCTTATTCCCTTCGGGGTCGCGGGGGGCGCTGGAGCCTATCTCAGCTACAATCGGGCGGAAGGCGGGGTACACCCTGGACAAGTCGCCACCTCATCGCAGCATTTTTACAGCTTGTCCTTTATAATGTTGGCAAAATAATAGGTAGATAAATGACACAATATATTCCTGCATACGTCAGCAGACTAATTAGGAGCCTTTGTTTGTTTACTTACTACTAAAAGACAAGTTGTCTAGTATGTTCACTATTTTATTTAAGGACAAACTTGCAATAATAAACATATGTATAATGTACCCTAAGATTTTTTTGTTAAAATAAAGCCAATAATGCCATTTTTTGTGGTGCCCTTTATTTAGAAAAGTTCCGAAACGTATCGAAATACATTTAGGTTCCGGTACTAAAATATTGGTATCGGGACATTTTAACAGAAGTGTAGATAGAACATGTTGAAACAGAAAATAAGCAGATATTAACAGTAAATGAACAAGTGGATTAATAATCCATTTTTACAGCTTGTCCTTTATAATGTTGGCAAAATAATAGGTAGATAGATGACACAATATGTTACTGCATACGTCAGCAGACTAATTAGGAGCCTTTGTTTGTTTACTTACTACTAAACGACAAGTTGTCTAGTATGTTCACTATTTTATTTAAGGACAAACTTGCAATAATAAACATATGTATAATGTACCCTAAGGTTTTTTTGTTAAAATAAAGCCGATAATGCCATTTTTTGTGATCCCCTTTTATTTAGAAAAGTATCAAAGTATCGAAATACACTTTGGTACCGTTATCGGTACCAAACTGTTGTGAAGACAGGAACTGTGCAGTCGGCCTTTACAGTTTTGACTGCAGGCACGGCGCGAGAGTCTGTTGAAATTAAATTTAAAAAAGTGTTTCTCGCCTTCCTGTCGGTCGTTTTTTCTTAATAATGCTCTGGCAGCAGCCAGCGTCATCTCAGCAGACCCTCGGGTGCCGTGAATGTCAATCAAGTGACGTCTTGTGAGGTGTATTTTTTTCATGCCTGGCTGGCCATGGACTGACACACCCTCCGCCATCCACGTAATGGGCACCCATGTTTTAGTGTACTCAGTAGTATGTTATTCCTATCAGGCAAAATGATAAAACCCCTTTAATGTGTTTCAGTTCAAGCCCAGACCAGCGAGTCTCACACAGCACTTGTGTGTGTGTGTGTGTGTGTGTGTGTGTGTGTGTGTGTGTGTGTGTGTGTGTGTGTGTGTGTGTGTGTGTGTGTGTGTGTGTGTGTGTGTGTGTGTGTGTGTGTGTGTGTGTGTGTGTGTGTGTGTGTGTGTGTGTGTGTGTGTGTGTGTGTGTGTGTGTGTGTGTGTGTGTGTGTGTGTGTGTGTTGTGTGTGTGTGTGTGTCGTAATCACAGCAAACAAACACACGCCCTCCTAAATGGCCCAAATTGGCCGTTCCGC
Organism: Entelurus aequoreus; assembly: GCF_033978785.1. NCBI lineage: Eukaryota > Metazoa > Chordata > Actinopteri > Syngnathiformes > Syngnathidae > Entelurus > Entelurus aequoreus. The sequence continues at coordinate 7,942,745 of NC_084752.1, forward strand.
TGATGTTTGCGACCTTAAATGGCCAAAAAAAAACCCGGAGGAGAGAGGACTGCAAGTGTGTGTTCACCACTCTGTTGGCTTGTGTGTGTGTGTTAGTGTGTGTTAGTGTGTGTGTCAATGCAGTCGGGCTTAGCACTTGAGCTCATCTCAGCTCATCAGAAGATCCACACACTGCATAGGCTGCCAAACATGCTGGTAAGCTTCAATGAGACCTATTCACGCTGCCAGCCTGTGTGTGTGTTTGTGTGTGTGTGTGTGTGTGTATGCATGTATGTGTATAATGTGTCTTTTTGCTGCTGAACATAATTAGTATACATTTTTTTGTAGCAAAGTTCCCTGCAAACAAACCAGACAGTTGATGTGATTGTAGAGAATGAGAAAGTTCTTATTGCACCTTGGCCATCATGAGATGCAGATTTTGGAGCAATTAGTGGGCTGAGCAACATGCAAAAGTGTTTTATTTTGTCTTTGCCTCTGTGAGAACTACTCCGATCACATTCGCTCAATAATATAAGAACAAGCAAGAAATTCAGATTTTTATGATGAAATGTTGGGATAATGCAAGATTAAAATATTGTATAATGAAATATATATACAATGTTTTTTTTTTAAATTCATAACAGAAACATCCTACATTTAGTTGCAGCTTGTCTCTGGTCAATGTATTTTTATGCAAAAAAAAGAAGTTATTTTATCATGTTTTTTTCCCTTAAAATATTATTTTAACTCTCTTATATTTTTAAATAAAAAAATTTACATGTCACATTATTCCATATGGCATATTAAAAATAAGTTTACATAAAAACACTGTTTAAATAACAATTACATTTTTTATCTCATGTTTTTTCCCTTAAAATATTATTTTAACTCATTTATTTATTTTTTTAAACACGTTTTTTTTTAAATACATTTTTTTACATGTCACATTATTCCATATAGTTTATGGTAGCATTAAAAATTGTTATACATAAAAACACTGTATAAATATCAGTTACCTTTTTTATCTCATGTTTTTCCCTTAAAATATTATTTTAAATCTTTATTTATTTTTTATTTTTTAAATACATTTTTTTACATGTCGCATTATTCCATATATTTTATGGTAGCATTAAAAATGTTTTACATAAAAACACTGTATAAATATCAGTTTTTTATCATGTTTCTTCCCTTAAAATATTATTTTAACTATTTTTATTTTTTAAACACGTTTTCTTAAATACATTTTTTACATGTCACATTATTCCATATATTTTATGTTAGCATTAAAAATTGTTTTACATAAAAACACTGTATAAATATCAGTTACCTTTTTTTTATCATGTTTTTCCCTTAAAATATTATTTTAACTCTTATTTTTTCTTTAAAACAACACTTTTGTTTTGTTTTTTAAATACATTTTTTAACATGTCGCATTATTTTTTTTTATGGTGGCATTAAAAAATGTTTTACATAAAAACACCGAATAAATATCAGTTACTTTTTATCTCGAGTTTTTTTTCTTAAAATATTATTTTAACTCTATTCTATTTTTTATTTTTTTTTAAACATGTTTTTTTAAATACAATTGTTTACATGTCGCATTATTCCATATAGTTTATTGTAGCATTAAAAATTGTTTTACATAAAAACACTGTATATATATATCAGTTACCTATTTTATCTCATGTTTTCCCCCTTAAAATATTATTTTAACTCTATTTTTTTTGTAAAAATATATATATTTTTAAATGTTTTTTTTACATGTCGCATTATTCCATGTATTTTATAGTAGCATTAAAAAATGTTTTACATAAAAACACTGTATAAATATCAGTTACTTTTTTTTATCATGTTTTTTCCCTTAAAATATTATTTTAACTATTTTATAATTTTTTTTAAATATGTTTTTTTAAATAAATTCTTTTACATGTCACATTATTCCATATATTTTATGGTAGCATTAAAAATTGTTTTACATAAAAACACTGTATAAATATTAGTTACCTTTTTTATCTCATGTTTTTCCCTTAAAATATTATTTTAACTCTTTTTTTTTTTTGAAACAACACTTCTTTTTTTTTTTAAATACATTTTTTAACATGTCACATTCTCTTTTTTTTAATGGCAGCATTAAAAAATGTTTTACATAAAAACACCGAATAGATATCAGTTACTTTTTTATCTCAAGTTTTTTTCCTTAAAATATTATTTTAACTCTATTCTATTTTAATTTTAATTTTTTAAACATGTTTTTTTAAATACAACTTTTTACATGTCACATTATTCCATATAGTTTATGGTAGCATTAACAATTGTTTTACATAAAAACACTGTATAAATATCAGTTACCTATTTTATCTCATGTTTTCCCCCTTAAAATATTATTTTAACTGTCTTCTATTTTTTTTGTGAAAATATATGTTTATTTAAATTATTTTTTTACATGCCACATTATTCCATATATTTTATGGTAGCATTAAAAAATGTTTTACATAAAAACATTATAAATATCAGTTACTTTTTTATCATGTTTTTTCCCTTAAAATATTATTTTAACTCTTTTATTTATTTATTTATTTATTTTTAAACACGTTTTTTTAAATACATTTTTTTACATGTCGTATTATTCCATATATTTTATGGTAGCATTAAAATGTTTTACATAAAAACACTGTATGAATATCAGTTTTTTATCATGTTTTTTCCCTTAAAATATTATTTTAACTATTTTTTATTTTTTTTTAAACACGTTTTTTTTAAATGCATTTTTTTACATGTCACATTATTCCATATATTTTATGGTAGCATTAAAAAATTTTTTTACATAAAAACACCGCATAAATATCAGTTACTTTTTATCTCAAGTTTTTTTCCCTTAAAATATTATTTTAACTCTATTCTATTTTTATTTTTATTTTTTTAAACATGTTTTTTTAAATACAATTGTTTACATGTCGCATTATTCCATATAGTTTATTGTAGCATTAAAAATTGTTTTACATAAAAACACTGTATATATATATCAGTTACCTATTTTATCTCATGTTTTCCCCCTTAAAATATTATTTTAACTCTTTTTTTTTTGTAAAAATATATATATTTTTAAATGTTTTTTTTTACATGTCGCATTATTCCATGTATTTTATGGTAGCATTAAAAATTGTTTTACATAAAAACACTGTATAAATATTAGTTACCTTTTTTATCTCATGTTTTTCCCATAAAATATTATTTTAACTCTCTTTTATTTTTTCTTTAAAACAACACTTTTTTTTTTTTTTTTTTTAAATACATTTTTTAACATGTTGCATTATTCTTTTTTTTTATGGTAGCATTAAAAAATGTTTTACATAAAAACACCGCATAAATATCAGTTACTTTTTTATCAAGTTTTTTTCCTTAAAATATTATTTTAACTCTATTCTATTTATTTTTATTTTTTTTAAACATGTTTTTTTAAATACAATTTTTTACATGTCACATTATTCCATATAGTTTATGGTAGCATTAAAAATTGTTTTACATAAAAACACTGTATAAATATCAGTTACCTATTTTATCTCATGTTTTCCCCCTTAAAATATTATTTTAACTCTATTTTTTTTGTAAAAATATATATATTTTTAAATGTTTTTTTTACATGTCGCATTATTCTATGTATTTTATGGTATCATTAAAACATATTTTACATAAAAACACTGTATAAATATCAGTTACTTTTTTTATCATGTTTTTTCCCTTAAAATATTATTTTAACTTTTATAATTTTTTTTAAACATGTTTTTTTAAATAAATTTTTTTACATGTCAAATTATTCCATATATTTTATGGTAGCATTAAAAATTGTTTTACATAAAAACACTGTATAAATATTAGTTACCTTTTTTATCTCATGTTTTTCCCTTAAAATATTATTTTAACTCTTTTTTTTTTTTTTTTTTTTTTAAACAACACTTTTTTTTTTTTTTAAATACATTTTTTAACATGTCGCATTCTCTTTTTTTTATGGCAGCATTAAAACATGTTTTACATAAAAACACCGAATAGATATCAGTTACTTTTTTATCTCAAGTTTTTTTCCTTAAAATATTATTTTAACTCTATTCTATTTTTATTTTATTTTTTTAAACATGTTTTTTTAAATACAACTTTTTACATGTCACATTAGTCCATATAGTTTATGGTAGCATTAACAATTGTTTTACATAAAAACACTGTATAAATATCAGTTACCTATTTTATCTCATGTTTTCCCCCTTAAAATATTTTAACTGTCTTCTATTTTTTTTGTGAAAATATATATTTATTTAAATTATTTTTTTTACATGTCACATTATTCCATATATTTTATGGTAGCATTAAAAAATGTTTTACATAAAAACACTATGAATATCAGTTACTTTTTTATCATGTTTTTTCCCTTAAAATATTATTTTAACTCTTTTATTTTATTTTTTTTTAAACACATTTTTTTAAATACATTTTTTTACATGTCACATTATTCCATATATTTTATGGTAGCATTAACAATTGTTTTCCATAAAAACACTGTATAAATATCAGTTACCTTTTTTATCATGTTTTTCCCCTAAAATATATTTTTTTAACTCTCTTCTATATATTCTATTCCATTATTCTATTTTAAATTTTAAAAAAACCTACTGTTTTTTGCGTTAAAATTCTGTTGACTAAGCTGCCAGTTTTTGACTGTAAAATCTACAATTGTAGTTTTTAACGGTGTATTACTGTAAATGGAAAGACGGCATATTTGTTTTTTTGGTAGAAAAACTGGCAGAATAAGAAAATAACTCGTACTGTTTTTCCATGAACAATATAATGTTGTAAAAACCAATGTCAATTTAACACAAAAATTCTGGCAACTAAACTGCCAGCTTTTTTTGTATCCCTCCCAAAAAAAAACAGTGGTACTGTTTTTCCATTTACCGTAAAATGTTGTAAAAAAACAACAACAAATAAACACAATATTTTACAGTAACATTTTGTAAATGTAAAGTTTTCACTGTAAAATGGACAGTCTACTTAAAACTATTTATATAATTAATAATGAAACCCAGAGGCAAATTCCTACATAATTCACTGTTACAAGCGGCCCTCTGATGGCAGCCATGTGGCCCTCAATGAAAACCACCTGCTGGAATCAGTAACATTGACTATTGTCTAGTTTTGTATCAATATATGTATCAATATATATACGTATCAATATATGGTCCTAAGTTGTCTGGGTGTAAGCAGTATGATTGTTGTTGTTGGAATGAGGCAGCAGGTAAAAAAAACTATACGAGGGATTTTTATTGCGGCTTTCGCTCTCATTGATGAAGCCATTAAAACGTGGCGCTAATCACTCCACTACAAATGTTTGAACATCTCTCAAAGCATCCGTTAGGGATTGGAGGAATGAATGCAAATGTCGACATCAATGTCAAACTGCAGTTAATTTACGATGTCGTACTCTTGAACAGCACTCAAATGTTTTAGCCTTTCAAAGTCAAGCACGACTTGTGTGTGTTTTAGTTTTTTTTACCTATTCTACCTGCTCTTTTATTGACCTGCCGAAATCTCTACTTTATTGGCTCACTCTTTTTTTTCTTTTTTTTTTTTTTTTTTACATTGATGTTTGTGGCCAGACTTTGATTGGACTTGTGTGCCAGTCTGTCTGTTTGGGACTCATTAGCACGTCCCGGCGTGTCCTCAAACGCTCCCAGAGGGGCCGCCAAGGCTGGAGACGCCCAGTTAAGGAAGAGGAAGCCCTCGGTGTAAACACAAAGTGCTTTGAATTAGTCAAATAGACCCTAAGTGGCTATAAACAAGCCTCAAATGACTGGAAAAGCCCCTTCACTTCCGACTTACATTTATTTCCTCTGCAAATGTGGCCACAAAGGTGCACAATTGTGTTGTTTCATGTATGTTGGTTCATTCAAACCAATATGTTTTTTTTTGGTATTTTTTTTAACACCAATACAGAGTAGTTTTTTTAAAAATAAATTTTATTTTTTAAATTTATTATTATTTTTAAAATAAATTTTATTTTTTAAATTTTTTATTATTTTTAAAATAAATTTTATTTTTTGAATTTTTTATTATTTTTAAAATAAATTTTATTTTTTTAATTTTTTATTATTTTTGAAATAAATTGTATTTTTTATTTTTTTTATTATTTTTAAAATAAATTGTATTTTTTTTATTTTTTATTTTTTTTAAATATTTTTTTGTCCTGTCCAGCTTCTCAGGTAAATCATATAATTCGGGGGTCAGCAACCCGTGGATCTCGAGTCGCATGCAGCTCTTTGGTGCCGCCCTAGTGGCTCCCTGGAGTATTTTTAAAAAAGTATTGAAAATGGAAAAAGATGGGGGGGAACATATTTTTTTTTGTTTTAGTATGTTTTTTGTTTGAGGACAAACATGACACAAACCTTCCCAATTGTTAGAAAGCCCACCGTTTAATATGTTTGTGTGTATGCTTCACTGATGGTGAACATCGTTTTGTCCTACTAATGTCAGCAGTTCTTGAACTCACCATAGTGTGGACTGTGACGCAACAGTTTGTTTACATGTAACATCTTCCACTCCTTTGTCTCATTTTGTCCACCAAACGTTTTTTACTGTGTGTGAATGCACAAAGGTGAGCTTTGTGGATGTTGTTGACTTGTTGGAGTGCTAATCAGGCATGTTACGTTGTTACAGAAAGTATGAGAATGTGTGAGCTGCTGCCTGCTCTTTGCTTGTATAATAAGTCTCTTATTTGTCAAGATATTTGCACAAAGTTTGGCTTTTTGGCAGAGATATTCTTTTCTGTCTTTGCGTCCATCCAGTATATATGTACTGTATATCATATATGTACAGTATATCATACATGTACAGTATGTAGTTTGTCACAATGGCTGCCTCTCAAGACACAATCTCTCTCAGCAGGTCTTTTTTTTGTGTGTCCAGTGCTGGCACTGCAGTGCTTTTCTAGTTTAAATCCACACTCTCCACAGCATTGTAAAAGTGGGCTTTGGTTGTGGGGGTCATAAATCAGCCCTGCGGTCGTACGGGAGAGTGTTGGCCCTCTGGTGTGTTTAACACTGGGAGATGGGGATGTTTTGGTCCAATTTACCTGTCAACACGTGTTTCCCTGCGGTCTCACTTAGAGCCGTCCCCGGCGAGTCTCCCTGTAAAGTCTCTATCTGTCCTGTTGCAGCAGCGGCAGGACAAGAGACTGATCCCGGCAGTCGGGCCAAGACGCCATCGTCCTGGCCCACAGTCTCCGTTTTGGCTGCCTGCCTCCTCGTTAGCGTGTGTGTTGTAGCAGGGCGCTGCTCCGGGCGACCTGCATCTCACCCCATTTTCTGTCTTGTCCCTTTCTCGTTGTCCCGCAGGCAAACAAAGACCCGTGCTTTCTATCGGGGGTGACCTTCCCTTCCGACGGTCCCGCCGCCCCGGAGACAGTCGTCAAGCTGACTGTGTATGATGCCAGGGACAAGAGCCACGAAGCAGTGAGTACATTTTTTTCCCCCCCTCGTTGGTTGAATTGTCAGCGAAAGTGATGTTATGTGTCTGGGGGGAGTAAACGGCACAGACCACAAGGGGGAATACTAGCTCTATGTATTTATTATATATATTTGCAATATATATATAATACCCAAACAATATAACTAAACTACAGAATGGAGTGTGACTAAATTCAAGAGTGTATGGTGTGAGACTATTAGCTGTTGAGTCTTACCGGAATGTAACGAGACGCAAAGCTCGTCATGAGGAACAAAGGCAGACTGCTGGAAGGACAACAGGGAACCTTTTACTGGTTTAAGGGTACCTTTTACATTTGAATCGATACGGTGCCAATTACCAGTTCCTGGGAATCAATACTAACGGTACCAATTCTTGGTACTTCTGTTTGTGTTCATGTGTTAATATATGTTGATTTGTTTAGTAATAATAAATCACATTTTTATTCAACAGTGAGCTGATAATAATTGGGTGCAAAAGCTGTTTTTGTGGCATTTTGATGGGACTTATTACCTCTCATTCAGCGGCGCCTCTTCCAAACGCACACATACGTACCCTACAAGTCCTTCTCCCTCTGTCGGTTTGCCCTTTTCCTTTGCCGGTGTTAATTTAAGTGAATTTTACTTTGTTAAATGTTTATTTGTGCTAATATGGTAGCTGAAGTTAATGATTTTCGTGATTTCTGATCGTTTTGAGGGCACCCAAAGGGATTTCTGTGTGTGCACGTGCTGACAAAGCAGTACGTACAGAGAACAGCAGCTTTTTGTCATTTTAGCTTGTTAATAGGGTTGTACGGTATACCGGTACTAGTATAGTATGGCGGTCCTAATGACTCAAATACGGTACTATACTCTGTTTGAAAAGTACCGGTTTGCCATATTTCTCATTTACATAATTGTTGTTGTATCTTGATTTCTTACACTTCTGGGTCTTACTTGCAAGTATCATATAGTAGACTTTGCATCCTAGTCTGAAAGTAGTCTTTGCCATTAAGCTGAATCTATTATTTTGTTGCGCCCGACAAAGTATTTATACTGTAAGTGTTGTACTTATTACACACCAGCTGTTTGATTGTAACGTGTATCACAGTTGTACTTTGTGTTCTCATGTTTGGAGGTGTGAAAATCGCCATGTGAAATAACTAATGCTAATCAGTAGCATGTCTTTGGCAAATTCGATGTAAATTAGCTTCAAGCTAGCGCATTTTAAAAGAATAGTGGAGCTGTGCTTTACTTTCCATTGTTTTTTATCAGGCATACCTGCTTTGTTGGTGTGGAAACTTGCAACAAGTCAGAAAGTAGTCTTTGCCATTAAGCGGAGTCTATTGTGTTGCGCCCAACAATGTATTTATACTGTAGGTGTTGTACTTATTACACACCAGCTGTTTGATTTTAACGTGTATCACAGTTGTACTTTGTGTTCTCATATTTGGAGGTGTGAAAATCGCCATGTAAAATCACTAATGCTAATCTGTAGCATGTCTTTGTAAATTAGCATCAAGCTAGCGCATTTTACAATAATTGGAGCTGTGCTTTACTTTCCATTGTTTTGTTTTTTATCAGGCATACTTGCTTTGTTGGCGTGGAAATTTACAACATTACTTGGAGGTAGTCCGACTCAGTCCGACTGAGTGCTGCTTGTTTGCCCGCTAAGTGTTTGATCCGGCTGACTTAATAAAGGTATCTTAATGTGGCACAGTTTATTTTTCTGTAAACCCATAACTGGTAGTATCAATGGGATATAAAAGTACCAAATTTTTTTTTTTTTCTAAAGTTGCTTGCGAATTTCATAAGATGTGGGGTGTGTTTTTTTCGGGGGTTGTATTTAATTGTGTGGTTACTTATTTGGGTTTGCATTTCAGTTCCCACAATAAAGCAAAATATGCATGCGCTGGTAATAGGGTTGTACAGTATACCGGTATTGGTATAGTACCGCGATACTAATGAATCATATTCGGTACTATACTGAATGATACCAAGTACAGTAGCGTATCTAGTAG
>NC_084752.1:7962231-7992231 GCF_033978785.1 Entelurus aequoreus
CAAATTTCACACTCGGCACAATGCAGTCTGAAAGGTAGCGTTCTCCTGGCAACCTCCAAACCCAGACTGGTCCATCAGATTGCCAGATGGAAAAGTGTGATTCATCACTCCAGAGAAGGCGTCAGCTACCTACTGCCACCTACTGATATGGAAGAGTATTACACGGTTACTCTGCCGAGCTCTAGACAGCACCGACACTCAACAACGGCACGTTATTTGCGGATTATAGTTACTGGTTTGTGATGAGGTGGCGACTTGTCCAGGGTGTACGCCGCCTACCGCCCGAATGCAGCTGAGATAGGCTCCCGCGACCCCAGAAGGGACAAGCGGTAGAGAATGGATGGATGGGTTTGCAAAAAATATTTTTAACCCAATAAGGTGTCCTCCTCAGCCTTCCCGGTAAGGTCTATTCAGGTTTGCTGGAGAGGAGGCTACGCCGGATAGTCGAACCTCGGATTCAGGAGGTTTCCATCCTGGTCGTGGAACTGTGGACCAGCTCTATACTCTCTGCAGGGTCCTTGAGGGTGCATGGGAGTTTGCCCAACCAGTCTACATGTGTTTTGTGGACTTGGAGAAGGCATTCGACCGTGTCCCTCGGGAGGTCCTGTAGGGAGTGCTCAGAGAGTACAGGGTAACGGACTGTGTGATTGTGGTGATCCGCTCCCTGTACGATCAGTGTCAGAGCTTGGTCCGCATTGCCGGCAGTAAGTCGGACACGTTTCCAGTGAGGGTTGGACTCCGCCAAGGGATGAGGGGATCCGGTTTGGTGAGGGGATCCGGTTTGGTGGCTGCAGGATTAGGTCTCTGCTATTTGCAGATGCTGTGGTCCTGATGGCTTCATCTGGCCAGGATCTTCAGCTCTCACTGGATCGGTTCGCAGCCGAGTGTGAAGCGACTGGGATGAGAATCAGCACCTCCAAATCCGAGTCCGTGGTTCTCGCCCGGAAAAGGGTGGAGTGCCATCTCCGGGTTGCGGAGGAGATCTTGCCCCAAGTGGAAGAGTTCAAGTACCTCAGAGTCTTGATCGACAGGCGGCGTCTTCAGTAATGCGGACGCTGTATCGATCCGTTGTGGTGAAGAAGGAGCTCCCGGAAGGCAAAGCTCTCAATTTATCGGTCGATCTACGTTCCCGTCCTCACCTATGGTCATGAGCTTTGGTTATGACCGAAAGGACAAGATCACGGGTACAAGCGGCCGAAATGAGTTTCCTCCGCCGGGTGGCGGGGCTCTCCCTTAGAGATAGGGTGAGAAGCTCTGCCATCCGGGGGGAGCTCAAAGTAAAGCCACTGCTCCTCCACATGGAGAGGAGCCAGATGAGGTGGTTCGGGCATCTGGTCAGGATGCCATCTAAACGCCTCCCTAGGGAGGTGTTTCGGGCACGTCCGACTGGTAGGAGGCCACGGGGAAGACCCAGGACACGTTGGGAAGACTATATCTCCCGGCTGGCCTGGGAACGCCTCGGGATCCCCCGGGAGGAGCTGGACGAAGTGGCTGGGGAGAGAGGAAAGTCTGGGGAGAGGAAAGTCTGGGGAGAGGGAAGTCTGGGCTTCCCTGCTTAGGCTGCTGCCCCCGCGGCCCGACCTCGGATAAGCGGAAGAAGATGGATGGATGGATGGAAGGTGAAATTAGATACGCCACTGCATCCCACGCTTCGATTCTGATCATTTGGCTGGGCGGCCAAATACTTTTGGCAATATAGAGTATATTCCTCTGACATCAGCTGAGAAATAGAATTCTTGATCCATCCATCCATCCACCCACTCCGTGTGACCTTGACTGTCTGCCATGTCTGCCATCACGCACGCTATCGACCGGCGTAAAATATGCGCCGCGCTTTGTCTGCCAGTCATCGTCAAAGCTGACATCTACCCGTATCGTCCATTAAGAAAGCCTGGATGAGTTTACAACAACATTCACGCTCGTTGTTTTGTATCTGTGTGCGAGCTCCAGCGCGCAGTAAAACCCTCCTCTCTCCTTTCGAAACCAGAGCACAATAGCGTATTCTTAGGCTTCGTTGCATATTCATGCTCAACAACACCCGTGCGAGCTCGGCACTGGATCCGCCCCACCTTCCTTCCTGAGTGCACCTCTCATTCCGGCGCCGCGCGGCCCCACCGGAGGGAGGCTCGCCTTCGTTTTTTTTGCAGCAGGCTAATAAACGTGAAGGCGTTTCAGCGAGACGGTGCTCACGAGAGGAGGGGAAAAAAACAATAACAAAATAAACACCTGGGAGGTGAGACTCCAGGATGAGGATGGAGAGTCCATTTTGTTTATGTGGTGACAAATGTGGACTTGAGTTATCTCAAGAGAATTTTTATTTGGGATTTTAAAGTGACCTAGCTCGGGTTGTACGGTACACCGGTACTAGCATAGTACCGCGATACTAATGAATCATATTCGGTACTATACCGCCTCTCAAGAGTACCGGTCCCCGCCCCAGTTTTTTTAGACGAATAATTGTATCTAAGTTATCACAAAACTTTGCGTTTCAATGAGACAAAAGCTGTCTTTGATCTTACCAATCAAAAGGCTTGTAAAACTCCACTGTGTACGATGGCGTCGGTTTCTTTGAGCTATTGTAATCCACAGGGAGATTTTGTCTTGACCCGAGATCTACAAACATTTTCAAAGGCACCTTTTCTTTGAACTGTTTTGTGCCCAAAGGCAGCGGCTGTTTACGACCCCCCTCCCTTAGAAACAGCTTTTACCATGTAATCAGGGAAGACTGTACAAAGAGTACAGCCCAGGCGTTTCTCCTCAATTGAGCTAAATTGAATTCTGTCTCTGTTTAATTCCTTGCTTCTTTGTCTGTTTAGTCGATGTCATCAGTGTTTGAACCTGACAGTGACATTGCTGGTTTTCTATTGCTGGAGCATGTTCGGCAGCGCCAAACAGAGTACAGTTCCGTTTTTGATTCATTAGTACCGCTATACTATACTAGTACCGGTATACCGTACAACCCTATTAACAAGCTAGAGTAACAAAACGCTGCTGTTTATATACCCTATATTGCCATTCGGCATAAAAATACCGGGATATCAGTTTTGGTCCATATCACACAGAAATTAGGCAAGAATTACTACCAATAAAAGATGATTTGTTGGTAGTTTTGCGTGCTGAGTGTCCCATTACACGTGGAAATACACTACAGTATAGGGTTGTACGGTATACCTGTATTGGTATAGTACCGCGATACTAATGAATCACCACTTTTTTTAAACGGCCATGGCGGCGCGTCGTCGTCACATCGTGACTGTCAGAATAATTGTATCTAAGTTATCACAAAACTTTGTGTTTCAATGAGTTCCCGGCGAGCAGACAAAAGCTGTCTTTGATCTTACCAATCAAAAGGCTTGTAAAACTCCACTGTGTACGATGGGAAGCGACATGAAGGCGTCAGTTTCTTTGAGCCATTGTAATCCACAGGAAGATTTTGTCTTGACCCGAGATCTACAAAGCGGAGAGGAAGCAGGTCCTGACCCCCCTCCAGGCACCTTTTCTTTGAACTGTTTTGTGCCCATAGGCAGCGGCTGTTTATGACCCCCCTCCCTTAGAAACAGCTTTCACCATGTAATCAGGGAAGACCGTACAATAGTACAGCCCAGGCGTTTCTCCTCAAATTTAAACTATATAAATAAAAAACTCACCTTTGATCAGCACACCACGGACATTCAAAAAAGAAGTCAACAAAGACTGTCAGCCATCCGAAAACTTAAAGGACTATACGTTGCACCTCATCTCCTGTTATTACTTTACCAAAAGCATTGTTCAACCCATTCTTATGTACTGTTCCACATGTTTTTTTTATCGTGCTTTCTGTAACCAACCGGACCAAACTCACACGCATTACAAACATAGCAGCTAAAATCATCGGCCTACCCACACCCAACATTTCAGATTTAAACCACAGGTCCATCATTCGACTGGCAAAAACGATAGTCCAGGATACCAGTCATCCACTACACCAATACATCATCCCACTACCATCAGGGCGCAGGTACAGAACCATCAAATTCCGGAGGGCCCGCCTCAGGAAAAGCCTTAATTCTGTCTCCGTTTAACTCCTTGCTTCTCGGACTGTTTAATAAATGTCATCAGTGTTTGAACCTGACAGTGACATTGCCGGTTTTCTATTGCTGGAGCATGTTCGGCAGCGCTAAACAGAGTATAGTTCCGTTTTTGATACATTAGTACCGCTATACTATACTAGTACCGGTATACCGTACAACCCTATTAACAAGCTAGAATAACAAAATAAAAATAGTTTTGGTCCATATCGCCCAGCCCTAGCGCTACTTTTTCTTTCTTTTTTTTTATTATGGAAAAAAAATCCATAAATTAGACACGTCGTTTTATAAGCCGCAGGGTTCAAAGTGTAGGGAAAAAGTAGCATTTTTTTAGTACGGATTTTACGGTAACCAGGCCCACTGCTTAATGCGGGATTCACACAGAAATGAGGCAACAATTACTACCAATAAAAGATGATTTGTTGGTAGTTTTGCGTGCCGAGTGTCCCATTACACGTGGAAATGCACTACAGTATACGGTTGTACGGTATACCGGTATTCGTGTAGTACCGCGATACTAATGAATCATATTCGGTACTATACCGCCTCTCAAGAGTTTGATTGATTGATTGAAACTTTTATTAGTAGATTGCACAGTACAGTACATATTCCGTACAATTGACCGCTAAATGGTAACACCCCAATAAGTTTTTCAACTTGTTTAAGTCCACGTTAATCAATTCATGGTAAAGTACATATCCCCACTTTTTTGAAAGACAAAAAATAAATAAAGGTGCACACAGTATCACATTTATACGGCGCCCCTAAAGGGACATGGGGGATTTTTTATTTTTTTTTAATTTATTCATTTTTTCCCCCCGTATTACGGAACCCCTAAAGGGACATGGGGGAAATTTTTTTTAAAATAATTTACTTTTTTTTTTTTTTTTTTTTAGGCATGTGTTTAAAAAAAATGTAAAAAAATAAATTTTATATATATTTTTTTTTTTTTTTATAACTTTATAAAAAGTTTCTTGTGTGCACGAGATACATGTCTAAAACATTTTTTTTAATAAATTATAATTTAAAAAACTTTTTTTTTATAACTTTATAAAAAGTTTCTCGTGCGCACGAGATACATGTCTAAAAAAAATAAAAAAAATAAATAAAAATAAACATTTCCCCCATGTCCCTTTAGGGGCTCCCTACATTTACACAGAAGGATGAATAAAATACAATAGTAAAATATACCTAACAAGACGCGTCTTCGTCACATCGTGACATTGCTGGTTTTCTATTGCTGGAGCATGTTCGGCAGCGCACAATCACGGAGTGTCCCATTACACGTGGAAATACACTACAGTATAGGGTTGTACGGTATACTGGTATTAGTGTAGTAGCGCGATACTAATGAATCATATTCGGTACTATACCGCCTCTAAAAAGTACTGTTTTTTTTTACAAGTAACATTATCACTGCAGGACGAGGAATAGCTAAACATGCTTCACTACACACCGTAGGAGGATACAATAGCTCACCGGCGTCACAATGTCATGCCATGGGTGGATCTACACCTGACATCCACTGTAATGACACCAAGTACAAGAGCGTATCTAGTTGATACTACTATGATTACATCTATATTTTTGTATCGTCACAAAAATCTTTTTTAAACATTCATATTATGTTTATAAACTCAGTAAATATGTCCCTGGACACATGAGTACTTAAATTATGACCTATGTATGATCCTGTAATTACTATCATCCAAAACTAATGTAAAGTATCCAAACAACAGAAGAATAAGTGATTATTACATTTTAACAGAAGTGTAGCTAGAACATGTTGAAACAGAAAGTAAGCAGATATTAACAGTAAATGAACAAGTAGATTAATAACTAATTTTTACAGCTTGTCCTTCATAATGTTGACAAAATAATAGGTGTATAAATGACACAATATGTTACTGCATACGTCAGCAGACTAATTAGGAGCCTTTGTTTGTTTACTTACTACTAAAAGACAATTTGTCTAGTATGTTCACTATTTTATTTAAGGACAAAATTGCAAGAAGAAACATATGTTTAATGTACCCTAAGATTTTTTGTTAAAATAAAGCCAATAATGCAATTTTTTTGTGGTCCCTGTCAGGTTCAAACACTGATGACATTTATTAAACAGACAAGAAGCAAGGAATCACGCTGCCTCTAATCACTATTTTATTTAAGGACAAACTTACAACAACAAACATATGTTTAATGTACTGTATTGTTGGTTAAAATAAAGCCAATAATGCCATTTTTTTGTGGTCCCTGTCAGGTTCAAACACTGATGACATTTATCAAACAGACAAGAAGCAAGGAGTCATGCGGCCTCTAATCACTATTTTATTCAAGGACCAACTTACAATAACAAACATATGTTTAATGTACTGTATTGTTGGTTAAAATAAAGCCAATAATGTATTTTTTTTGTGGTCCTTGTCAGGTTCAAACACTGATGACATTTATTAAACAGACAAGAAGCAAGGAATCATGCGGCCTCTGATCACTATTTTATTTAAGGACAAACTTACAACAACAAACATATGTTTAATGTACTGTATTGTTGGTTAAAATAAAGCCAATAATGCCATTTTTTGTGGTCCCTGTCAGGTTCAAACACTGATGACATTTATCAAACAAACAAGAAGCAAGGAATCATGCGGCCTTTAATCACTATTTTATTTAAGGACAAACTTACAACAACAAACATATGTTTAATGTACTGTATTGTTGGTTAAAATAAAGCCAATAATGCCATTTTTTTGTGGTCCCTGTCAGGTTCAAACACTGATGACATTTATCAAACAGACAAGAAGCAAGGAATCATGCGGCCTTTAATCACTATTTTATTTAAGGACAAACTTACAACAACAAACATATGTTTAATGTACTGTATTGTTGGTTAAAATAAAGCCAATAATGCCATTTTTTTGTGGTCCCTGTCAGGTTCAAACACTGATGACATTTATCAAACAGACAAGAAGCAAGGAATCATGCGGCCTCTAATCACTATTTTATTCAAGGACAAACTTACAATAACAAACATACGTTTAATGTACTGTATTGTTGGTTAAAATAAAGCCAATAATGCCATTTTTTTGTGGTCCCTGTCAGGTTCAAACACTGATGACATTTATCAAACAGACATGAAGCAAGGAATCATGCAGCCTCTAATCACTATTTTATTTAGAACAAACTTACAATAACAAACATATGTTTAATGTACTGTATTGTTGGTTAAAATAAAGCCAATAATGCCATTTTTTTGTGGTCCCTGTCAGGTTCAAACACTGATGACATTTATTAAACAGACAAGAAGCAAGGAATCATGCGGCCTCTAATCACTATTTTATTCAAGGACAAACTTACAACAACAAACATATGTTTAATGTACTGTATTGTTGGTTAAAATAAAGCCAATAATGCCATTTTTTTGTGGTCCCTGTCAGGTTCAAACACTGATGACATTTATCAAACAGACAAGAAACAAGGAATCATGCGGCCTCTAATCACTATTTTATTTAAGGACAAACTTACAATAACAAACATATGTTTAATGTACCGTATTGTTGGTTAAAATAAAGCCAATAATGCCATTTTTTTGTGGTCCCTGTCAGGTTCAAACACTGATGACATTTATCAAACAGACAAGAAGCAAGGAATCATGCGGCCTCTAATCACTATTTTATTTAAGGACAAACTTACAACAACAAACATATGTTTAATGTACTGTATTGTTGGTTAAAATAAAGCCAATAATGCCATTTTTTTGTGGTCCCTGTCAGGTTCAAACACTGATGACATTTATCAAACAGACAAGAAGCAAGGAATCACGCGGCCTCTAATCACTATTTTATTTAAGGACAAACGTACAATAACAAACATATGTTTAATGTACTGTATTGTTGGTTAAAATAAAGCCAATAATGCAATTTTTTTGTGGTCCCTGTCAGGTTCAAACACTGATGACATTTATCAAACAGACAAGAAGCAAGGAATCATGCGGCCTCTAATCACTATTTTATTTAAGGACGAACTTACAATAACAAACATATGTTTAATGTACTGTATTGTTGGTTAAAATAAAGCCAATAATGCCATTTTTTTGTGGTCCCTGTCAGGTTCAAACACTGATGACATTTATCAAACAGACAAGAAGCAAGGAATCATGCGGCCTCTAATCACTATTTTATTTAAGGACAAACATACAATGACAAACATATGTTTAATGTACTGTATTGTTGGTTAAAATA
The DNA here is from genome assembly GCF_033978785.1 of Entelurus aequoreus. NCBI lineage: Eukaryota > Metazoa > Chordata > Actinopteri > Syngnathiformes > Syngnathidae > Entelurus > Entelurus aequoreus. The sequence goes on from NC_084752.1 coordinate 7,970,537, forward strand.
AAGCCAATAATGCCATTTTTTAAACACTGATGACATTTATTAAACAGACAAGAAGCAAGGAATCATGCGGCCTCTAATCACTATTGTATTCAAGGAAAAACTTACAATAACAAACATATGTATAATGTACTGTATTGTTGGTTAAAATAAAGCCAATAATGCCATTTTTTTGTGGTCCCTGTCAGGTTCAAACACTGATGACATTTATTAAACAGACAAGAAGCAAGGAATCATGCGGCCTCTAATCACTATTTTATTCAAGGACAAACTTACAACAACAAACATATGTTTAATGTACTGTATTGTTGGTTAAAATAAAGCCAATAATGCCATTTTTTGTGTGGTCCCTGTCAGGTTCAAACACTGATGACATTTATCAAACAGGCAAGAAGGAAGGAATCACACGGCCTCTAATCACTATTTTATTTAAGGACAAACGTACAATAACAAACATATGTTTAATGTACTGTATTGTTGGTTAAAATAAAGCCAATAATGCCATTTTTTTGTGGTCCCTGTCAGGTTCAAACACTGATGACATTTATCAAACAGACAAGAAGCAAGGAATCACGCGGCCTCTAATCACTATTTTATTTAGAACAAACTTACAATAACAAACATATGTTTAATGTACTGTATTGTTGGTTAAAATAAAGCCAATAATGCCATTTTTTTGTGGTCCCTGTCAGGTTCAAACACTGATGACATTTATTAAACAGACAAGAAGCAAGGAGTCATGCGGCCTCTAATCACTATTTTATTTAGAACAAACTTACAATAACAAACATATGTTTAATGTACTGTATTGTTGGTTAAAATAAAGCCAATAATGCCATTTTTTTGTGGTCCCTGTCAGGTTCAAACACTGATGACATTTATTAAACAGACAAGAAGCAAGGAGTCATGCGGCCTCTAATCACTATTTTATTCAAGGACAAACTTACAATAACAAACATATGTTTAATGTACTGTATTGTTGGTTAAAATAAAGCCAATAATGCCATTTTTTTGTGGTCCCTGTCAGGTTCAAACACTGATGACATTTATCAAACAGACAAGAAGCAAGGAATCACGCGGCCTCTAATCACTATTTTATTCAAGGACAAACTTACAACAACAAACATATGTTTAATGTACTGTATTGTTGGTTAAAATAAAGCCAATAATGCCATTTTTTGTGGTCCCTGTCAGGTTCAAACACTGATGACATTTATTAAACAGACAAGAAGCAAGGAATCATGCGGCCTCTAATCACTATTTTATTTAGAACAAACTTACAATAACAAACATATGTATAATGTACTGTATTGTTGGTTAAAATAAGGCCAATAATGCCATTTTTTTGTGGTCCCTGTCAGGTTCAAACACTGATGACATTTATTAAACAGACAAGAAGCAAGGAATCATGCGGCCTCTAATCACTATTTTATTTAAGGACAAACTTACAACAACAAACATATGTTTAATGTACTGTATTGTTGGTTAAAATAAAGCCAATAATGCCATTTTTTTGTGGTCCCTGTCAGGTTCAAACACTGATGACATTTATCAAACAGACAAGAAGCAAGGAATCACGCTGCCTCTAATCACTATTTTATTTAGAACAAACTTACAATAACAAACATATGTATAATGTACTGTATTGTTGGTTAAAATAAAGCCAATAATGCCATTTTTTTGTGGTCCCTGTCAGGTTCAAACACTGATGACATTTATTAAACAGACAAGAAGCAAGGAATCATGCGGCCTCTAATCACTATTTTATTCAAGGACAAACTTACAATAACAAACATATGTTTAATGTACTGTATTGTTGGTTAAAATAAAGCCAATAATGCCATTTTTTTGTGGTCCCTGTCAGGTTCAAACACTGATGACATTTATCAAACAGACAAGAAGCAAGGAATCATGCGGCCTCTAATCACTATTTTATTTAAGGACAAACGTACAATAACAAACATATGTTTAATGTACTGTATTGTTGGTTAAAATAAAGCCAATAATGCCATTTTTTTGTGGTCCCTGTCAGGTTCAAACACTGATGACATTTATCAAACAGACAAGAAGCAAGGAATCATGCGGCCTCTAATCACTATTTTATTCAAGGACAAACTTACAACAACAAACATATGTTTAATGTACTGTATTGTTGGTTAAAATAAAGCCAATAATGCCATTTTTTAAACACTGATGACATTTATTAAACAGACAAGAAGCAAGGAATCATGCGGCCTCTAATCACTATTTTATTCAAGGACAAACTTACAATAACAAACATATGTTTAATGTACTGTATTGTTGGTTAAAATAAAGCCAATAATGCCATTTTTTTGTGGTCCCTGTCAGGTTCAAACACTGATGACATTTATCAAACAGACAAGAAGCAAGGAATCACGCTGCCTCTAATCACTATTTTATTTAGAACAAACTTACAATAACAAACATATGTATAATGTACTGTATTGTTGGTTAAAATAAAGCCAATAATGCCATTTTTTTGTGGTCCCTGTCAGGTTCAAACACTGATGACATTTATTAAACAGACAAGAAGCAAGGAATCATGCGGCCTCTAATCACTATTTTATTTAAGGACAAACGTACAATAACAAACATATGTTTAATGTACTGTATTGTTGGTTAAAATAAAGCCAATAATGCCATTTTTTTGTGGTCCCTGTCAGGTTCAAACACTGATGACATTTATCAAACAGACAAGAAGCAAGGAATCATGCGGCCTCTAATCACTATTTTATTTAAGGACAAACATACAATGACAAACATATGTTTAATGTACTGTATTGTTGGTTAAAATAAAGCCAATAATGCCATTTTTTAAACACTGATGACATTTATTAAACAGACAAGAAGCAAGGAATCATGCGGCCTCTAATCACTATTGTATTCAAGGAAAAACTTACAACAACAAACATATGTATAATGTACTGTATTGTTGGTTAAAATAAAGCCAATAATGCCATTTTTTTGTGGTCCCTGTCAGGTTCAAACACTATTGACATTTATCAAACAGACAAGAAGCAAGGAATCATGCGGCCTCTAATCACTATTTTATTCAAGGACAAACTTACAACAACAAACATATGTTTAATGTACTGTATTGTTGGTTAAAATAAAGCCAATAATGCAATTTTTTGTGGTCCCTGTCAGGTTCAAACACTGATGCCATTTATTAAACAGACAAGAAGCAAGGAGTCATGCGGCCTCTAATCACTATTTTATTTAAGGACAAACGTACAATAACAAACATATGTTTAATGTACCGTATTGTTGGTTAAAATAAAGCCAATAATGCCATTTTTTTGTGGTCCCTGTCAGGTTCAAACACTGATGCCATTTATTAAACAGACAAGAAGCAAGGAATCATGCGGCCTCTAATCACTATTTTATTTAAGGACAAACTTACAACAACAAACATATGTTTAATGTACTGTATTGTTGGTTAAAATAAATCCAATAATGCCATTTTTTTGTAGTCCCTGTCAGGTTCAAACACTGATGACATTTATTAAACAGACAAGAAGCAAGGAATCATGCGGCCTCTAATCACTATTTTATTTAAGGACAAACGTACAATAACAAACATATGTTTAATGTACTGTATTGTTGGTTAAAATAAAGCCAATAATGCCATTTTTTTGTGGTCCCTGTCAGGTTCAAACACTGATGACATTTATCAAACAGACAAGAAGCAAGGAATCATGCGGCCTCTAATCACTATTTTATTCAAGGACAAACTTACAACAACAAACATATGTTTAATGTACTGTATTGTTGCTTAAAATAAAGCCAATAATGCCATTTTTTTGTGGTCCCTGTCAGGTTCAAACACTGATTACATTTATCAAACAGACAAGAAGCAAGGAATCACGCGGCCTCTAATCACTATTTTATTTAAGGACAAACTTAAAACAACAAACATGTTTAATGTACTGTATTTTTGGTTAAAATAAAGCCAATAATGCCATTTTTTTGTGGTCCCTGTCAGGTTCAAACACTGATGACATTTATTAAACAGACAAGAAGCAAGGAATCATGCGGCCTCTAATCACTATTTTATTTAAGGACAAACTTACAACAACAAACATATGTTTAATGTACCGTATTGTTGGTTAAAATAAAGCCAATAATGCCATTTTTTGTGGTCCCTGTCAGGTTCAAACACTGATGACATTTATCAAACAGACAAGAAGCAAGGAATCATGCGGCCTCTAATCACTATTTTAGTTAAGGACAAACGTACAATAACAAACATATGTTTAATGTACAGTATTGTTGGTTAAAATAAAGCTAATAATGCCATTTTTTGTGGTCCCTGTCAGGTTCAAACACTGATGACATTTATCAAACAGACAAGAAGCAAGGAATCATGCGGCCTCTAATCACTATTTTATTTAAGTACAAACTTACAACAACAAACATAAGTTTAATGTACTGTATTGTTGGTTAAAATAAAGCCAATAATGCCATTTTTTTGTGGTCCCTGTCAGGTTCAAACACTGATGACATTTATCAAACAGACAAGAAGCAAGGAATCATGCGGCCTCTAATCACTATTTTATTTAAGGACAAACGTACAATAACAAACATATGTTTAATGTACTGTATTGTTGGTTAAAATAAAGCCAAAATGCCATTTTTTGTGGTATCCTTTATTTAGAAAAGTATGGTTAAGTACCGAAAAGTATCGAAATACATTTTGGTACTGGTACCGGCACCAAAATATTGGTATGGGGACAACACGAGTACAGTGCGTAGTTTTCATGGATATAATTAAAAGTACATCTCAAGACGTCACCTGCTTTGCTCCCCACTGGCTGCTTGGACATATTCAGTATTTTTTGGGGTTTTTTTTTTAACATATTAGCTCTGTCATTTTTGAAATAATCCCTCTATTTCACGCCCGCTCTTCGGAGTGCCATTTCTCTTTGGCTGCTGTCAGTCTTGTCAGGAGCATCATTGATGCAGAACGCGGCGTTTCAATCAAGCTTTTTGCTCCCGCAGCTCGGGTGGGTGGGTGTGTGGGTGGAGGGGGGGTCGGACCCCGCCAGCTTTCCAGGTGCCGAAGAGGCTCTCTGACGGCTCTTCTCCACGCCGCGCCCGGCTTTCAAAGGCAAAGTCTGAGTGACGAGCCGGATCGCGGCGTCTTAAAGCGGAGAGAGAGAAAGAGACCCACTTGAAACGTTCCCTCAGTAGACTTTGGCGTTGGCCGCGTTGAAATATTTGAGGGTCTTCTGAGGCTTCTACATTGTTCCGCGCTGCTTGGTTGGCCACGGCGAGCCTGCCCGGGTCTCATTAGACCCTTTTAGTGGCACAGCGCCTCGCCTCCAGCTGACAGGCCTACAGTGGGTTCCCGGGTTAGTTTTTGCCTCATTCCTGTGAGAATCCTGCGTGCGACTGACGCGGTGCTTGGTTAATTTATCCGGGTTCTAGCCGCAGTCTGCTCAACAATTCAGACATTCTTCACTCACACTTTAAGTGAAACTAACTCATTTGAATTAGGGATGTCCGATAATGGCTTTTTTGCCCATATCTCATTTTGTCCACCAAACATTGTATACTGTGCGTGAATGCACAAAGGTGAGCTTTGTTGATGGTATTGACTTGTTGGAGTGCTAATCAGGCATATTTGGTCACTGCATGACTGCAAGCTAATCGATGCTAGCATGCTATTTAGGCTAGCTGTATGTACATATTGCATCATTACGCCTCGCCATCTTGTTCCAGACCACAGCAAACGTTACCCGGCTTGCAAAGATTGTATAAAATCCATTAGAAGAAGACAGTCTGCTGTTTCCTTTAACTTGGACACACACATCTATACTAGGGATGTCCGATAATGGCTTTTTGCCGATTTCCGATATTGTCCAACTCTTTAATTACTGATACCGATATCAACCGATATATACAGACGACGCGGCGCTTGGTTGATTTATCCGGGTTCTAGCCGCAGTCTGCTCAACAATTCAGACATTCTTCACTCACACTCTAAGTGAAACTAACTCATTTGAATTAGGGATGTCCGATAATGGCTTTTTTGCCCATATCTCATTTTGTCCACCAAACATTGTATACTGTGCGTGAATGCACAAAGGTGAGCTTTGTTGATGGTATTGACTTGTTGGAGTGCTAATCAGGCATATTTGGTCACTGCATGACTGCAAGCTAATCGATGCTAACATGCTATTTAGGCTAGCTGTATGTACATATTGCATCATTATGCCTCGCCATCTTGTTCCAGACCACAGCAAACGTTACCCGGCTTGCAAAGATTGTAATAAATCCCTTAGAAGAAGACAGCCTGCTGTTTCCTTTAACTTGGACACACACATCTATACTAGGGATGTCCGATAATGGCTTTTTGCCGATTTCCGATATTGTCCAAATCTTTAATTACTGATACCGATATCAACCGATATATACAGACGACGCGGCGCTTGGTTGATTTATCCGGGTTCTAGCCGCAGTCTGCTCAACAATTCAGGCATTCTTCACTCACACTCTAAGTGAAACTAACTCATTTGAATTAGGGATGTCCGATAATGGCTTTTTTGCCGATATCTCATTTTGTCCACCAAACATTTGATACTGTGCGTGAATGCACAAAGGTGAGCTTTGTTGATGGTATTGACTTGTTGGAGTGCTAATCAGGCATATTTGGTCACTACATGACTGCAAGCTAATCGATGCTAACATGCTATTTAGGCTAGCTGTATGTACATATTGCATCATTACGCCTCGCCATCTTGTTCCAGACTACAGCAAACGTTACCCGGCTTGCAAAGATTGTAATAAATCCATTAGAAGAAGACAGCCTGCTGTTTCCTTTAACTTGGACACACACATCTATACTCGGGATGTCCGATAATGGCTTTTTGCCGATTTCCGATATTGTCCAACTCTTTAATTACTGATACCGATATCAACCGATATATACAGACGACGCGGCGCTTGGTTGATTTATCCGGGTTCTAGCCGCAGTCTGCTCAACAATTCAGACATTCTTCACTCACACTTTAAGTGAAACTAACTCATTTGAATTAGGGATGTCCGATAATGGCTTTTTTGCCCATATCTCATTTTGTCCACCAAACATTGTATACTGTGCGTGAATGCACAAAGGTGAGCTTTATTGATGGTATTGACTTGTTGGAGTGCTAATCAGGCATATTTGGTCACTACATGACTGCAAGGTAATCGATGCTAGCATGCTATTTAGGCTAGCTGTATGTACATATTGCATCATTATGCCTCGCCATCTTGTTCCAGACCACAGCAAACGTTACCCGGCTTGCAAAGATTGTAATAAATCCATTAGAAGAAGACCGCCTGCTGTTTCCTTTAACTTGGACACACACATCTATACTAGGGATGTCCGATAATGGCTTTTTGCCGATTTCCGATATTGTCCAACTCTTTAATTACTGATACCGCTATCAACCGATATATACAGACGACGCGGCGCTTGTTTGATTTCTCCGGGTTCTAGCCGCAGTCTGCTCAACAATTCAGACATTCTTCACTCACACTTTAAGTGAAACTAACTCATTTGAATTAGGGATGTCCGATAATGGCTTTTTTGCCCATATCTCATTTTGTCCACCAAACATTTTATACTGTGCGTGAATGCACAAAGGTGAGCTTTGTTGATGGTATTGACTTGTTGGAGTGCTAATCAGGCATATTTGGTCACTGCATGACTGCAAGCTAATCGATGCTAGCATGCTATTTAGGCTAGCTGTATGTACATATTGCATCATTATGCCTCACCATCTTGTTCCAGACCACAGCAAACGTTACCCGGCTTGCAAAGATTGTAATAAATCCATTAGAAGAAGACCACCTGCTGTTTCCTTTAACTTGGACACACACATCTATACTAGGGATGTCCGATAATGGCTTTTTGCCGATTTCCGATATTGTCCAACTCTTTAATTACAGATACCGATATCAACCGATACCGATATCAACCGATATATACAGTCGTGGAATTAACACATTATTATGCCTAATTTGGACAACCAGGTATGGTTGTCCAAATTATACAGGTACTTTAAAAATAAATAAATAAAATAAAATAAGATAAATAAATTAAAAACATTTTCTTGAATAAAAAACAAAGTAAAACAATATAAAAACAGTTACATAGAAACTACTAATTAATGAAAATGAGTCAAATTAACTGTTAAAGGTTAGTAAAAAACAAACAAAACAAAAAACGATACTGATAATAAAAAATCCAATACCGATATTTTCCGATATTACATTTTTAGGCATTTATCGGCCGATAATATCTCTGATTTGAATGCTTGCATTAGTCTAGGCCAGGGGTCGGCAACCCCAAAATGTTGAAAGAGCCGTATTGGACCACAAATACAAAATAGTAATCTGTCTGGAGCCGCAAAAAATGAAAAGACTTATATAAGTGTTATAATGATGGCAACACAGGATGTGACTAGCTAATTAGCTATATTAGCCTACTATCAAAACGACTACGTGTCGCAGGCTGACGCAAATCTTCGTTGACAGAAATGTTGAAATATAGTATTTATTTTTACAACATTGGAAAACATTAGTAAAACTTCTCAGAGGGTGAGATAACTCCTGGAAATGACTGTCTTAGAATGACCAAAGGTATAGATTAGAGGTGTCCGATAATATCGGCAGATAAATGCGTTAAAATGTAATATCGGAAATTATCGGTATCGTATTTTTTATTATCGGTATCATTTATTTATTTTTTTTATTTTTTTAATAAATCAACATAAAAAACACAAGATACATTTACAATTAGTGCACCAACCCTAAAAATCTCCCTCCTCCATTTACACTCATTCACACAAAAGGGTTGTTTCTTTCTGTTATTAATATTCTGGTTCCTACATATATACAAACCCCGTTTCCATATGAGTTGGGAAATTGTGTTAGATGTAAATATAAACAGAATACAATGATTTGCAAATCCTTTTCAAGCCATATTCAGTTGAATGCACTACAAAGACAACATATTTGATGTTCAAACTCATAAACTTTTTTTTTTTTTTTGCAAATAATAATTAACTTAGAATTTCATGGCTGCAACACGTGCCAAAGTAGTTGGGAAAGGGCATGTTCACCACTGTGTTACATGGCCTTTCTTTTTAACAACACTCAGTAAACGTTTAGGAACTGAGGAGACACATTTTTGAAGCTTCTCAGGTGGAATTCTTTCCCATTCTTGCTTGATGTACAGCTTAAGTTGTTCAACAGTCCGGGGGTCTCCCTTGTGCTATTTTAGGCTTCACACATTTTCAATGGGAGACAGGTCTGGACTACAGGCAGGCCAGTCTAGTACCCGCACTCTTTTACTATGAAGCCACGTTGATGTAACACGTGACTTGGCATTGTCTTGCTGAAATAAGCAGGGGCGTCCATGGTAACGTTGCTTGGATGGCAACATATGTTGCTCCAAAACCTGTATGTACCTTTCAGCATTAATGGTGCCTTCACAGATGTGTAAGTTACCCATGTCTTGGCCACTAATACACCCCCATACCATCACACATGCTGGCTTTTACACTTTGCGTCTATAACAATCCGGATGGTTCTTTTCCTCTTTGGTCCGGAGGACACGACGTCCACAGTTTCCAAAAACTATTTGAAATGTGGACTCGTCAGTAGAGATGTCCGATAATATCGGCCTGCCGATATTATCGGCCGATATATGCGTTAAAATGTAATATCGGAAATTATCGGTATCGGTTTTTTAATTATCGGTATCGGGTTGTTTTTTTTTTGTTTGTTTGTTTTTTTTGTGTGTTTTTTTAATTAAATCAACATAAAAAACACAAGATACACTTACAATTAGTGCACCAACCCAAAAAACCTCCCTCCCCCATTTAAACTCATTCACACAAAAAGGTTGTTTCTTTCTGTTATTAATATTCTGGTTCCTACATTATATATCAATATATATCAATACAGTCTGCAAGGGATACAGTCCGTAAGCACACATGATTGTGCGTGCTGCTGCTCCACTAATAGTACTAACCTTTAACAGTTAATTTTACTAATTTTCATTCATTACTAGTTTCTATGTAACTGTTTTTATATTGTTGTACTTTCTTTTTTATTCAAGAAAATGTTTTTAATTAATTTATCTTATCTTACAAATTTTTTTAAAAAGTACCTTATCTTCACCATACCTGGCTGTCCAAATTAGGCATAATAATGTGTTAATTCCACGACTGTATATATCGGTTGATATCAGTATCGGTAATTAAAGAGTTGGACAATATCGGAATATCGGATATCGGCAAAAAGCCATTATCAGACATCCCTACTCGTCAGACCACAGAACACTTTTCCACTTTGTATCAGTCCATCTTAGATGAGCTCAGGCCCAGCGTAGCCGACGGCGTTTCTGGGTGTTGTTGATAAACGGTTTTCGCCTTGCGTAGGAGAGTTTTAACTTGCACTTACAGGTGTAGCGACCAACTGTAGTTACTGACAGTGGGTTTCTGAAGTGTTCCTGAGCCCATGTGGTGATATCCTTTACACACTGATGTCGCTTGTTGATGCAGTACAGCCTGAGGGGTGGAAGGTCACGGGCTTAGCTGCTTACGTGCAGTGATTTCTCCAGATTCTCTGAACCCTTTGATGATATTACGGAGCGTAAATGGTGAAATTCCTTGCAATAGCTGGTTGAGAAAGGTTTTTCTTAAACTGTTCAACAATTTTCGCACGCATTTGTTGACAAAGTGGTGACCCTCACCCCATCCTTGTTTGTGAATGACTGAGCATTTCATGGAATCTACTTTTATACCCAATCATGGCACCCACCTGTTCCCAATTTGCCTGTTCACCTGTGGGATGTTCCAAATAAGTGTTTGATGAGCATTCCTCAACTTTATCAGTATTTATTGCCACCTTTCCCAACTTCTTGGTCACGTGTTGCTGGCATCAAATTCTAAAGTTAATGATTATTTGCAACAAAAAAAAAAAAGTTTATCAGTTTGAACATCAAATATGTTGTCTTTGTAGCATATTCAACTGAATATGGCTTGAAAAGGATTTGCAAATCATTGTATTCCGTTTATATTTACATCTAACACCATTTCCCAACTCATATGGAAACAGGGTTTGTACATTCTGTCAGCATTTCAGTTCAACTTCAGCGTTGGAGCATTCACATGCAATGAAGGACTTGCCTCTCCTAGTTAGTAATTTAGTGCTTTTATATCAAGTGTGTGTGTATGGGGCCGGGACGTTTGGTTTAGGGCAGGGGCCACCAACGCGGTGCCCGCGGGCACCAGGTAGCCCGTAAGGACCAGATGAGTAGCCCGCTGGCCTGTTCTAAAAATAGCTCAAATAGCAGCACTTACCAGTGAGCTGCCTCTATTTTTTAAATTGTATTTATTTACTAGCAAGCTGGTCTCGCTTTGCCTGACATTTTTAATTCTAAGAGAGACAAAACTTAAATAGAATTTGAAAATCTAAGAAAATATTTTATAGACTTGGTCTTCACTTGTTTAAATAAATTCATACATTTTTTTACTTTGCTTTATAACTTTCAGAAAGACAATTTTAGAGAAAAATACAACCTTAAAAAATATTTTTTATATACTTTTTTACCTTTTAAATTCCTTCCTCTTCTTTTCTGACAATTTAAATCAATGTTCAAGTAAATGTACTTTTTTTATTGTAAAGAATAATAAATACATTTTAATTTAATTCTTCATTTTAGCTTCTGTTTTTGCGACGAAGAATATTTGTGAAATATTTCTTTAAACTTATTATGATTAAAATTCAAAAACATTATTCTGGCAAATCTAGAAAATCTGTAGAATCAAATTTAAATCTTGTTTCAAAGTCTTTTGAATTTCTTTTGAAATTTTTGTTCTGGAAAATCTAGAAGAAATAATGATTTGTCTTTGTTAGAAATATAGCTTGGTCCAATTTGTTATATATTCTAACAAAGTGCAGATTGGATTTTAACTTATTTAAAACATATCAAAATTCTAAAATTAATCTTAATCAGGAAAAATTACTAATGATTTTTCATAAATTATTTTTTTTAATTTTTTCAAAAAGATTCGAATTAGCTAGTTTTTCTCTTCTTTTTTTTGGTTGAATTTTGAATTTGAAAGAGTCAAAATTGAAGATAAATTATGTTTCAAAATTGAATTGTTATTTTTTTTCGTGTTTTCTCCTCTTTTAAACCGTTCAATTAAGTGTAAATATCATTCATTATTAATAACAACATAGAGTTAAAGGTCAATGGAGCAAATTGGCTATTTCTGGCAATTTATTTAAGTGTGTATCAAACTGGTAGCCCTTCGCATTAATCAGTACCCAAGAAGTAGCTCTTGGTTTCAAAAAGGTTGGTGACCCCTGGTTTAGGGTGGGATGGGGGGCCCCTGCTGGAGTTTTGTGTATGGGCACCTAGAATTTGGTGCTACGCCCCAATTAGAAATTGGAGAAACCAAATAATGTTTTTGACCACTAAAGGAGAAAATCCAGTATTGCTTTCTAAGACATGTAATGTTTGACACACTTTACCCAAATAGAAAAGGAACAGATGCTTCCTCGCCGCGCTTGTTTGGGGAGTAGCAGACAGGTCGTCTCCTCAGCGAGTCCGTTTGATCGGCGCCGCCTGCGAGCGGCGGCTTCCAATTATAAATAGCTGAAGTATGGAAACGGCGGCGTCCGTTAATCCTGGCCTGTCAATAACGGTGACGCCGCAAAGGGCGGGCGACGTGACACTTTTTGGCACCGGCTGGCCTGCGCTCGCTCTTAGTTGGACGAGTGTCAGCGTTGTGGTGGGACTGATCTGTCAGGCCCCCGCCCCCGCCCCCGCGCCATGACCCCAGACCATAAAGAGAGCTTTATTGGCGACAAAAGGTGGGATGCTGTACGATATGCATCATACACTGTATGCTTGGTAGAAAATGTGGAAAACGGTGACCTTTTTTCATCATCCTTGCAGAAATGTCATACAGATAACATAGAATTCAATAGAACTGAATTGTATCACGCTCTATAGAATTACACTACACCTCAAAAACCTTTGACCTCGTCTACCATCCACCGTGGTCTAAATGCCTACTCAGAATTTCTGCTTGACCACATGGACATGACTCAGATCTTACAAAAGGAACCTGAACATGGTCCTTAAATCCATAGGGTTCTTGTTAAGTTATGCGTACAATGGATCAGAGAGTGTGGACAATTAAACGTGAGGCGCCATCTTTGGTACCTATACCCAGCAGACGCCAGACATTGATACAACGTTGATTAAACAAACGTGCCCTTTAAAACTGACTTTGAAGCAACGTTGTATTCGTAAATTGAGACAACGTTGGATCCACGTTGTTGCTTGGGACAAATTTCAATGGTTAAATCAACGTCACAACCTGACATTGAATAAACGGCGTCAAAAAGCATGTTGTTTCAACGTTGTATTTGTGTTGTAGGATATTAGATGGGAAATGACCAAAATTCAATGGTCAAATTAACGTCGGAATCCAACATTGATTAAAGGTCGTCAAAAAGCATGTTGTTTCAACGTTGTATTTGTGTTGTAGAATATTAGTCGGGAAATGACCAAAATTCAATGGTCAAATTAACGCCGGAATCCAACATTGTTTAAAGGTTGCCAAAAAGCATGTTGTTTCAACGTTGTATTTGCGTTGTAGAATATTAGATGGGAAATGACCAAAATTCAATGGTCAAATTAACGCCGGAATCCAACATTGTTTAAAGGTTGCCAAAAAGCATGTTGTTTCAACGTTGTATTTGCGTTGTAGAATATTAGATGGGAAATGACCAAATTTCAATGATCAAATCAACGTCAGAACCCAACATTGTTTAAAGGTCATCAAAAAGCATGTTGTTTCAACGTATTTGTGTTGTAGAATATTAGTCGGGAAATGACCAAAATTCAATGATCAAATCAACGTCAGAACCCAACATTGTTTAAACGTCAGATCCCAACATTGTTTAAAGGTTGTCAAAAAGCATGTTGTGTCAATGTTGTATTTGTGTTGTAGAATATTAGTTGTCTAATGACTTAAATTCAACGGTCAAATTGACGTCGGAATCCAACATTGATTAAACGTCGTCAAAAAGCATGTTGTTTCAACGTTGTATTTGTGTTGTAGAATATTAGTTGTCTAATGATTTAAATTCAATGGTCAAATCAACGTCAGAATCCAACATTGATTAAACGTCGTCAAAAAGCATGTTGTTTCAATGTTGTATTTGTGTTGTAGAATATTAGTTGGGAAATGACCAAAATTCGATGGTCAAATTAACGTCGGAATCCAACATTGATTAAACGTCGTCAAAAAGCATGTTGTTTCAACGTTGTATTTGTGTTGTAGAATATTAGTTGTCTAATGACTTAAATTCAATGGTCAAATCAACGTCAGAATCCAACATTGATTAAACGTCGTCAAAAAGCATGTTGTTTCAACGTATTTGTGTTGTAGAATATTAGTCGGGAAATGACCAAAATTCAATGGTCAAATTAACGTCGGAATCCAACATTGTTTAAAGGTTGTCAAAAAGCATGTTCTTTCAACGTTGTATTTGTGTTGTAGAATATTAGTTGGGAAATGACCAAAATTCAATGGTCAAATTAACGTCGGAATCCAACATTGTTTAAAGGTTGTCAAAAAGCATGTTGTTTCAACGTTGTATTCGTGTTGTAGAATATTAGTTGGGAAATGACCAAAATTCAATGGTCAAATCAACGTCAGAACCCGACATTGAATAAACGTAGTCAAAAAGCATGTTGTGTCAACGTTGTATTTGTGTTGTAGAATATTAGTTGGGAAATGACCAAAATTCAATGGTCAAATTAACGTCGGAATCCAACATTGATTAAAGGTCGTCAAAAAGCATGTTGTTTCAACGTTGTATTGTTGTTGTAGGATATTAGATGGGAAATGACCAAAATTCAATGGTCAAATTAACGTCGGAATCCAACATTGTTTAAAGGTTGTCAAAAAGCATGTTGTTTCAACGTTGTATTTGTGTTGTAGAATATTAGTTGGGAAATGACCAAAATTCAATGGTCAAATTAATGTCAGAACCCAAAATTGATTAAAGGTTGTCAAAAAGCATGTTGTTTTAACGTTGTATTTGTGTTGTAGAATATTAGTTGGGAAATGACCAAAATGCAATGGTCAAATCAACGTCAGAATCCAACATTGATTAAACGTCGTCAAAAAGCATGTTGTTTCAACGTTGTATTTGTGTTGTAGAATATTAGTTGGGAAATGACCAAAATTCAATGGTCAAATTAACGTCAGAACCCAACATTGATAAAAGGTCATCAAAAAGCATGTTGTTTCAACATTGTATTTGTGTTGTAGAATATTAGTTGGGAAATGACCAAAATGCAATGGTCAAATCAACGTCAGAATCCAACATTGATTAAACGTCGTCAAAAACATGTTGTGTCAATGTTGTATTTGTGTTGTAGAATATTAGTTGGGAAATGACCAAAATTCAATGGTCAAATTAACGTCAGAACCCAACATTGTTTAAAGGTTGTCAAAAAGCATGTTGTTTCAACGTTGTATTGTTGTTGTAGGATATTAGTTGGGAAATGACCAAAATTCAATGGTCAAATTAACGTGGGAATCCAACATTGTTTAAAGGTTGTCAAAAAGCATGTTGTTTCAACGTTGTATTTGTGTTGTAGAATATTAGTTGGGAAATGACCAAAATTCAATGGTCAAATTAACGTCGGAATCCAACATTGTTTAAAGGTCATCAAAAAGCATGTTGTGTAAACGTTGTATTTGTGTTGTAGAATATTAGTTGGGAAATGACCAAAATTCAATGGTCAAATTAACGTCAGAATCCAACATTGATTAAAGGCCTACTGAAATGATTTTTTTTTAATTCAAACGGGGATAGCAGATCCATTCTATGTGTCATACTTGATCATTTCGCGATATTGCCATATTTTTGCTGAAAGGATTTAGTAGAGAACAACGACGATAAAGATCGCAACTTTTGGTATCTGATTTTAAAAAAAGCCTTGCCTGTAGCGGAAGTAGCGTGACGTCACAGGTTGAAAGGCTTCTCACATTTCCCCATTGTTTACACCAGCAGCGAGAGCGATTCGGACCGAGAAAGCGACGATTACCCCATTAATTTGAGCCAGAATGAAAGATTTGTGGATGAGGAACGTAAGAGTGAAGGACTAGAGTGCAGTGCAGGACATTTTTCAACCGATTTCAAACCATTCCACCTTCAACACATTCAATTCATTCTGGAAATTCAAACAACCATTTTTCCACGTTCAACACATTTCCAGGAGTTCCTGTTTTTTTCGAACCTTATTTCCGACCTTTTTTAGTGCGACGACTCCTTTCATATTTTTCAACCCATTTCAACCGTTCTACGGTCAAAACATTCCTCTTAGTCAGGACAAAAAATCATGTTGGTTTAAGAACTTAAAAGTTTCCCGGTTTTCACGAAATTCCGTAATACCATTTTTCAATCAATAAAGTGTTACTAATTCAACATTTCTTGACCGATTTAAACAATTCCAACACCAACCAATTCAGCTCATTCAGGACATTCATGCTTTGTCATTTTTAAGAAAAATCCCGCTTTTACCAAAATCCTAAAATTTCCAGGAAGTTCCCATTGAAATGAATGGGATATTTTTCCAAGTTGCAAAATTCCCACATTTTTCAACCGATTCAAACCATTCCACCTTCAACACATTCAATTCATCCTGGAAATTCAAACAACCATTTTTCCACGTTCAACACATTTCCAGGAGTTCCTGTTTTTTTTCTAACCTTATTTCCAAAATTTTTTAGTGCGATGACTTCTTTCACATTTTTCAAACCATTTCAACCGTTCCACTGTCAAAACATTCCTCTTAGTCAGGACAAGAAACCTTGTTCGTTTAAGAACTTGAAAATTTCCCAGTTTTTCCAAAATTCCGTAATACCCCTTTTCAATAAAATAAACTGTTACTAATTCAACTTACGTATATATATATTTTTTTCTCCCAAAATAGAAAGAAAGAATACTTTTAGTAAGAAAATTGACAGTACTTTATTGATACATATTATTTCCATGCTTTCAAGGGCCGAATAAAATGAAGTGGCGGTGTATTACTGTAAATGCCAAAACGGCACCACAGTTTATTACAGTAAAAAAAGTAAAAACAATTTAATTTAGAAAAAAATGCTGTAAAAAACACAGTAAATTTCACAATTTTACAATGAAATCTATTGGTACTTTTACATTGCACAATTTAATGGATAACTTGCTTAAAATCATTATTATTAGTATTTATTTCTATTTTAACAATTTTTTAATTTATTTTTGCATAATTAGATAATATTTAAGTTAACATAATTGCCGATTACATGGAGTACGTATATTATTTTTCTCCCAAAATAGAAAGAAAGAATGCTTTTAGTAAGAAAATTGACAGTACTTTATTGATACATATTATTTCCATGCTTTTGAGGGCCGAATAAAATGAAGTGGCGGTGTATTACTGTAATCGCCAAAATGACACCACAGTTTATTACAGTAAAAAAAGTAAAAATGTGTTCATTTAGAGAAAAATGCTGTAAAAAGCACAGTAAATTTATTTCTATTCAAACAATTTTTAAATTTATTTTTGCATAATTAGACAAAATATAAGTTAACATAATTGGCGATTACATGGAGTATGTATATTTTTTTTCTCCCAAAATAGAAAGAAAGAATACTTTTAGTAAGAACATTTACAGTACTTTATTGATACATATTATTTCCAGGCTTTCGAGGGCCGAATAAAATGAAGTGGCGGTGTATTACTGTAAATGCCAAAACGGCACCACAGTTTATTACAGTAAAAAAAGTAAAAATGTGTTCATTTAGAGAAAAATGCTGTAAGAAGCACAGTAAATTTCACATTTTTACCATGAAATCTATTGCTACTTTTACATTGCACAATTTGATGGATAACTTGCTTAAAATCATTATTTTTAGTATTTATTTCTATTCAAACAATTTTTTAATAATTTATTTTTGCATAATTAGACAATATTTAAGTAAACATAATTGGCGATTACATGGAGGACGTATATTTTTTTCTCCCAAAATAGAAAGAAAGAATACTTTTAGTAAGAAAATGGACAGTACTTTATTGATACATATTATTTCCATGCTTTCGAGGGCCAAATAAAATGAAGTGGCGGTGTATTACTGTAAATGCCAAAACGGCACCACAGTTAATTACAGTAAAAAAAGTAAAAATGTGTTCATTTAGAGAAAAATGCTGTAAAAAGCACAGTAAATTTCACAATTTTACCATGAAATCTATTGCTACTTTTACATGGCACAATTTAATGGATAACTTGCTTAAAATCATTATTTGTATTTATTTCTATTTTTAAAAAAAATTAATTTATTTTTGCATAATTAGACAATATTTAAGTAAACATAATTGGCGATTACATGGAGTACGTATATTTTTTTTCTCCCAAAATAGAAAGAAAGAATACTTTTAGTAAGAAAATGGACAGTACTTTATTGATACATATTATTTCCATGCTTTCGAGGGCCAAATAAAATGAAGTGGCGGTGTATTACTGTAAATGCCAAAACGGCACCACAGTTAATTACAGTAAAAAAAGTAAAAATGTGTTCATTAAGAGAAAAATGCTGTAAAAAGCACAGTAAATTTCACAATTTTACCATGAAATCTATTGCTACTTTTACATTGCACAATTTAATGGATAACTTGCTTAAAATCATTATTATTAGTATTTATTTCTATTTTAACAATTTTTTAATTTATTTTTGCATAATTAGATAATATTTAAGTAAACATAATTGGCGATTACATGAAGTACGTATATTTTTTTCTCCCAAAATACAAAGAAAGAATACTTTTAGTAAGAACATTGACAGTACTTTATTGATACATATTATTTCCATTCTTTCGAGGGCCAAATAAAATGAAGTGGCGGTGTATTACTGTAAATGCCAAAACGGCACCACAGTTTATTACAGCAAAAAAAGTAAAAATGTGTTCATTAAAGAGAAAAATGCTGTAAAAAGCACAGTAAATTTCACATTTTTACCATGAAATCTATTGCTACTTTTACATTGCACAATTTGATGGATTATTTTGCTTAGAATCATTATTATTAGTATTTATTTCTATTTAAACACTTTTTTAATAATTTATTTTTGCATAATTAGACAAAATATAAGTTAACATAATTGGCGATTACATGGAGTAAGTATATTTTTGTCTCCCAAAATAGAAAGAAATAATACTTTTAGTAAGAAAATTGACAGTACTTTATTGATACATATTATTTCCATGCTTTCGAGGGCCGAATAAAATGAAGTGGCGGTGTATTACTGTAAATGCCAAAACGGCACCACAGTTTATTACAGTAAAAAAAGTAAAAATGTGTTCATTTAGAGAAAAATGCTGTAAGAAGCACAGTAAATTTCACATTTTTACCATGAAATCTATTGCTACTTTTACATTGCACAATTTGATATATTATTTTGCTTAGAATCATTATTATTAGTATTTATTTCTATTTAAACAATTTTTTAATAATTTATTTTTGCATAATTAGACAAAATATAAGTTAACATAATTGGCAATTACATGGAGTAAGTATATTTTTGTCTCCCAAAATAGAAATAAATAATACTTTTAGTAAGAAAATGTACAGTACTTTATTGATACATATTATTTCCATGCTTTCGAGGGCCAAATAAAATGAAGTGGCGGTGTGTTACTGTAAATGCCAAAAAGGCACCACAGTTTATTACAGTAAAAAAAGTAAAACATTTTTAATTTAGAGAAAAATGCTGTAAAAAGCACAGTAAATGTATTTCTATTTAAACAATTTTTTAATAATTTATTTTTGCATAATTAGACAAAATATAAGTTAACATAATTGGCGATTACATGGAGTACGTATATTTTTTTTCTCCCAAAATAGAAAGAAAGAATACTTTTAGTAAGAAAATTGACAGTACTTTATTGATACATATTATTTCCATGCTTTCGAGGGCCGAATAAAATGAAGTGGCGGTGTATTACTGTAAATGCCAAAACGGCACCACAGTTTATTACAGTAAAAAAAGTCAAACATTTTTAATTTAGAGAAAAATGCTGTAAAAAGCACAGTACATTTCACAATTTTACAATGAAATCTATTGCTACTTTTACATTACACAATTTAATGGATAACTTGCTTAAAATCATTATTATTAGTATTTATTTCTATTCAAACAATTTATTTATTTATTTTTGCATAACATAATTGGCGATTACATGGAGAACGTATATTTTTTTTCTCCCAAAATAGAAAGAAAAAATACTTTTAGTAAGAAAATGTACAGTACTTTATTGATACATATTATTTCCATGCTTTCGAGGGCCGAATAAAATGAAGTGGCGGGCCACATCTGGCCCCCCGGGCCTTGAGTTTGACTCCTGTGTATTAAAGCTTACTTTAAGCCCTTTTAAAATGTCTAAATTCAAGCATCAAGGCCAAGTTTTGATAGTGGGACTTGTGAGATTGTAATGTCTTGGAATCTGTGAAGATATTTCATGGGAATACGCCCCCGCCCCAAAAAAAGCTGCAAAGGAATTAGCATTTCCTTGTAAATGTAATGAATGAACGTGCTTGGAGAAGAACGGTGGAGACGACATCAGCCTCAAAAGCTCCGACAGCTCAGCTCGCTCTGCCTCGTCTTATTAAAACAAAAAAATATATTTTACTACACTTGTTAAAAAAAATAATAAAGTATTCGAGCTGAGTGCAGCTAGGGCGGTGCAGTCCAGGGGGTAACTCAGGGCCGGCCCGTGGCTTAGGCCGTATAGGCAAATGCTAAGGGCGCCGTCCATCAGGGGGCGCCACGCCAGTGCCACAAATGTTGGAGAGAAAAAAAAAAAAGTTGGTACTATTATTTCTAAATACAAAAAATAATCCCACGTTAATTAAAATGCAAAGTAAAGCCTATTTAATAGAAATATTATTTGTTACAACATTACGCCCCCCCTCCCCCGGCACGGTGCGCCCCCTCCCTTCCCGTATCATGACTGTTTATGGACGTCACCACATCAAAAAATTAACACAAGATGTCAAAACGGCCAAAACTGTCAGGTGCCCAGGGAAGAAAAAACAAAAAAGAGGAGGAGGAGAAACGAGAAAAAGACAGAGGTAGCAGGTAGGTAACGTTAGCCTACATGAAATTATTTGTCTGTTACAGAATGTGATAGTAACCTGGCTTTTTAGCATTAAGCTAATGTTACATGATTCGGCAATTGCTAATCAATAAATAGCTAGTTCTGTTTTAACGTCGGGTTAATATTGTGGAGGGGGCTAAATTGTTATGGAAAATAATAATGCAACGTTAGGTAATTACAGTACTCCCACCTTACATTCCTCAGGGACATTTGTATTAGATCATTTAAGCAGGTGTTTTCTGTTGACATTGTTATTGCCTTCTGGTTAGCTAATATTTGCCCTGCAGGTAATAGTCACTTTTCCACCCCTTTATATATTAGGTATAGTTGTAAGCCTAGTTGTTAAAGTGCACATCATTAATGTTAATTAAGCAATATCCCATGAGAGGGAATGCTGTTTTTTTAATTTGAGCACTGCTGTGATTCAGTTAAAGATAATCATAACATA
>NC_084752.1:7999731-8074731 GCF_033978785.1 Entelurus aequoreus
GGTTGGGGACATCTCTGCGCTGCTGACCCGTCTCCGCTCGAGATGGTCTCCTGCTGGCCCCACTATGGACTGGACTCTCACTATTATGTTAGATCCACTATGGACTGGACTCTCACTATTATGTTAGATCCACTATGGACTGGACTCTCACTATTATGTTAGATCCACTATGGACTGGACTCTCACTATTATGTTAGATCCACTATGGACTGGACTCTCACAATATTATGTTAGATCCACTATGGACTGGACTCTCACAATATTATGTTAGATCCACTATGGACTGGACTTTCACAATATTATGTTTGATCCACTATGGACTGGACTCTCACACTATTATGCTAGATCCACTATGGACTGGACTCTCACAATATCATGCTAGATCCACTATTGACTGGACTCTCACACTATTATGCTAGATCCACTATGGACTGGAGTCTCACAATATTATGTTAGATCCACTATGGACTGGACTCTCACTATTATGTTAGATCCACTATGGACTGGACTCTCACAATATTATGTTAGATCCACTATGGACTGGACTTTCACAATATTATGTTTGATCCACTATGGACTGGACTCTCACACTATTATGTTAGATCCACTATGGACTGGACTCTCACTATTATGTTAGATCCACTATGGACTGGACTCTCACAATATTATGTTAGATCCACTATGGACTGGACTTTCACAATATTATGTTAGATCCACTATGGACTGGACTTTCACAATATTATGTTTGATCCACTATGGACTGGACTCTCACAATATCATGCTAGATCCACTGTGGACTGGACTCTCACACTATTATGTTAGATCCACTGTGGACTGGACTCTCACACTATTATGCTAGATCCACTATGGACTGGACTCTCACAATATTATGTTAGATCCACTATGGACTGAACTCTCCTACTATTATGTTAGATCCACTATGGACTGGACTCTCACACTATTATGTTAGATCCACTATGGACTGGACTCTCACACTATTAAGTTAGATCCACTATGGACTGGACTCTCACACTATTACGTTAGATCCACTATGGACTGTACTCTCACACTATTATGTTAGATCCACTATGGACTGGACTCTCACACTATTATGTTAGATCCACTATGGACTGGACTCTCTCACTATTATTTTAGATCCACTATGGACTGGACTCTCACACTATTATGTTAGATCCACTATGGACTGGACTCTCACACTATTATGCTAGATCTACTATGGACTGGACTCTCACAATATTATGTTAGATCCACTATGGACTGGACTCTCACACTATTATGCTAGATCCACTATGGACTGGACTCTCACACTATTATGTTAGATCCACTGTGGACTGGACTCTCACACTATTATGCTAGATCCACTATGGACTGGACTCTCACAATATTATGTTAGATCCACTATGGACTGGACTCTCACACTATTATGTTAGATCCACTATGGACTGGATTCTCACACTATTATGTTAGATCCACTATGGACTGGACTCTCACACTATTATGCTAGATCCACTATGGACTGGACTCTCACTATTATGTTAGATCCACTATGGACTGGACTCTCACTATTATGTTAGATCCACTATGGACTGGACTCTCACTATTATGTTAGATCCACTATGGACTGGACTCTCACAATATTATGCTAGATCCACTATGGACTGGACTCTCACTATTATGTTAGATCCACTATGGACTGGACTCTCACTATTATGTTAGATCCACTATGGACTGGACTCTCACTATTATGTTAGATCCACTATGGACTGGACTCTCACACTATTATGTTAGATCCACTATGGACTGGACTCTCACTATTATGTTAGATCCACTATGGACTGGACTCTCACTATTATGTTAGATCCACTATGGACTGGACTCTCACAATATTATGTTAGATCCACTATGGACTGGACTCTCACTATTATGTTAGATCCACTATGGACTGGACTCTCACACTATTATGTTAGATCCACTATGGACTGGACTCTCACTATTATGTTAGATCCACTATGGACTGGACTCTCACTATTATGTTAGATCCACTATGGACTGGACTCTCACTATTATGTTAGATCCACTATGGACTGGACTCTCACTATATTATGTTAGATCCACTATGGACTGGACTCTCACAATATTATGCTAGATCCACTATGGACTGGACTCTCACTATTATGTTAGATCCACTATGGACTGGACTCTCACTATTATGTTAGATCCACTATGGACTGGACTCTCACAATATTATGTTAGATCCAGTATGGACTGGACTCTCACACTATTATGTTAGATCCACTATGGACTGGACTCTCACTATTATGTTAGATCCACTATGGACTGGACTCTCACACTATTATGTTAGATCCACTATGGACTGGACTCTCACTATTATGTTAGATCCACTATGGACTGGACTCACTATTATGTTAGATCCACTATGGACTGGACTCTCACTATATTATGTTAGATCCACTATGGACTGGACTTTCACACTATTATGTTAGATCCACTATGGACTGGACTCTCACTATTATGTTAGATCCACTATGGACTGGACTCTCACTATTATGTTAGATCCACTATGGACTGGACTCTCACTATTATGTTAGATCCACTATGGACTGGACTCTCACACTATTATGTTAGATCCACTATGGACTGGACTCTCACAATATTATGTTAGATCCACTATGGACTGGACTCTCACTATTATGTTAGATCCACTATGGACTGGACTCTCACAATATTATGTTAGATCCACTGTGGACTGGACTCTCACACTATTATGCTAGATCCACTATGGACTGGACTCTCACAATATTATGTTAGATCCACTATGGACTGGACTCTCACACTATTATGTTAGATCCACTATGGACTGGACTCTTTACACTATTATGCTAGATCCACTATGGACTGGACTCTCACAATATCATGCTAGATCCACTATTGACTGGACTCTCACACTATTACGTTAGATCCACTATGGACTGGACTCTCACACTATTATGTTAGATCCACTATGGACTGGACTCTCACAATATTATGTCAGATCCACTATGGACTGGACTCTCACATTATTATGCTAGATCCACTATGGACTGGACTCTCACACTATTATGCTGGATCCACTCGACATCCATTGCACAGGTCGCCCAGGATGGGGTCCCCACATTTGCGGTCCCCTCCAAGGTTTCTCATGGTCATCCCATTGGGTTGAGTTTTTTTCTTGCCCTGATGTGGGATCATGGTCTGTTCGCCTGTAGAGCGTCCTAAGATGTGTTTTGCGGCGTGAACAAACTTCTCAGGGTGTGTGCCACGTCTGCAAGGGTACAGTTTCCTACCCTTGGCATGTACTCGACTCCCCTCTTTGACCAGAAACCACTTCAGTGTCCTTTTATTGCTTTGGGTTAAAACCTCTTCGTTATGTAGACCACAAGGGCGACATTAGATGAAAGTGTTGAGTGCCAAAACATGTCAACCATTGGAAAATGGTGGGAGGTTCAAGTGATGGATTGGCAGACTTTTGCCTTTTTGGTTGGATGCCTTTGAATTGTGAAGCCTGGTGAAATATAGCATGCAATAAAAATGTACTAAATAGTGTAGCTTTAAAGGTTTCATGACAGTAAACAGTAGAGCATATACACTTAGCATTATGATGCTATAAATGCCATGAAACTTAGCGGTGCATCGACCAAGTAAAAACAGATTTAAAATAGTACAAAACCATTGAAGTTGGCCTGGTGTGTAAATGGTAAATAAAAACAAAATACAATGATTCGCAAATCCTTTTCAACTTATATTCAATTGAATAGACTGCAAAGACAAGATATGTAATGTTCGAATTTTGCAAATAATCATTAATTTAGAACAGGGGTCACCAACGCGGTGCCCGCGGGCACCAGGTAGCCCGTAAGGACCAGATGAGTAGCCCGCTGGCCTGTTCTAAAAATAGCTCAAATAGCAGCACTTACCAGTGAGCTGCCTCTATTTTTTAAATTGTATTTATTTACTAGCAGGCTGGTCTCGCTTTGCCCGACATTTTTAATTCTAAGAGAGACAAAACTCAAATAGAATTTGAAAATCCAAGAAAATATTTTAAAGACTTGGTCTTCACTTGTTTAAATAAATTCATTAATTTTTTTACTTTGCTTCTTATAACTTTCAGAAAGACAATTTTAGAGAAAAAATACAACATTAAAAATGATTTTAGGATTTTTAAACACATATACCTTTTTACCTTTTAAATTCCTTCCTCTTCTTTCCTGAAAATTTAAATCAATGTTCAAGTAAATGTATTGTTTTTATTGTAAAGAATAATAAATACATTTTAATTTAATTCTTCATTTTAGCTTCTGTTTTTTCTACGAAGAATATTTGTGAAATATTTCTTCAAACTTATTATGATTAAAATTCAAAAAAATTATTCTGGCAAATCTAGAAAATCTGTAGAATCAAAGTTACATCTTATTTCAAAGTCTTTTGAATTTATTTTAAAATTTTTGTTCTGGAAAATCTAGAAGAAATAATGATTTGTCTTTGTTAGAAATATAGCTCAGTCCAATTTGTTATATATTCTAACAAAGTGTAGATTGGATTTTAACCTATTTAAAACATGTCATCAAAATTATAAAATTAATCTTAATCAGGAAAAATTACTAATGATGTTCCATAAATTCTTTTTTTAATTTTTTCAAAAAAGATTCGAATTAGCTAGTTTTTCTCTTCTTTTTTTTCGGTTGAATTTTGAATTTTAAAGAGTCGAAATTGAAGATAAACTATGTTTCAAAATTAATTGTCATTTTTTTCGTGTTTTCTCCTCTTTTAAACCGATTAATTAACCACCTTCCAGGGACTACCTGTCAAACACATTGATCCCGGCATGGTACAAGAAGAATCGGAATCGAGAATCGCCAGGAATCGAAAATCGAAACAAAGAATCGGAATCGGAATCGTTCGAATTCAAACGATACCCAACCCTACTCATCCGTGGCTCACTAGTGCAACAACAACGCCCGAAATGTTTCCCGTGGAAAAAAAAATGTCCGACCGGAACTCTCTAATAACTAAAGTTCCTTGGGTGAATAATGTATACTCACTACACCGGTATGTTTTAGTGCTTTCAAGGCGAGTTTACTGACAGATATAAGTAAGAACTTTACACTACTTTATATTAGAAATGGCAACAGCGGAGGATGACTGTCCCATAACAAGAAGATAGAGAAAAAGAAGAAGATTATCGACTACGGTGTTGGTACGGACTACAAAGGCGGATGCGCGTAAATTTTCAGAACTTATGCAGATCCCAAATACAGTTCAGCAGGAACCAGAAGGTAAGAAAAGTTGCTTTTGCATAATATTGTGAAACAAAAAGCCAGGTAATAGTCTTACCTTGTACACACACCATAATAATACTCCTATGTTGAAGCACAGTACAATCCAAGTGGTGTGGATTTATAGCTTACCAAAGTTGTACTAAAACATTTTGATAGATTTTTGAGCGCCGTGTGTAATGTTCTATATCTTTAATGGAACATATACAATTTTGGTGTTTACTTGAGTCATATTGCAGCCTACAGGTATCTTGTTGAAAACGTCTGGGTATGATGACGTTTGCGCGTGACGTCAATGGTTGAAGCGGAAGTATACATCGTATCCCAGGGGTCACCAACCTTTTTGAAAGCAAGAGCTACTTCTTGGGTAGTGATTAATGCGAAGGGCCACCAGTTTGATACACACTTAAATAAATTGCCAGAAATAGCCAATTTGCTCAATTTACCTTTAACTCTGTTATTATTAATAATTAATGATATTTACACTTAATTGAACGGTTTAAAAGAGAAGAAAACACGAAAAAAATTACAATTAAATTTTGAAACATAGTTTATCTTCAATTTCGACTCTTTAAAATTCAAAATTCAACCGAAAAAAAGAAGAGAAAAACTAGCTAATTTGAATCTTTTTATGGAACATCATTAGTCATTTTTCCTGATTAAGATTAATTTTAGAATTTTGATGACATGTTTTAAATAGGTTAAAATCCAATCTATACTTTGTTAGCATATATAACAAATTGGACCAAGCTATATTTCTAACAAAGACAAATCATTATTTCTTCTAGATTTTCCAGAACAAAATTTTTAAAAGAAATTCAAAAGACTTTGAAATAAGATTTAAATTAGATTTTACAGATTTTCTAGATTTGCCAGAATAATTTTTTTGAATTTTAATCATAATAAGTTTGAAAAAATATTTCACAAATATTCTTCGTCGAAAAAACAGAAGCTAAAATGAAGAATTAAATAAACATGTGTTTATTATTCTTTACAATAAAAAAAAAAAATTTACTTGAACATTGATTTAAATTGTCAGGAAAGAAGAGGAAGGAATTTAAAAGGTAAAAAGGTATATGTGTTTAAAAATCCTAAAATCATTTTTAAGGTTGTATTTTTTCTCTAAAATTGTCTTTCTGAAAGTTATAAGAAGCAAAGTAAAAAAATTAATGAATTTATTTAAACAAGTGAAGACTAAGTCTTTAAAATATTTTCTTGGATTTTCAAATTCTATTTGAGTTTTGTCTCTCTTAGAATTAAAAATGTCGAGCAAAGCGAGACCAGCTTGCTAGTAAATAAATACAATTTAAAAAAATAGAGGCAGCTCACTGGTAAGTGCTGCTATTTGAGCTATTTTTAGAACAGGCCAGCGGGCTACTCATCTGGTCCTTACGGGCTACCTGGTGCCCGCGGGCACCGCGTTGGTGACCCCTGTTGTATCCCAATACAAACAGCTCTGTTTTCATCGCAAAATTCCACAGTATTCTGGACATCTGTGTTGGTGAATCTTTTGCAATGTGTTTAATGAACAATGGAGACTGCAAAGAAGAAAGCTGTCGGTGGGAAGCGGTGTATTAGCGGCTGGCTGCAGCAACACAACCAGGAGGACTTTGAGTTGGATAGCAGACGCGCTGCCTTGAGTACGCAGCTTTGGCTTCCAAACATTTGATCGCTTGCCTGTATGTGCGTGCCGCTATGTGCATGTCATGTACGTGACTTTGGGGAAATATATGTGCTGTATGAACTTTACGGAGGTGAACGGTACTTTGGGCTGTGGGATTGAGTGTGTTGTGCGGGTGTTTGATTTGTATTGGCGGGTTATATAGACGGGAAGGGGGAGGTGTTTCTTATGCGGGATTAATTTGGGGCATATTAAATATAAGCCTGGTTGTGTTGTGGCTAATAGAGTATATATATGTCTTGTGTTTATTTACTGTTGTAGTCATTCCCAGCTGAATATCAGGTCCCACCCGCCTCTCACAGCATCTTCCCTATCTGAATCGCTTCCACTGCCCTCTAGTCCTTCACTCTCACTTTCCTCATCCACGAATCTATCATCCTCGCTCAAATTAATGGGGAAATCGTCGCTTTCTCGGTCCGAATCGCTCTCGCTGCTGGTGGCCATGATTGTAAACAATGGGGAAATGTGAGGAGCTCCACAACCTGTGACGTCACGCTACTTCCGGTACAGGCAAGGCTTTTTTTATCAGCAACCAAAAGTTGCAAACTTTATCGTCAATGTTCTCTACTAAATCCTTTCAGCAAAAATATGGCAATATCGCAAAATGATCAAGTATGACACATAGAATGGACCTGCTATCCCCGTTTAAATAAGAAAATCGCATTTCAGTAGGCCTTTAAGTGCGCCTTATAGTCCGAAAAACAGGGTGAATGCACGACACCAGTCACTGACGAGCCAAGTCGAAGTCCTCCGTACACAAGCCGCTGCTTCATACCGACTGAGCATCCGATCAAACCGACGGGAACAGACACAAACAGGAAGTTACCAAAATAAAGCTGGTGTAGCACAAAAAAGTAAATGCAGAGCAGCATAGTCACAAGCAACAACAAAGTCCTTAGTGCACAAAAAGCTGCGCTGGCTGAGAGTCTTGTTAAGCACATGAGAATAGACAAAAAGGAGGAAGCGACCAAAATAAAAGCATGTAGCAGCGTTAAAAGTGTGCTGAGTTGTGACTATAACACTTGCTGGATAGTGTGTTGTTGGAGTGCTGGCGGGTATAAAAAAAAACAACATATATAATATATTCATGTTTAATGAGGAATCGAAGTCAGGGCATATTTTTGTTCCTATCTGCTGACGGAGACAAGAAAGTCAGCTTTTATCTCGACCAATTTGCTTTGCTTTACTTTCAAACAAACATCGGTAGGATCAATAGCAGGATTTGACGAGTGTCTGTGTTGACTTTTGGACCCGCTGCCAAGTCATGTTTGCAGACCTAGAACAAAGAGGAGACTTTTATTTTTATTTTTATTTTTTTTTATCACCTCGTCTGCAGTGTCTCTTTTACGCATTAAAGTTTATGGAGCACAACAGAAAGTGAAGGAAGGCATCAAGAGTCTTCTGCCAAGACTACATGTGGGAATTAGATTTGTCTATTTAGTTCCCTGCAAAGGATGTCCATAATATTCTTACAGTCTCAAAGGTCCAATATACTGTCGTCCAATAGTTGCCTCAACAAGTCCATTTTAAAAAGTAGTGGCAGCCACGTTTGTCATATGCATTCTTTCCATCACTATTTCTTTGTTTGTTGTTTGGGGTAAAAAAAAATAAAAAAAATTAAATTAGCTTTAAAGCCATTTTTATTAAATATTTGTCATTTTAATATTTGTGCCATTTTAAAAAGTAGTGGTAGCCATGTTTGTCATATGCATTCTTTCCATCACCGTTTATTTGTTTGCCATTTGGGGTAAAAAAATAAAATTAAAATAAAAATTGAAAAAAAGTTAGCTATAGAGCCATTTTTTTATTTATATTTTTGTCATTTTAATATTTATGCCATTTTAAAAAGTAGTGGCAGCCATGTTTGTCATATGTATTCTTTCCATCACCGTTTCTTTGTTTGCCATTTGGGGTAAAAAAAAAAAAAAAAAAGAAAAAAAGTTAGCTTTAGAGCCATTTTTATTATATATTTGTCATTTTAAAATGTATGCCATTTTAAAAAGTAGTGGCAGCCATGTTTGTCATATGTATTCTTTCCATCAACGTTTCTTTGTTTGCCATTTGGGGTAAAAAAAAATAAAAAAATAAAAGTTAGCTTTAGAGCCATTTTTATTATATATTTATGTCATTTTAATATTTGTGCCAATTTAAAACGTTGTGGCAGCCATGTTTGTCATATGCATTCTTTCCATCACCGTTTATTTGTTTGCTATTTGGGGTAAAAAAAATTAAATAAAAATAAAAATTTTAAAAAAGTTAGCTATAGAGCCATTTTTTTATTTATATTTTTGTCATTTTAATATTCATGCCATTTTAAAAAGTAGTGGCAGCCATGTTTGTCATATGTATTCTTTCCATCACCGTTTCTTTGTTTGCCATTTGGGGTAAAAAAAAAAAAAAAAAAGAAAAAAAGTTAGCTTTAGAGCCATTTTTATTATATATTTGTCATTTTAAAATGTATGCCATTTTAAAAAGTAGTGGCAGCCATGTTTGTCATATGTATTCTTTCCATCAACGTTTCTTTGTTTGCCATTTGGGGTAAAAAAAAATAAAAAAATAAAAGTTAGCTTTAGAGCCATTTTTATTATATATTTATGTCATTTTAATATTTGTGCCAATTTAAAACGTTGTGGCAGCCATGTTTGTCATATGCATTCTTTCCATCACCGTTTATTTGTTTGCTATTTGGGGTAAAAAAAATTAAATAAAAATAAAAATTTTAAAAAAGTTAGCTATAGAGCCATTTTTTTATTTATATTTTTGTCATTTTAATATTCATGCCATTTTAAAAAGTAGTGGCAGCCATGTTTGTTATATGCATTCTTTCCATCACCGTTTCTTTGTTTGCCATTTGGGGTAAAAAAAAGAAAAGAAAAGAAAAAAGTTAGCTTTAGAGCCATCTTTATTGTATATTTGTCATTTTAATATTTGTGCCATTTTAAAAAATAGTGGCAGCCATGTTTGTCATATGCATTCTTTCCATCACTATTTCTTTGTTTGTCATTTGGGGTAAAACATTTTTTTTTTTTTAATTTCGCTTTAGAGCCATTTTTATTAAATATTTATGTCATTTTAATATTTGTGCCATTTTAAAAAGTAGTGGTAGCCATGTTTGTCATATGCATTCTTTCCATCACCGTTTATTTGTTTGCTATTTGGGGTAAAAAAAAATAAAAAAAAAATAAAAATAAAAAAAAAGTTAGCTATAGAGCCATTTTTTTATTTATATTTTTGTCATTTTAATATTTATGCCATTTTAAAAAGTAGTGGCAGCCATGTTTGTCATATTCATTCTTTCCATCACCGTTTCTTTGTTTGCCATTTGGGGTAAAAAAAAAAAAAGAAAAGAAAAAAAGTTAGCTTTAGAGCCATCTTTATTGTATATTTGTCATTTTAATATTTGTGCCATTTTAAAAAGTTGTGGCAGCCATGTTTGTCGTATGTATTCTTCCCATCACCGTTTCTTTGTTTGCCATTTGGGGTATAAAAAAAAAATTAAAAAAAAAAGTTAGCTTTAGAGCCATTTTTATTATATATTTATGTCATTTTAATATTTGTGCCATTTTAAAAAGTAGTGGTAGCCATGTTTGTCATATGCATTCTTTCCATCACCGTTTATTTGTTTGCTATTTGGGGTAAAAAAAAAAAAAAAAACAATAAAAATTGAAAAAAAGTTAGCTATAGAGCCATTTTTTTATTTATATTTTTGTCATTTTAATATTTATGCCATTTTAAAAAGTAGTGGCAGCCATGTTTGTTATATGTATTCTTTCCATCACCGTTTCTTTGTTTGCCATTTGGGGTAAAAAAAAGAAAAGAAAAAAAGTTAGCTTTAGAGCCATTTTTATTATATATTTATGTAATTTTAATATTTGTGCCATTTTAAAAAGTAGTGGCAGCCATGTTTGTCATATGCATTCTTTCCATCACTATTTCTTTGTTTGTTATTTGGGGTAAAAAAAAATAAAAACATTTAAATTAGCTTTAGAGCCATTTTTATTAAATATTTATGTCATTTTAATATTTGTGCCATTTTAAAAAGTAGTGGTAGCCATGTTTGTCATATGCATTCTTTCCATCACCGTTTATTTGTTTGCCATTTGGGGTAAAAAAATAAAATAAAAATAAAAATTGAAAAAAAGTTAGCTATAGAGCCATTTTTTTATTTATATTTTTGTCATTTTAATATTTATGCCATTTTAAAAAGTAGTGGCAGCCATGTTTGTCATATGTATTCTTTCCATCACCGTTTCTTTGTTTGCCATTTGGGGTAAAAAAAAAGAAAAGAAAAAAAGTTAGCTTTAGAGCCATTTTTATTATATATTTATGTCATTTTAATATTTGTGCCATTTTAAAAAGTAGTGGTACCCATGTTTGTCATATGCATTCTTTCCATCACCGTTTATTTGTTTGCTATTTGGGGTAAAAAAATAAAATGAAAATAAAAATTGAAAAAAAGTTAGCTATAGAGCCATTTTTTTATTTATATTTTTGTCATTTTAATATTTATGCCATTTTAAAAAGTAGTGGCAGCCATGTTTGTTATATGTATTCTTTCCATCACCATTTCTTTGTTTGCCATTTGGGGTAAAAAAAAAAGAAAAGAAAAAAAGTTAGCTTTAGAGCCATTTTTATTATATATTTATGTCATTTTAATATTTGTGCCATTTTAAAAAGTAGTGGTACCCATGTTTGTCATATGCATTCTTTCCATCACCGTTTATTTGTTTGCTATTTGGGGTAAAAAAATAAAATGAAAATAAAAATTGAAAAAAAGTTAGCTATAGAGCCATTTTTTTATTTATATTTTTGTCATTTTAATATTTATGCCATTTTAAAAAGTAGTGGCAGCCATGTTTGTTATATGTATTCTTTCCATCACCGTTTCTTTGTTTGCCATTTGGGGTAAAAAAAAAAAAAGAAAAGAAAAAAAGTTAGATTTAGAGCCATCTTGATTGTATATTTGTCATTTTAATATTTGTGCCATTTTAAAAAGTTGTGGCAGCCATGTTTGTCATATGTATTCTTTCCATCACCGTTTCTTTGTTTGCCATTTGGGGTAAAAAATAAAATAAAATAAAAAAAATAATAAAAAAAGTTAGCCTTAGAGCCATTTTTATTATATATTTGTCATTTTAAAATGTATGCCATTTTAAAAAGTAGTGGCAGCCATGTTTGTCATATGTATTCTTTCCATCACCGTTTCTTTGTTTGCCATTTGGGGTAAAAAATAAATAAATAAATAAATAAATAAATAAAGTTAGCTTTAGAGCCATTTTTACAGAGCCCCTAAAGGGGAAAAAAATGTTAAATTATTTTTATTATTTATTTATTTTTTTTAGACATGTACGAGAAACTTTTTATAAAGTTATCAAAAATAAAAAAATTATAATTTTGTATTTACAATAATACAAATAAAAAAATAATTATAAAAAAAAAAAAATCCCCCATGTCCCTTTAGGGGCTCCGTACATTTTTATTATATATTTGTAATTTTGATATTTGTGCCATTTTCAAAAGTAGTGGCAGCCATGTTTGTCATGTGCATTCTTACCATCACCGTTTCTTTGTTTGCCATTTGGTGTAAAAAATAAATAAATATAATTTGAAAAAAAAGTTAGCTTTAGAGCCATTTTTATTATATATTTGTCATTTTAAAATGTATGCCATTTTAAAAAGTAGTGGCAGCCATGTTTGTCATATGGTCTCTTTCCATCACCGTTTCTTTGTTTGCCATTTGGGGTAAAAATAAATAAATAAATAAATAAAGTTAGCTTTAGAGCCATTTTTACAGAGCCCCTAAAGGGGGAAAAACTTTTAAAATAATTTTTATTTGTATTTTTATTTTTTTTAGACATGTATCTCGTGCGCACGAGAAACTTTTTATGAAGTTATAAAAAATAAAAAATAAAAAATATATAATTTTGTATTTTTTTTTTTTTTTTTAGACATGTGTCTCGTGCGCACGAGATACATGTCTAAAAAAAAATGCAAATAAAAAAATAATTATAAAAAAAAATAAAAATCCCCCATGTCCTTTTAGGGGGTCCGTACATTTTTATTATATATTTATGTCAGTTTGATATTTGTGCCATTTTCAAAAGTAGTGGAATCCATGTTCGTCATATGCATTCTTACCATCACCGTTTCTTTGTTTGCCATTTTTTGGTAAAAAAAAATATTTTAAAAAGAATTTTTAAAAAAAAGTTTGCTTTATAGCCATTTTTATTAAATATTTATGTCATTTTAATATTTGTGCCATTTTAAAAAGTAGTGGCAGCCATGTTTGTCATATGTATTCTTTCCATCACCGTTTCTTTGTTTCCCATTTGGGGTAAAAAAATAAAATAAAATAAAAAATAAAAAAGTTAGCTTTAGATAGAGCCATTTTTATTATATATTTATATCATTTTAATATTTGTGCCATTTTAAAAAGTAGTGGCAGCCATGTTTGTCATATGTATTCTTTCCATCAACGTTTTTTTGTTTGCCATTTGGGGTAAAAAAAAATTAATAAATAAAAAATAAAAAAGTTAGCTTTAGATAGAGCCATTTTTATTATATATTTATATCATTTTAAAATTTGTGCCATTTTAAAAAGTAGTGGCAGCCATGTTTGTCATATGTTTTTCTTTCCATCACCGTTTCTTTGTTTGCCATTTGGGGTAAAAATAAATAAAATACAAATAAAAAAAATTAGCTTTAGAGCCATTTTTATTATATATTTATGTCATTTTAATATTTGTGCCATTTTAAAAAGTAATGGCAGCCATGTTTGTCATTTGTATTATTTCCATCACCGTTTCTTTGTTTGCCATTTGGGGTAAAAAAAAGAAAATAAAATAAAAAATAAAAGTTAGCTTTAGAGCCATTTTTATTATATATTTATGTCATTTTAATATTTGTGCCATTTTAAAAAGTTGTGGCAGCCATGTTTGTCATATGCATTCTTTCCATCACCGTTTCTTTGTTTGCCATTTGGGGTAAAAAAAATAATAAAAATTAAAATTAAAATTAAAAACAATTTAGCTTTAGAGCCATTTTTATTATATATTTATGTCATTTTAATATTTGTGCCATTTTAAAAAGTAGTGGCAGCCATGTTTGTCATATGTATTCTTTCCATCACCGTTTCTTTGTTTGCCATTTGGGGTAAAAAAAAAAAAATAAATAAAATAAAATAAAAGTTAGCTTTAGAGCCATTTTTATTATATATTTATGTCATTTTAAAATGTATGCCATTTTAAAACGTTGTGGCAGCCATGTTTGTCATATGCATTCTTTCCATCACCGTTTCTTTGTTTGCCATTTGGGGTAAAAAAAAAATTAAAAAAGAAGAAAAAAAAAGTTAGCTTCAGAGCCATTTTTTTTATATATTTGTCATTTTAAAATGTATGCCATTTTAAAAAGTAGTGGCAGCCATGCTTGTCATATGTATTCTTTCCATCACCGTTTCTTTGTTTGCCATTTGGGGTAAAAATAAATAAATAAATAAATACAAAAAGTTAGTTTTAGAGCCATTTTTACAGAGCCCCTAAAGGGGAAAAAAATGTTAAATTATTTTAATTTTTATTTATTTTTTTTAGACATGTATGAGAAACTTTTTATAAAGTTATAAAAAAATTATAATTTTGTATTTACAATAATACAAATAAAAAAATAATTATATAAAAAAAAAAAAATCCCCCATGTCCCATTAGGGGCTCCGTACATTTTTATTATATATTTATGTCATTTTGATATTTGTGCCATTTTAAAAAGTAGTGGCAGCCATGTTTGTCATGTGCATTCTTACCATCACCGTTTCTTTGTTTGCCATTTGGGGTAAAAAATAAAGAAATATAATTTGAAAAAAAAGTTACCTTTAGAGCCATTTTTATTATATATTTGTCATTTTAAAATGTATGCCATTTTAAAAAGTAGTGGCAACCATGTTTGTCATATGCTCTCTTTCCATCACCGTTTCTTTGTTTGCCATTTGGGGTAAAAATAAATAAATAAATAAAAAAAGTTAGCTTTAGAGCCATTTTTACGGAGCCCCTAAAGGGGGAAAAAAAAATTAAATAATTTTTATTTGGATTTTTATTTTTTTTAGACATGTATCTCGTGTGCACGAGAAACTTTTTATAAAGTTATAAAAAATAAAAAATACAAAAAATATAATTTTGTATTTTTTTTTTTTTTTTTTTAGACATGTGTCTCGTGCGCACGAGATACATGTCTAAAAAAAAATGCAAATGAAAAAATAATTATAAAAAAAAATCCCCCATGTCCTTTTAGGGGCTCCGTACATTTTTATTATATATTTATGTCATTTTGATATTTGTGCCATTTTCAAAAGTAGTGGAATCCATGTTTGTCATATGCATTCTTACCATCACCGTTTCTTTGTTTGCCATTTGGGGTAAAAATAAATAAATAAATAAAATAAAAAAAAATTTAGCTTTAGATAGAGCCATTTTTATTATATATTTATATCATTTTAATATTTGTGCCATTTTTAAAAAGTAGTGGCAGCCATGTTTGTCATATGTTTTTCTTTCCATCATTTCTTTGTTTGCCATTTGGGGTAAAAATAAATAAAATACAAATAAAAAAAATTAGCTTTAGAGCCATTTTTATTGTATATTTATGTCATTTTAATATTTCTGCCATTTTAAAAAGTAATGGCAGCCATGTTTGTCATTTGTATTCTTTCCATCACCGGTTCTTTGTTTGCCATTTTGGGTTAAAACATTTAAAAAAAACTAAAAATAAAAATAAAAAGTTAGCTTTAGAGCCATTTTTTTTATATATTTATGTCATTTTAATATTTGTGCCATTTTAAAAAGTAGTGGCAGCCATGTTTGTCATATGTATTCTTTCCATCACCGTTTCTTTGTTTGCCATTTGGGGTAAAAAATAAAATACAATAAAAAAATTAAAAAAAGTTAGCTTTAGAGCCATTTTTATTATATCCATCCATCCATTTTCTACCGCTTAGTCACTTCGGGGTCGCGGGGTGGCGCTGGAGCCTATCTCAGCTAGAATCGGGCGGAAGGCGTGGTTCACCCTGGACAAGTCGCCACCTCATCACAGATTTTTATTATATATTTATGTAATTTTAATATTTGTGCCATTTTAAAAAGTAGTGGCAGCCATGTTTGTCATATGTGTTCTGTCCATCACCGTTTCTTTGTTTGTCATTTGGGGTAAAATAAATAAATAAATTAATTAATTAATTAATTTAAAAACAATTTTTTTAAAAAGTTAGCTTTAGAGTAATTTTTATTAAATATTTATGTCATACTAATTACAAGAAAATGTTTATTCTTTATTATTTGATAAGCTATCGACAAATTATATTGTCAAAGTTTATTTATTAATATAGCACACTTTGAACACCCCTGTGCTAGGGGTTACTATTCCTAGTACCTGCTCAGCCAGGGTTCCAAGCAGTGAATTATATTTATATAGCGCTTTTCTCTAGTGACTCAAAGTGCTTTTACATAGTGAAACCCAATATCTAAGTTACATTTAAACCAGTGTGGGTGGCACTGGGAGCAGGTGGGTCAAGTGCGTTGCCCAAGGACACAACGGCAGTGACTAGGATGGCGGAATCGGGGGATCGAACCTGGAACCCTCAAGTTGCTGGCACGGCCGCTCTACAAACCGAGCTAGACCAATACAGATGACACCTATTGGTAAAAACTCATCACTATTCTCTGTTTTCTTGCTGCCCTATGTCTCCTCTTGGATAACGACTTATTTTGTGTGATGGACGCTGTGTAGCGTTGTGTTGGTCGCGAGCCTAGGATGCAGAGACGGCAGGCGAAGTGCAGGTCAAATGTATTAGATAATAAAAAAATAGTGCGGCAGGGCTGGCATAAAATGCATCCTGGACAGGAAACAAAATACAACAAACTATGAGGTTTTTTTTTTTAAAGATTGTCGTTAGATGTACGTGTTCGCTCTACCCGGCGCTGTTGAGCTTTTTCTTGCATTTTGAGGGGCGGGGAGGGAGGGCAAGCACGGACAAGTAGAAGAATGTCTGAGCACGCGAGCAGGAGCGTTGTGTTCCTCCACAAACGCCAGCGTGCCACTCGGTGCTGAGATGATCGTACATCGCTCTCGGCGTCTCGCTACAGGAAGGAGTTTCCCCCTGTTGAATTTCAGTGAGTATTTTTTCCACCTTTTGGTTAAAAAAGGTCAAACAATCCACGTTTTCTGCTATCGTTTTAGCCCAAAGTGTGTCTTTTTTTCAATGCTTCACATCCAAACGTATTCAGTTTCAGTTTCAGTTTATATGGAACATGCATACAATACAATTTAATGCATCACACAGTACCAGTCGTTTCATTACAGCACGTCCAAATAGAATAGAATAGAATAGAAAGTACTTTATTGATCCCTGGGAGAAATTCAGCACCACAGTTTGCTCACAATAGACAATAAACACTTAGGTATTCTTTCCATGTGAATAATATAAAGACAGTCTATTATACAGCATTATTCACATGTGAATAATATAAATACAGTCTATTATACAGCATTATTCACATGTGAATAATATAAAAACAGTCCATTATACAGCATTATTCACATGTGAATAATATAAATACAGTCTATTATACAGCATTATTCACATGTGAATAATATAAATACAGTCCATTATACAGCATTATTCACAAAAGGAATCGGAAAAGAGTAGGAAGAAGCTGAGTTTATTTAATCCGACCGTTTTTCATATCATAGCAATTTTATCCCATTTCCTTGTTCTCTGTAACAGAACAGTGAAAAAATAAATAATAAATAAGTAATATACCATAGTAAACATACAAATATTAAATACATAAATAATCTTTGTCTCAATGAAAAAAAAAAAAAAAAAGGGTTCAATATGTTCATCATAATTCTTGTTGTGTGTACTTTGTGAACACTTTTAGTTTGAACACTCTCTTAAAGTGAATCATATTGGTGCTTTGTTTGATTTCTTTGGTTAATCCGTTCCATCATTTAATTCCACATCCTGAGATGCTAAAAGTTTTAAGTGTTGTACGTGCATACAAATGTTTTAAATTACATTTTCCTCTAAGGTTATATTTCTCCTATTTTGTTGAGAATAATTGTTGTACATTCTTGGCTATCAGGTTATACTTTGCTTTATGTATGATTTTAGCTGTTTGCAAATGCACCAAATTGTTGCATTTCAATAAGTATGATTTAATAAATAAAGTGTTTGTATGTCCTCTACATCCAACATTATCTATTATTATAATTGATCTTTTTTGTAACACAGTTAGTGAATGAAGCGCACATTTGTGGTTGTTTCCCCATATTTCTGCACAATAACTCAGATATGGTAATACCGGGGCGGCCGTGCCAGCAACTTGAGGGTTCCGGGTTCGATCCCCACTTCCGCCATCCTCGTCACTGCCGTCGCGTCCTTGGGCAAGACACTTTACCCACCTGCTCTTTTAAATGTAACTTAGATATTGGGTTTCACTATGTAAAAGCGCTTTTGAGTCACCAGAGAAAAAGCGCTATATAAATATAATTCACCTCACTAATTCACTAGCGAGCAGTAGAGAATATGAAGTGATTTTTTTGGTCCAGAACATGTTTTGCTTTATTCATTATTGACGTGTTTCTTGCTACTTTATGTTGTATATTTTATTTTACATGAGATTTCCAATTCATTTGATCATCTATTATTACACCCAAAAATATAGAATATATACATTTATTTTCATAACGTTGACATTTTATGTGCATAAATGTATGAAAGGACATTAATAGAGTTTCTCTCACCAAGCCTGTTGGTTATTAGTGGTTTTGCAGCCTTGTTGTCACCATCTGATGAAAAATACCCTAAAATGGTGCCGACTCAGCGCATAAAAGGTTGTTTTTCACCTTAAATGAACGCTCACTCCAAAGATGCGATCATAAGTCGTGATAATTACGGAGCGCCTGCGTTAATATTTGCTCGTTTCAGCACACTTGCCGGCTAATTAAGCCGTAAAATGTGTTTAGTATTGACGTTACGGCTCCACTGTAGCTGCTTAGGCCGGCATTTTAATATCACTCACATATTAAACTATTGATTTAGTTCTTAATCTCCGCTCTTAATAAAGCAGCGCATTGATTTTTTATTTATTTTCCTCCTCCTACGTTGTTGTTGCTCCTTGTAGTCCACTTCATCATTAATCCCACGCGCCGCATGTATCCTCCTGGTCATTTACATATGTCCGACTCCCAAGCCCAGATAAGAGTTATCGCTGAATTATTCGAGGGGGGGGGGGGGGGAATCTGCGGCAATTAGGAGCGCGCTTCCGATTATGTCGCCGACGCTGGGAAAGATGAAAGTTCGCTTCACCCAAAAAATAAAAGGAAAAAAAACAGCCGGAAGGCGTTAATTTGTTCCTTGTTTCAGATTCCCTTTGCTTTTACAGCAACAAAAGCTATTAACATTAGAAACTAGTGTGACTTACATCAATACAACACAGAGCTAACATTACATCACCCATGGCATTAATCAAAATAACAGAGGACATTACCAATGCAATGGATGGTGAAGCCTGTGCAGCTGCAGTATTTATGGCTCCAACAAAAGCATTTGAAACAATTAATCATTAAAACTTAACAAATCAAAGCTGCAAGCAGCGTTGGTCGGGCCCGCATATTTGGCAGGTTTTAGTCCTAAGTGGTCAGTGTATGAAATCTAGCTCTAAGTCAGACCTACATAGAGGTTTTTGTTTCATGTCTCTACGATATTCGTACTGGGAGTTAGAGGAAGTTGTGTCTGTGTTTTTTTCCTAGGTGCGGCGGCACAGTGGTTCTTTGAAGGCTCGCAAAATCAAAACCGTAGCACTTATCCAAACTCTTTGAGAGTCCTTTAATCAGAAGGGTGCAATCTATCTCCTGTAGTAGTTTGAAGCCGAAACGACAAACGCGCTCAGAGGAGATAATGTTTGATGTTTGGTGACCGTTTTTTACAAAAATGTTGTTTTGAAGGGGAGATTGCAAACTTCCTGTTGATTTTTGCTGAAGGATGTCAATCTATGAAATGTAGGTCTAAGTGAGACCTACATAGAGGTTTTTGTTTCATGTCTGTAAGACGTTCCTACCGGAAGTTACAAGCAGTTTTGTCTGTGTTTTCCTCTGAGGAGCAGTTTTGTCTCTGTTTAATT
Organism: Entelurus aequoreus; assembly: GCF_033978785.1. Taxonomy (NCBI): domain Eukaryota; kingdom Metazoa; phylum Chordata; class Actinopteri; order Syngnathiformes; family Syngnathidae; genus Entelurus; species Entelurus aequoreus. Next base: position 8,019,936 of record NC_084752.1, read on the forward strand.
CAAAAATTGCGCTAGGACGCAATTTTGAGTTTTGGGGTTCGGTTTTTTATTAGATCAGAATTTCCACCAGTTCTGATGTGTGTGAAAAGTTTGGTGAGTTTTGAAGTATTTTAAGGGGGTCAAATTACAGCTCAAAGAGGCAAAAATGAGTGTTTTTAGTACAATTTTGTCTTGAAGGGGGATTTGCCAACTTCTTGTTGGTTTTTGCCCGAGGATATTAAATTATGAAATGTAGGTCTAAGTGAGACCTACATAGAGGTTTTTTTTTCATGTCTGTAAGACGTTCCTACCGGAAGTTACAAGCAGTTTTGTCTGTGTTTTCCTCTGAGGAGCAGTTTTGTCTCTGTTTAATTCAAAAATTGCGCTAGAGCGCAATTTTGAGTTTTGGGGTTCGGTTTTTTATTAGATCGCAATTTCCACCAGTTCTGATGTGTGTGAAAAGTTTGGTGAGTTTTGAAGTATTTTAAGGGGGTCAAATTACAGCTCAAAGAGGCAAAAATGAGTGTTTTTAGTACAATTTTGTCTTGAAGGGGGATTTGCCAACTTCCTGTTGGTTTTTAGCCCGAGGATGTTCAATTATGAAATGTAGGTCTAAGTGAGACCTACATAGAAGTTTTTGTTTCATGTCTGTAAGACGTTCCTACCGGAAGTTACAAGCAGTTGTGTCTGTGTTTTCCTCTGAGGAGCAGTTTTGTCTCTGTTTTATTCAAAAATTGCGCTAGAGCGCAATTTTGAGTTTTGGGGTTCGTTTTTTTATTAGATCGCAATTTCCACCAGTCCTGATGTGTGTGAAAAGTTTGGTGAGTTTTGAAGTATTTTAAGGGGGTCAAATTACAGCTCAAAGAGGCAAAAATGAGTGTTTTTAGTACAATTTTGTCTTGAAGGGGGATTTTCCAACTTCTTGTTGGTTTTTGCCCGAGGATATTAAATTATGAAATGTAGGTCTAAGTGAGACCTACATAGAGGTTTTTGTTTCATGTCTCTACAACCTTCCTAGTGGGAGTTAGAGGCAGTTTGTTTTTGTTTTTTCCTAGGGGGCGCTAGAGTGCAATTTTGAGTTTTGGGGTTTGGTTTTTTTATGAGATGGCAATTTTCGCAGGTCCTGATGTGTGTGTCAAATATGGTGAGTTTTGAAGCATGTTAAGTGGGTCAAATTGCAGCTCGAAGAGGCGGCGGAAGAAAAAAGAATAATAATAATAATAATAATAATAAAACCTTACAAATTCAATAGGTCCTTTCGTCCCATTGCAAAAGGACTCCCTTTGGGATTCTTTTGACAATGGGCCGTGCGGGCCCTAATTAAAACCACATGGAATCAGAGGGTTAGTCCTGAACTAGGGTTGTCCCCATACCAATATGTAATGTATTCCAAATCTTTTCGATACTTTCCAGGAGCAGGTATTTGGTTTTTGCTCCCATGTTTCATGAGTTGAAACTTTTACTAGATACACAAAAGACCTATTTCTCTCAAATATTGCTCACAAATCTGTGTTTGTGAGCACTTCTTCTTTGCCAAGATAATCCGTCCCACCTCACGGGTGTGGCATATCAAGATGCTGATTAAACGGCGTGATTATTGCACAGGTGTGCCTGAGGCTGCCCACAATAAAAGGCCACTCTGAAATGTGCAGTTTTGCTTTATTGGGGGGGTCAGCAAAGCGGTCAGTATCTGGTGTGACCACCATTTGCCTCACACATTTGCCGGTTGGATGTACTGCCAAATTCTCTAAAACGCTTTTTGGAGTAGGCTCAACTAGGGATGATGTGTGATAAGAAATTATTGAGTTCGAGCCTATTATCGAATCCTGTTATCGAACCGATTCCTTATCGATTCTCTTATCGAGTCCATATAGGTTGTTGTATATGGGAAAAAAACACACAATTTTTGGTTTAACAAAAGCTCACTTTTATTATATAAGAAAAAAATGAAATCTAATAAATAAATAAATATTGACTGTTACCCCCCTAAAAAAATAAAATAAAATAAATAAATATTGACTGTTGTTACCCAAAGTATATTAAGTGGGATTTTTCATAAAAACAAATATATACAATAACACAAAAACAAGCTGTCTCTGTGATCACTATAGGTGTATAAATAATAATATAGTGTTAAATAAAATCAGTCCCTTGGGCACAAAACTGAAAATAATACAGCTCTCCAAAAAGTGCACTTCTGCTGCTATTGGACATATTTGTTTGTTATGATGCTTTGACATTTTTGCACTTTATTTCTTTATTGAAAGAAAATTCTATGAAGAGAAAAGTTGTTTGCAAATGTGGTTACAATGCTAAAAAATGAAAAGTTAAAGCTACAAAAAGAAATACACTTTATTGAGTTAACATTATTTCTTTATAGGGTAGATAGCTCGATAGATGTGATGTTATGAGCTAGGGCAGTGTTTTTCAACCACTGTGCCGCGGCACACTAGCCGTGAGATACAGTCTGGTGTGCCGTGGGAGATGATCTAATTTCATTTGTTTGGGTTAAAAATATTTTTTGCAAAGCAGTAATTATAGTCTGCAAATTATGTGTTGTTGTTGAGTGTCGGTGCTGTCTAGAGCTCGGCAGACTAACCGTGTAATACTCTTCCATATCAGTAGGTGGCAGCAGGTAGCTAATTGCTTTGTAGATGTCGGAAACAGCGGGAGGCAGTGTGCAGGTAAAAAGGTATCTAATGCTTAAACCAAAAAAAAACAAAAGGTCAGTGTTCCTAAGAAAAGGCATTGAAGCTTAGGGAAGGCTATGCAGAACGAAACTAAAACTGAACTGGCTACAAAGTAAACAAAAACAGAATGCTGGACGACAGCAAAGACTTACTGTGGAGCAAAGGCGGCGTCCACAATGTACATCCGAACATGACAATCAACAATGTCCCCACAAAGAAGGATAAAAACAACTGAAATATCCTTGATTGCTGAAACAAAGTAGATGCGGGAAGACATGAAACTGCTACAGGAAAATACCAAAAAAAGAGAAAAAGCCACTAAAATATGATGATTTCTGCTGGTGGTGTGCCTCCGGAAATTTTTCAAAGCAAAAAATGTGCCTGGGCTCAAAAAAGGTTGAAAAACACTGAGCTAGGGAATATAACAACTACACTACCCAGCATGCAACGGGAGTGACGAGCATGCGCGGTAGCCCCGAAAAGTGTTGTTGAATGTCGCCACCCGGCAGGTAAGATTGAAGTTATGAGCACGCTGTGAAAGTAAACGTCAAGAACTCAGCCAACACGCCTCATCTGCATTATTTATAATTAGACAGACAACACATATACAGTGTGATTTTGTTTAGAAGGAAAGAAAAACAAAAGTTAAATAAAAAAGGGAGATGTGTTGTATATATATATGTATGTGCTGCGGTTGCTTTAAGAACGTTGTGACAGCTGCCGTAAAGGAGGTGCGTTGCTAGCCTGGTTGCTATGTTTCCGGTTGGTCGTAAAAGTGTTGGTCATGTGTTTGTACCCTGCTCAAATCTCTCAGTAAAGTTATTCATTGGATTATACCTTTTGTTTTGAACTTTATTACACCTTGGAGCGCTTTTTTCCGGTCCATTGTTTTTCCTGCTTTCCCTATCTGCGCCTAATGACTGAGCTACGTGACGTCATTTCTTGTGATGTCCCACGGAGCATTTCTGGTCGGGACGGGATTCGAATAAAGAACCAACTCTTTTTCTTTACTATAGTGGTCTCGATAACGGGTGCCGGTTCTCAAAAAGGGATTGGAGTCCGAGGACTCGGTTCTTTTCTTATCGAACAACCGGGAGAACCGGTTTCGAGTATCATCCCTAGGCTCAACACAGTGCAACACAACTCCTTCGGATAGAGTCGATCAGGTTGTTGATTGTGGCCTGTGGAATGTTGGTACACCCTTCAATGGCTGTGCCAAGTTGCAGGATATTGTCAGGAACCGGAAGACGCTGTCGTACACGCCAATCCACAGCATCCCAAACGTGCTCAATGGGTGACATGTCTGGCCATGCAAGAGCTGGGATGTTTTCAGCTTCCAGGAATTGAGTAGAGATCCTTGCAACATGGAGCTATGCATTGTCCATACCATAACCCCAACCCCACCGTGGGCCACTCCATTCACAACGTTGTCATCAGCCATCTGCCCTGAACAGTGAAAACCGGGTGTCATCCGTGATGAGAACACCTCTCCAACGTGCCAGACACCATCAAATGTGAATATTTACCCACTCAAGTCGGTTACGACGACAAATCGCAGTCAGGTCGAGACCCCGATGAAGACGATGAGCTTTCCTGAAATGGTTTCTTACAGTTTGTGCAGAAATTATTTGGTCATGCAAACAAATTGTTGCAACAGCTGTCCGGGTGGCTGGTCTCAGGCAATCATGGCACCTGCTGGTGTGGTTACACGTGGTCTGCGGTTGTGAGGCCGGTTGGATGTACTGCCAAATTCTCAAACGCTTTTGAAGACGGCCTATCGTTGGGATATGAACATTTAATTCACGGGCAACAGCTCTGGTGGACATTCCTGCAGTCAGCATGCCAGAATGCTCCCCCAAAACTTGCGACATTGTGGTGTGTGATACAACTGCACATTTCAGAGTGACCTTTTATCGTGGGCAGCCGGAGGCACACCTGTGCAATAATCATGCTGCGGATTATCTTGGCAAAGAAGAAATGCTCACTAACACAGCTTTAGACAGATTTGTGAACAATATTTGAGAGTAACCGGTATTTTGTGTATACAGTAAAAGTTTTAGATCTTTGAGTTCAACTCACAAAAAATGGGAGCACAAACAAAAGGGTTGCGTTTATATTTGTGCTTTTTGTGGATAATACAATTAATTGGAAATGTTATATAAATATACAAAACATAAGGTGGCAAGAACGTTTATATAATAAATAAAGCAAATGTACTGGATGAAAAATCGACTTAAAGGCCTACTGAAATGAATTGTTTTTATTTAAACGGGGATAGCAGATCCATTCTATGTGTCATACTTGATCATTTTGCGATATTGCCATATTTTTGCTGAAAGGATTTAGTGTAGAACAACGACGATAAAGTTCGCAACTTTTGGTCTCTGATTAAAAAAAAGCCTTGCCCCTACCGGAAGTAGCGTGACGTTGTCAGTTGTTCACCTCCTCATATTTTCCTATTGTTTTCAACGCAGCTAGAGCGATTCGGACCGAGAAAGCGACGATTACCCCGTTAATTTGAGCGAGGATGAAAGATTTGTGGATGAGGAACGTGAGAGTGACGGACTAGAATGCAGTGAAAGACATATCTTTTTTTCGCTCTGACCGTAACTTAGGTACAAGCTGGCTCATTGGATTCCACACTCTCTCCTTTTTCTATTGTGGATCACGGATTTGTATTTTAAACCACCTGGGATACTATATCCTCTTGGAAATAAGTCGAGAACGCGAAATGGACATTCACAGTGACTTTTATCTCCACGACAATACATCGGCGAAGCTCTTTAGCTACTGAGCTAACGTGATAGCATCTGGCTCAAATGCAGATAGAAACAAAAGAAATAAACCCCTGACTGGAAGGATAGACAGAAGATCAACAATACTATTAAACCATGGACATGTAAATACACGGTTAATAATTCTCAGCCTGGCAAAGCTTAACAATGCTGTTGCTAACGACGCTGAAGCTAACTTAGCAACTTAGCAACCGGACCTCACAGAGCTATGATAAAAAACATTAGCGCTCCACCTACGCCAGCCAGCCCTCATCTGCTCATCAACACCCGTGCTCACCTGCGTTCCAGCGATCGACGGCGCGACAAAGGACTTCACCCGATCACAGATACGGTTGGCGGCTAGCATCGGTTGGTGGCTAGCATGAGCTAGCGCGTCTGCTATCCAAGTAAGTCCTCCTGGTTGTGTTGCTACAGCCAGCCGCTAATACACCGATCCCACCTACAACTTTCTTCTTTGCAGTCTCCATTGTTCATTAAACAAATTGCAAAAGATTCACCAACACAGATGTCCAGAATACTGTGGAATTATGAAATGAAAACAGAGCTTTTTTGTATTGGCCTCAATGGGGGAGCCATACCTCTGTTCTACTGGCTACGTCACGCGCATACGTCATATCCAAAGGAGTTTTTCAACCGGAAGTTTACCTGGAAATTCAAAATGTCACTTTATAAGTTAACCCGGCTGTATTGGCATGTGTTGCAATGTTAAGATTTCATCATTGATATATAAACTATCAGACTGCGTGGTCGCTAGTAGTAAGTTTCAGTAGGCCTTCAACTGGTTATTACTGTAATCATTGATTAATTAATTGATGTCAATTGTGTACAAAATGATAACAGGAAGTAAACAAATGTGTAGAAAAAGTCTCGGATTGAATGAGCTTTCTTACTTCTTTTCCAGACATGCTGCAAAGAGGAATGAAAATATGTGAAATATGTGATGTAACGTGCTGAAATTGAGTACACGTTCGAAATAAACTCCGACCAATCACTGATGATTAAATGTGATGACAAAAAGGAAACATACAAATTAGTTTTATTACTGTTAGATGAGACAACACTCGGACATAAAAATCCTCAAATTATGGCATGACTCGGTTTAATGAAGGGGTGTCCAAAATGTGGCACTGGGGGGCATTTTTAGCCCACAGCTCGCTTTTTATTGGACCGCGGAATATTGTAAAAGTGATTTGTTGATTTCTAAGTCAAACAGAGAAGAAGGGGAGGTAAATTGCATCAAGGTGCATCGACAAAGTATTGAGCAAAGGCTATGAATACTTATGTACAAAACCCAAAAGCAGTGAAGTTGTCACGTTGTGTAAATGGTAAATAAAAACAGAATACAATGATTTGCAAATCCTTTTCAACTTATATTCAATTGAATAGACTGCAAAGACAAGATATTTCATGTTCAAACTGAGAAACTTAATTTTATTTAGCAAATAATCATTAACTTAGAATTTAATGGCAGCAACACATTGCAAAAAAGTTGTCACAGGGGCATTTTTACCACTGTGTTACATGGTCTTTCCTTTTAACAACACTCAGTAAACGTTTGGGAACTGAGGAGACACATTTTTGAAGCTTCTCAGGTGGAATTCTTTCCCATTCTTGCTTGATGTACAGCTTAAGTTGTTCAACAGTCCGGGGGTCTCCCTTCTGCTATTTTAGGCTTCATAATGCACCACACATTTTCAATGGGAGACAGGTCTGGACTACAGGCAGGCCAGTCTAGTACCCGCGCTCTTTTACTACGAAGCCACGCTGTTGTAACACGTGGCTTGGCATTGTCTCGCTGAAATAAGCAGGGGCGTCCATGGTAACGTTGCTTGGATGGCAACATATGTTGCTCCAAAAGCTGTATGTACCTTTCAGCATTAACGGTGCCTTCACAGATGTGTAAGTTACCCATGTCTTGGGCACTAATACACCCCCATACCATCACACATGCTGGCTTTTACACTTTGCGCCGATAACAATCCGGATGGTTCTTTTCCTCTTTGGTCCGGAGGACACGACGTCCACAGTTTCCAAAAACAATTTGAAATGTGAACTCGTCAGACCACAGAACACTTTTCCACTTTGTATCAGTCCATCTTAGATGAGCTCAGGCCCAGCGAAGCCGACGGCGTTTTCTGGGTGTTGTTGATAAACGGTTTTCGCCTTGCATAGGAGAGTTTTAACGTGCACTTACAGATGTAGCGACCAACTGTAGTTACTGACAGTGGGTTTCTGAAGTGTTCTTGAGCCCATGTGGTGATATCCTTTACACACTGATGTCGCTTTTTGACGCAGTACCGCCGGAGGGATCGAAGGTCCGTAATATCATGGCTTACGTGCAGCGATTTCTCCAGATTCTCTGAACCTTTTGATGATATCGCGGACCGTAGATGGTGAAATCCCTAAATTCCTTGCAATAGCTGGTTGATAAAATGCTCTTAAACTGACAATTTGCTCACGCATTTGTTGACAAAATCCTTGTTTGTGAATGACTGAGCATTTCATGGAAGCTACTTTTATACCCAATCATGGCACCCACCTGTTCCCAATTTGCCCGTTCACCTGTGGGATGTTCCAAATAAGTGTTTGATGAGCATTCCTCAACTTTATCAGTCTTTTTTTTGCCACTTGTGCCAGCTTTTTTGAAACATGTTGCAGGCATTAAATTCCAAATGAGCTAATATTTGCAACAAATAACCAAGTTTTCCAGTTTCAACCTTAAATATCTTGTCTTTGCAGTCTATTCAATTGAATATAGGTAGAAAATCACTGTATTTTGTTTTTATTCACCATTTACACAACGTGCCAACTTCTCTGGCTTTGGGTTGTGTATGTCACCATGACGACTATGTCACCATGACGACTACATGTTGTTTAGTTCTACATCCATTTGGGCAGGGCATCTGTTTGCATGGATGGCCATTATTGGAAGAAATGCAATCATTTCCCCTTATTTGATTGGGTAAATGTTGAAATTCCACATTTTGTGTCTTTTTTCTGCTTTGCATCAGTCCATCGTAGATGAGCTCTGGCACAGCGAAGCCAGCTGCGTTTCTGGGTGTTGTTGATAAATGGCTTTGGCTTTGCATAGTAGAGTTTTAACATGCACTTACAGATGTAGCGACCAACTGTAGTTACTGACAGTGGGTTTCTGAAGTGTTCCTGAGCCCATGTGGTGATATCCTTTACACACCGATGTCGCTTTTTGACGCAGTACCGCCGGAGGGATCGAAGGTCCGTAATATCAATGCTTACGTGCAGTGATTTCTCCAGATTCTCTGAACCTTTTGATGATATCGCGGACCGTAGATGGTGAAATCCCTAAATTCCTTGCAATAGCTGGTTGATAAAATGCTCTTAAACTGACAATTTGCTCACGCATTTGTTGACAAAATCCTTGTTTGTGAATGACTGAGCATTGCATGGAAGCTGCTTTTATACCCAATCATGGCACCCACCTGTTCCCAATTTGCCTGTTCACCTGTGGGATGTTCCAAATAAGTGCTTGATGAGCATTCCTCAACTTTATCAGTCTTTTTTTGCCACTTGTGCCAGCTTTTTGGAAACATGTTGCAGGCATTAAATTCCAAATGAGCTAATATTTGCAAAAAAATAACAAGTTTTCCAGTTCCAACCTTAAATATCTTGTCTTTGCAGTCTATTCAATTGAATATAGGTTGAAAATCATTGTATTTAGTTTTTATTCACCATTTACACAACGTGCCAACTTCACTGGCTTTGGGTTGTGTATGTCACCATGACGACTATGTCACCATGACGACTCCATGTTGTTTAGTTCTACATCCATTTGGGCAGGGCATCTGTTTGCATGGATGGCCATTATTGGAAGAAATGCAATCATTTCCCCTTATTTGATTGGGTAAATGTTGAAATTCCACATTTTGTGTCTCTTTTCTGCTTTGCATCAGTCCATCGTAGAAGAGCTCTGGCACAGCGAAGCCAGCGGCGTTTCTGGGTGTTGTTGATAAATGGCTTTGGCTTTGCATAGTAGAGTTTTAACATGCACTTACAGATGTAGCGACCAACTGTAGTTACTGACAGTGGGTTTTTGAAGTGTTCCTGAGCCCATGTGGTGATATCCTTTACACACTGATATCGCTTTTTGACGCAGTACCGCCGGAGGGATCGAAGGTCCGTAATATCAATGCTTACGTGCAGCGATTTCTCCAGATTCTCTGAACCCTTTGATGATATCGCGGACCGTAGATGGTGAAATCCTTAAATTCCTTGCAATAGCTGGTTGATAAAATGCTCTTAAACTGACAATTTGCTCACGCATTTGTTGACAAAATCCTTGTTTGTGAATGACTGAGCATTTCATGGAAGCTGCTTTTATACCCAATCATGGCACCCACCTGTTCCCAATTAGCCCGTTCACCTGTGGGATGTTCCAAATAAGTGTTTGATGAGCATTCCTCAACTTTATTAGTATTTATTGCCACCTTTCCCTACTTATTTGTCACGTGTTGCTGGCATCAAATTCTAAAGTTAATGATTATTTGCACAAAAAAAAAAAAGTATCAGTTTGAACATCAAATATGTTGTCTTTGTAGCATATTCAACTGAATATGGGTTGAAAATTATTTGCAAATCATTGTATTCCGTTTATATTTACATCTAACACAATTTCCCAACTCATATGGAAACGGGGTTTGTAAAAAAAAAAAGAAAGAAAGAAAGAAAGAAACTCCAATGTAAACATCAGCTTTACAGATGCCATCTGCTCAGAAGGCGGTGTGCGTTGCGGTAAAGACGTGAATGCAAATACACCCGTTATTTTTTGTCCACGAGGAGCGTGAAGGAGGCGCGTCTATTCGAGGCGTGGCGTTTTATTCATCAAAGCTCACTCGGTGTTTATTCGGAGCACGCCGTCTGTTCGAGGTGAAGCCACTATTTTTATTCCGCGGCTCGGTAGGAAGTTGCGGGGGGAAATGAAAAGGTAGATGTTCAAATTGAGGAGACATATTTGTGTCTGCAGACATTTCTTTCCTCCTCTCCCGAGCCGTCTCCATCGAGTGAGAGTGAGATCAAGGTAGAAGACGGAGTCCAGGAAAGAAAGTGAGGACAAAGTCGCTGGTCGGGCGCCAACATTGAAAACATCAGCTGATTGTTTATTGTCTGCACTTGTCTGGGGGGGTGGAGGGGTCGACTGGCTGTTACTTGCATGTACCAATATGTGTGTGTATGTGTGTGTGTGTGCGTGTGTGAAAATGATAATAATAGTCTGAAGCAGGGGTCACCAACCTTTTTGAAACCAAGAGCTACTTCTTGGGTACTGATTAATGCGAAGGGCTACCAGTTTGATACACACTTAAATAAATTGCCAGAAATAGCCAATTTGCTCAATTTACCTTTAACTCTATGTTATTATTAATAATATTTACACTTAATTGAACGGTTTAAAAGAGGAGAAAACACGAAACAAATGACAATTACATTTTGAAACATAGTTTATCTTCAATTTCGACTCTTTAAAATTCAAAATTCAACCGAAAAAAAAAGAAGAGAAAAACTAGCTAATTCGAATCTTTTGGAAAAAATTTTAAAAAAAGAATTTATGGAACATCATTAGTCATTTTTCCTGATTAAGATGAATTTTAGAATGTTGATGACATGTTTTAAATAGGTTAAAATCCAATCTGCACTTATAATATATAACAAATTGGACCAAGCTATATTTCTAACAAAGACAAATCATTATTTCTTCTAGATTTTCCAGAACAAAAATTTTAAAAGAAATTTAAAATACTTTGGAATAAGATTTAAATTTGATTCTACAGATTTTCTAGATTTGCCAGAATAATTTTTTTAAATTTTAATCATAATAAGTTTGAAGAAATATTTCACAAATATTCTTCGTCGAAAAAACAGAAGCCAAAATGAAGAATTAAATTAAAATGTATTTATTATTCTTTACAATAAAAAAAATAAATTTACTTGAACATTGATTTAAATTGTCAGGAAAGAAGAGGAAGGAATTTCAAAGGTAAAAAAGTATATGTGTTTAAAAATCCTAAAATCATTTTTAAGGTTGTATTTTTTCTTTAAAATTGTCTTTCTGAAAGTTATAAGAAGCAAAGTAAAAAAATGTATGAATTTATTTAAACAAGTGAAGACCAAGTCTTTAAAATATTTTCTTGGATTTTCAAATTCTATTTGAGTTTTGTCTCTCTTAGAATTAAAAATGTCGGGCAAAGCGAGACCAGCTTGCTAGTAAATAAATAAAATTTAAAAAATAGAGGCAGCTCACTGGTAAGTGCTGCTATTTGAGCTATTTTTAGAATAGGCCAGCGGGCTACTCATCTGGTCCTTACGGGCTACCTGGTGCCCGCGGGCACCGCGTTGGTGACCCCTGGTCTGAAGGCAAGTGGAAGTGCAGCTTACAAATTCCTCAAAGCGAGAATTAAGCTTGCCAAATGTTTGCTGGTGTATTTACATACTATTTATTTATGACTTTTCACGGAAGTTTCCAGTAGAATATGGACCAAGAAATATATTTATTTTTTTTCCACATGTTTGTGCAGGTCTGGATAACTAGTGTGCCGTGAGATACAGTTTGGTGTGCCGTGGGAGATGATCTAATTTCACCTATTTGGGTTGAAAATATTTCTTGCAACCCAGTAATTATAGTGTGCAAATGATGTGTTGTTGTTGAGTGGTCGGTGCTGTCTAGAGCTCGGCAGAGTAACCGTGTAATACGCTTCCATGACAGTAGGTGGCAGCCGGTAGCTAATTGCTTTGTCGATGTCGGAAACAGCGGGAGGCAGGGTGCAGGTAAAAAGGTATCTAATGCTTTAACCAAAAATAAACAAAAGGTGAGTGCCCCTAAGAAAAGGCATTGAAGCTTATGGAAGGCTATGCAGAACGAAATTAAGACTGAACTGGCTACAAAGTAAACAAAAACAGAATGCTGGACGACAGCAAAGACTTACTGTGGAGCAAAAACAATGTACATCCGAACATGACATGACAATCAACAATGTCCCCACAAAGAAGGATAAAAACAACTGAAATATTCTTGATTGCTAAAACAAAGTCGATGCGGGAAATATCGCTCAAAGGAAGACATGAAACTGCTATAGGAAAATACCAAAAAAAGAGAAAAAGCCACCAAAATAGGAGCGCAGGACAAGAACTAAAACACTACACACAGGAAAACAGCAAAAAACTGTAAATAAGTCAGAGTGTGATGTGACAGGTGGTGACAGTACACCTACTTTGAGACAAGAGCTATATTGATGCATGCTTGGTTATGGTTTAAAGTCATATCCAACAATTGCGACAACGACTTTTTACTGTCAACTGAGTTTAGTTTTTTAGTGATTTCTGCTGGTGGTGTGCCTCCGGATTTTTTCAACGCAAAAATTGTGCCCCGGCTCAAAAAAGGTTGAAAAACACTGCTGTACATTACCTTTTGCATTATATTAATTTATATTATTACGTGTTGTCAACCTTGTACTTATTTTTTTTTAATGTCACTGCCTGAAATAAATGAATAAATGAAAAAAAAAAAAAAAAAAATCAAAATAAATGATTAGTTAAATTTTGTTTTAACCAATCCATTTTTATTGCAGCCAATTTGTTTTTAAAATATGTCAAATATCATCATCATAATATATGATTGCATGGATGGATGGATCTCATAATACTTACATCATTTTGATGCAGACCTGGATTTTTTATTTATTTATTAATTTATTTTTTAACAGCAATTTTATTGATATTTTCTACAATTTCTCAATGAAAATAGAAATAGAATACAATAGAATAGAAAGTACTTTATTGATCCCTGGGGGAAATTCAGCACAATAGACAATAATAATAATAAAAAATAATATACATCCATCCATCCCTCTTCTTCCGCTTATCAGAGGTCGGGTCGCGGGGGTATGAATAATATATAATATAATATATATAATATGTTATATATATAATATATAAATATATATATAATGATTTATATATATATATATATATATATATATATATATATATATATATATATATATATATATATATATATATATATTAGGGCTGCAACAACTAATCGATTAAATCGATTAAAATCGATTATAAAAATAGTTGCCGATTAATTTAGTCATCGATTCGTTGGATCTATGCTATGCGCATGCGCAGAGGCTTTTTTAAATTTTTTATTTTTTTTTATTTTTTTAAATAAACCTTTATTTATAAACTGCAACATGTACAAACAGCTGAGAAACAATAATCAAAATAAGTATGGTGCCAGTATGCTGTTTTTTTTCAATAAAATACTGGAAAGGATAGAAATGTAGTTTGTCTATTTTATCCGATTATTAATCGATTAATCGAAGTAATCAAATGCAGAGGACAAATTTCACCACATCTAGTGTGTGTGTGACAATCATTGGTACTTTAATCTTTAATCTTAATCTTTAATCGACAGATTAATCGATTATCAAATTAATTGTTAGTTGCAGCCCTACTATATATATATGTATATATATATATATATATATATATATATATATATATATGTATATATATATATATATATATATTATTTATAATATATGAATAATATAAATATATTCTACATATATTCTACATTTAAGTGCAGTCAAGGAAAACACAAAAAATCACAAAATGAATTGTCCAAGGCTCATGATGTTTAAATGTGGTGAAGATCAGGATAAACACATTATACAAACCTCAGATATATGCTGTGTGTTACGCATGGGTGGTGTTTGGCCTTGGCGGAGGTCCATTGTGCTTTCAACAGAATTACGGCTCCTGTTTATCAGGCTCAAGGTAATGCCTCTCGTGTTGTATCCCGCATCCACGCATGAAAGGCTGCTTCCGACGCCTCGTTGTCCTCATCGGTGGGACCTTGTCGAGTATCTCTCTGCAGCTTTTTTAGTGTCATCCTCTTGGCACGCGGGTCATCAATGCCCACGCTAATGAGAAGCGTCTCGCAAGTGCATGTGTACAAATGTGTCGAAACGTCCCTTTGTGTTCGCCTGTGTACCTGCTCGGGGTGATAAGGCATCCGTTGTTCGCTCGGAATTATTCTCTCCTACCCGAGTGAGGAAAGCAAGCTAATCCAACATGTGAGCGCAGGCGGTGTTTAAAGCGCCTCGGAGGATCCCCGTGTTTGTTCCGATCCCATCCAGCAGATGGCGCTCTAGTTAGAAACTATAGGAGTGGTTAATAATAATAATAATATATTTTATTTGTAAAAAGCACTTTACATTGAGTAAACAACCTCAAAGTGCTACAGTGTATAAAAAAAAAATTTAAATTTAAAAAAAATAAATAAATAGATAAATAAAAAATAAATACAAATAAAAACTAGAACAGCAAAATAGCTAAAACTAGTATGCATATATCTAAAAAAAAAAAAAGGCTTTTTTAAAAACAAGGGTTTTTAAGACTTTTTTAAAAGCGTCCACAGTCTGTGGTGCCCTCAGGTGGTCAGGGAGAGCGTTCCACAGACTGGGAGCGGCGTAGCAGAAAGCCCGGTCTCCCATTGTTTGTATCTTTGTCCTCGGAGGTTGGAGGAGGTTAGCCTGTCCGGAGCGGAGGTGTCGTGTGGAGGATTTGGGGGTGAGTAGTTCTTTGAGGTAGAGGGGGGCATTTCCATGGAGGCACTGGACTCTCACACTACTATGTTAGATCCACTATGGACTGGACTCTCACACTATTATGTTAGATCCACTATGGACTGGACTCTCACACTATTATGTTAGATCCACTATGGACTGGACTCTCACACTATTATGCTAGATCCACTAAGGACTGGACTCTCACACTATTATGTTAGATCCACTATGGACTGGACTCTCACTATTATGTTAGATCCACTATGGACTGGACTCTCACTATTATGTTAGATCCACTACGGACTGGACTCTCACACTATTATGTTAGATCCACTATGGACTGGACTCTCACACTATTATGTTAGATCCACTATGGACTGGACTCTCACACTATTATGTTAGATCCACTATGGACTGGACTCTCACACTATTATGTTAGATCCACTATGGACTGGACTCTCACACTATTATGTTAGATCCACTATGGACTGGACTCTCACAATATTATGTTAGATCCACTATGGACTGGACTCTCACACTATTATGCTAGATCCACTATGGACTGGACTCTCACACTATTATGCTAGATCCACTATGGACTGGACTCTCACGCTATTATGTTAGATCCACTATGGACTGGACTCTCACACTATTATGTTAGATCCACTATGGACTGGACTCTCACACTATTATGTTAGATCCACTATGGACTGGACTCACACTATTATGCTAGATCCACTATGGACTGGACTCTCACGCTATTATGTTAGATCCACTATGGACTGGACTCTCACACTATTATGTTAGATCCACTATGGACTGGACTCTCACACTATTATGTTAGATCCACTATGGACTGGACTCTCACACTATTATGTTAGATCCACTATGGACTGGACTCTCACACTATTATGTTAGATCCACTATGGACTGCACTCTCACACTATTATGTTAGATCCACTATGGACTGGACTCTCACACTATTATGTTAGATCCACTATGGACTGGACTCTCTCACTATTATGTTAGATCCACTATGGACTGCACTCTCACACTATTATGTTAGATCCACTATGGACTGGACTCTCACACTATTATGTTAGATCCACTATGGACTGGACTCTCTCACTATTATGTTAGATCCACTATGGACTGCACTCTCACACTATTATGTTAGATCCACTATGGACTGGACTCTCACACTATTATGTTAGATCCACTCGACGTCCATTGCACCAGTCGCCCAGGATGGGGTCCCCACATTTGCGGTCCCCTCCAAGGTTTCTCATTGTCATCCAATTGGGTTGAGTTTTTCCTTGCCCTGATGTGGGATCTAAGCCGAGGATGTCGTTGTGGCTTATGCAGCCCTTTGAGACACTCGTGATTTAGGGCTATGTAAGTAAACATTGATTGATTGATTGATGAACCCCTTTGGGATGATTTAGAACGGAGAATGGTGCACTTTTGGAAGAAGGGTGGACAATTCCTACAAACACACCCTGCAACCTTGTGGACAGCCGTCCCCAGAAGAGTTGAAGTTTTAATAGCTGCAAAAGGTGGACAGACATCATATTGAACCCTATGGGTTAGGAATGGTATGGCACTTCAAGTTCATATGTGAGTCAAGGCAGGTAGCCAAATACTTTTGGCAATATAGTGTATATAGTACTTTATATTGTGTTCAAATGTACAAACCTTCACTAAAATAGTGACTTTTGTCGAGGATGCCACCCATTATTCCTATTTATTGTGTTTCTTATAGGAAAGTTTGCCTCACTATACAAACTTTTAAATGTACAAACCATGTTCAAGAACTAACTAAGTGCCTAAATGGAGGTTCCACTGTACTTACCTTCTTAAGTCAGCTGGGATGGGCAGCAGTATGGGAAAGGTATGGATGAACTTGACTGGCCTGCACAGAGTCCTGACCTGAACCCGATAGAACACCTTTGAAACGGAGACTGAGAGCCAGGTCTTCTCCACCAACATCAGTGTGTGACCTCACCAATGCGTTTTTGGAAGAATGGTGGAAAATTCCTATAAACACACTCCGCAACCTTGTGGACAGCCTTCCCCGGAAGAGTTGAAGCTGTAATAGCTGCAAAAGGTGGACCCGACATCATACTGAACCCTATGGGTTAGGAATGGGATGGCACTTCAAGTTCATATGTGAGTCAAGGCAGGTGGCCAAATACTTTTTGGCAACATAGTGTACGTCCTATTGCCCAATGCGGGACTCAATATTGACAAAGGGCTGACGGAAGGGATGCAAAGCCATTTATCCAAACGAGCCCGCCAGGTAAGTGTAAATAAATAGCAAACAATGTAGCCGTTGTTGAAAATGTAAGTGGGAGAAGCAGACGATCCTTTCCTGTGGCCATGTGAGTCACCAGCAGCAGCTTCCCCTCCGTCCTTCTACATCTCTCTCTCCTTCCTGTCCTTCTTCCATCCCTCCCTCCCTCTCTCTCGCTCTCTCTCTCTCTCTCTCTCTCTCTAGTCTCCTCTCATTCTCAGCAGAGCTCTCAGTCACAGCAGAGACGTCCGCAGGAGCGTCTGTTTGCCTGTTGCTGGCGAGACACGGCAGTCATGCGGACTTACTTGAAAGACGAGCAAAGGACGTACTCGCAGGAGGACCGACAACCAGGAGCTGTTTATTGTTGTCGTCGTCGTAACTGATAGGGAGGAAGGGAAATTGTTTCTTCTGGTTGTCTGCATCCGGGACTGTGTGTGTGTGGAACATCCCTGTAAGTCCACTCACTGACTGACTGACTGTATGTCGTGTTGTGTCGTCGCTTGCTGGGTTTTAGTGCAGGGAGTGGAGATTTCATGCATTCTAATGATTGATATTTTTAAGCATACATAATTTAGTGGGCAGAAGATAAGGGATATATTTAACTGTTGTTTTGGCAACTAAACATGAGAAGCTGTGTAAGAAAAGGCATGCAGTCAACTGGTTGCAGACAAGTAGTACTTTTAATTTGTTTTAATGTGTCATTATACAATTTGTCCAAAAATGTTTTTTTGTTTTTTTATTTTTATTTTTTTTTACAAATTTAAATTAACCCCTATCCAGTTTTTTTATTTTCAGAATAGGCTTTAGTTTTTTTCAACTATTGCTTGATCAATTAGACAATTAATGCTATGTAACCAATAGCGTCTCACAGCTCGCATCATGATTGTTTTCTTTCATATATATATATATATATATATATATATATATATATATATATATATATATATATATATATATATATATATATATATATATATATATATATATAAGGTGAAATAACTGAAAACTTGTTTTATATTCTAGTTTCTTCAAAATAGCCACCCTTTGCTCTGATTACTGCTTTGCAAACTCTTGGCATTCTCACGATGAGCTTCAAGAGGTAGTCACCTGAAATGGTTTTCCAACAGTCTTGAAGGAGTTACCTAGGGTGTATATATATATATATATATATATATATATATATATATATATATATATAGTCCACAGAATTTTGTGGACTAGCCTTCATTTCTAAGAACAAGAATAGACTGTCGAGTTTCAGATGAAAGTTCTCTTTTTCTGGCCATTTTGAGCGTTTAATTGACCCCACAAATGTGATGCTCCAGAAACTAAATCCGCTCAAAGGAAGGTCAGTTTTGTAGCTTCTGTAACGAGCTAAACTGTTTTCAGATGTGTGAACATGATTGCACAAGGGTTTTCTAATCATCAATTAGCCTTCTGAGCCAATGAGCAAACACATTGTACCATTAGAACACTGGAGTGATAGTTGCTGGAAACGGGCCTCTATACACCTATGTAGATATTGCACCAAAAAGCAGACATTTGCAGCTAGAATAGTCATTTACCACATTAGCAATGTATAGAGTGTATTTATTTAAAGTTAAGACTAGTTTAAAGTTATCTTCATTGAAAAGTACAGTGCTTTTCCTTCAAAAATAAGGACATTTCAATGTGACCCCAAACTTTTGAACTGTAGTGTATATATATATATATATATATATATATATATATATATATATATATATATATATATATATATATATATATATATATATATATATACATACACATGTGTATATATACACATGTATACATTTATATATACACATGTGTATATATATATACACATGTGTATACATACACATGTATACATTTATATATACACATGTGTATATATACACATGTATACATTTATATATACATGTATACATATATATATATATATATATATACACATGTATACATATATATGTGTGTATATATATATATATATGTATTAATATATATATATATATATATATATATACATACATAAATAATGTGTGTGTGTATAGTTCAAATATATTATATATATATATATATATATATATATATATATATATATATATATATATATATATATATATACACACACACACAGTATATATGTATGTTTATGTATATATATGTGTATGGGTATATATTTTATTTATATACAGTATGTGTTTGTATGTGTGTGTGAATTTTTGAACATTTTGGCCTAAAAACTAACGATAAAGTGAAGTTATAACACTGAAACGCCCTCAGTAAGAGGTGCTTTAAGACATGGCCAGCTAGCTAGCTAGCGGCTAACGTCCATCCGCAGTCGGCAGTGTTTTAGCTACTTCTAAATCACTAATCCATGGCAACAAATTAAGTACGTTTCTTACAAGTACTCACTGCAGGACGAGGAATAGCTAAACATGCTTCACTACTTTAAATTTTCCTGAGGGAACTCTCCTGAAGGAATCAATAAAGTACTATCCATCTATCTACACACCGTAGGAGGATACAATAGCTCACCGGCGTCACAATGTAAACAAATGCCATGGGTGGATCTACACCTGACATCCACTGTAATGATACCAAGTACAATAGCGTATCTAGTCAATACTGCTATGATTACATCGATATTTTTTATCATCACAAAATCTTTTTTCCTTTTTAAAATTCATATTATGTTTATAACCTCAGTAAATACGTCCCTGGACACATGAGGACTTTGAATATGACCAATGTATGATCCTGTAACTACTTGGTGTCCGATCGATACCGAAATGTGTGGTATCATCCAAAACTAATGTAAAGTATCCAACAAGAGAAGAATAAGTGATTATTACATTTTAACAGAAGTGTAGATAGAACATGTTGAAACAGAAAATGAACAAATAGATTAATAATAAAAATTTTACAACATTCACACACAATTCCTTGAGGAATTGCCTCATCTAGTTAACAAGTGTATTTAATATTTTTTAGCCACTGTTACATTACACACAGTTTGAACAGTAACACTGTGTTTGAATATTTTACGGATTTTTTTGGCATACCACTAGATGGAGCCTGCGTACCACTGGTGGTACACGTACTACTAAAAAATAAAAAAAAATAACCCTGGACTAATAAATTGTGCTCACCCCTAATCAGAAAGGGTAATGTCAAGCTTAATCCAGATTGTGTCCAGAAAGGAAGTAGACATGAAAAATCCTATTTGTCGTGTCCACAAAACTCTGTCTAATCTCGTTAAGTCCGATTGTAATTTGTGCTTCTTAAAAAGGTTGTTTACTCCAAATTCCTTCTGGGCTTTCAATGGGGGGGAAAAAAACAAAAATCCGTGCCAGATGCAAGACATTGAGCTCTTTATACGTGTTTTGTTCTCCACGCCTTTCCTTTATTTTTCACTTCCGTGTGTGTCCAAAACATGTGCTCGTCAGCGCAAGTGGCGTTTCAGCACACGTCTAATGACTTAATGAGGACGCGGGCTGCTGAAGGAAGGAGCGCTTGATTCCTGCAGACACTTCCTGCTTTCCATGTGCTCATAATTCATGAATAACAATCACATGCCGCCCGCGAGACGTCCTCTGGTGTTATTAAAAGGCACAACGTTGTCCTCGCCGCAAGGAGACGCGCACAAGGTGGAAAGACGTGACGGGCCGGCAGCCTGCGGGGAATCTACCCGCCAACCTTTGCCATGTTGCATCCACGCAGAAGTGGTGGCCTTCAAAGTAGCTACTTTACTACTTACTCTATACAGCTAGTTGCCTAAATAGGCTGGTTCTTGTTTCCATATGAGTTGGGAAATTGTGTTAGATGTAAATATAAACGGAATACAATGATTTGCAAATCATTTTCAAGCCATATTCAATTGAATGCACTACAAAGACAAGATATTTGATGTTCAAACTCATAAACTTTATTTTTTTTTTGCAAATAATAATTAACTTAGAATTTCATGGCTGCAACACGTGCCAAAGTAGTTGGGAAAGGGCATGTTCACCACTGTGTTACATGGCCTTTCCTTTTAACAACACTCAGTAAAGGTTTGGGAAGTGAGGAGACACATTTTTGAAGCTTCTCAGGTGGAATTCTTTCCCATTCTTGCTTGATGTACAGCTTAAGTTGTTCAACAGTCCGGGGGTCTCCCTTGTGCTATTTTAGGCTTCACACATTTTCAATGGGAGACAGCCTGGACTACAGGCAGGCCAGTCTAGTACCCGCACTCTTTTACTATGAAGCCACGTTGATGTAACACGTGGCTTGGCATTGTCTTGCTGAAATAAGCAGGGGCGTCCATGGTAACGTTGCTTGGATGGCAACATATGTTGCTCCAAAACCTGTATGTACCTTTCAGCATTAATGTGTAAGTTACCCATGTCTTGGGCACTAATACACCCCCATACCATCACACATGCTGGCTTTTACACTTTGCGCCTAGAACAATCTGGATGGTTCTTTGTGTGTGTGTGTTTTCTGTGTTGATTGAGCTGTGTTGAAGCAGCAAAAAAGAACGTTATGTTAAATGAAGAGTTTCCGTCTCTGATAGTTCAGTGTTTCCCACACATTCATTTATTTGTGGCGGCCCGCCACGAAAGAATTATGTCCGCCACAAATAAAATAAAATAAAAATGTATATATATATATATATATTTTTTTTGTTTGTTTTTTTGTTTTTTTTGTTTTGTTTTGTTTTGTTTGTTTTTTTTGTCCTGTCCAGCTTCTCAGGCAAATCATATAGTTGATGTAGATGCCCATATAGGCTGTTCAGATTTCCTTTACAAAAGAGAAGTGTAGGATACTTCTCTTGTTGCCTTATTTGTATTTGACCACTACTGTTTTCTGTTTATTTGTTACTGACTGTGGCAGGACACCTCTGCCTCTGTTTCACTTTATGTTGCTGGTAAATAATATGGTTGTAGTAGTAGGCTAAAGTTAAATTATTTAGTATGCACTCATTAAAGGGGCAGAGCTTTAAGAGACATTTTAGCTTTTATATTTTATAAGATATATTTTTTGTAAGAACCACAATTAATAAATATATTTCAGTGAATAACTTATTGTTCAAATCTGTATATAAATATGTACATAAAGTGTTGTAATTATATTGTAAAATGGATGGATGGATGGATGGACGTTTAAAAACAAAACTGTTATTAATTAGTAAGTATACATTTTTTTAGCCTTTTTAGAGAAAATCATATTGTAGTAAATTACGCAAATTACTCGATGATGTCATGGTGACCACGCCCATGGTCACGCCCATAGCCACGCCCCCACCGCCACAGGTATCTTGGCAGTTTATGGGAAACCCTGTAGTTGATATAATAATGTAAGTGCATAATTAAGCCTACATGAACTCCATGGTGTTCAGGGATGAATAGTCTCTCCTATTGCTATTGTACTATTTTTTTCAGCTATAGTTACATTACTCATTAGTAATGCAGCAGCCTAGTTTTGAATGGCAGGGTCCCTGCTATCACATGTTGATAAAAATATAACATACGTGAGGTACGTGTCACATTGAGTTGTTGACGAACCCCAAGATGCAGAGATGGCGGCAGGCTTGGTGCAGGAAAACATAATTTAATGTTCATCAAAATATAGGTAACAACACAAACCAGGAACTAGGAGCCAAACTGGAAAACGGGACACAGGGTCCAGCAAACAGGAACTAGGAACAAAAAACAGCACGCTGCCAACAGCTACAGGATTCAGGTATAAACGACAGAACAGGTAGGAGCTACAATGACAATAATCCAGCCCTGACTGGAGGGGAAGGCAGGTTCAAAGAGTATCTGGCTGATTGACACCAGGTGTGGCCCGGTGCCAATCAGCCACAGCTGAGGGGGAAAAGCACTCAGGGATACAAGCAGGAAATGAAGACAAAATAAAAGCACTGATAGGAAACTAAGACAAACGCAACCAAACTGTCAGGGGCAAACCTGACAGTACGTACCGAACCGACATTTTTGTGTACCGTTACACCCCTAACAAGCGGTAGAAAATGGATGGATGGAAGTCTACTTTCATTGGGCCTGATTGGGGTTGTGACTAGGGATGTCCGATAATGGCTTTTTGCCGATGTCCGATATGCCGATATTGTCCAACTCTTTAATTACCGATACCGATATCAACCGATATATACAGTCGTGGAATTAACACATTATTATTGTGAAGCGCTTTGAGTGTCTAGAAAAGCGCTATATAAATCTAATCCATTATTATTATTATTATTATTATTATTATTATGCCTAATTTGGACAACCAGGTATGGTGAAGATAAGGTACTTTTTTTTTAAAATTATAAAATAAAATAAGATAAATAAATTTAAAAAAAATTCTTGAATTAAAAAAACAAAGTAAAACAATATAAAAACAGTTGCATAGAAACTAGTAATTAATGAAAATTTGTAAAATTAACTGTTAAAGGTTAGTATTATTAGTGGAGCAGCAGCACGCACAATCATGTGTGCTTACGGACTGTATCCCTTGCAGACTGTATTGATATATATTGATATATAATGTAGGAACCAGAATATTAATAACAGAAAGAAACAACCATTTTGTGTGAATGAGTGTAAATGGGGGAGGGAGGTTTTTTGGGTTGGTGCACTAATTGTAAGTGTATCTGTCATGTCTGTGTTGATCTTGTTTTTGTTTTGCTTGGTTTTTGGACACTTTTTAGTTCTTGTCTTCACTCCCTTGCTTTGTCACCATAGCAACCATTAGTTTCACCTGGTTCACATTGTCATGTCACGCACCTGTTTTCACTTATCATGTCACTATATAAGCTTTTCTGTTTCTGTTGTTTGTCCTGGCGACATCACACCTTCTCTGCACGTTTATTCTCTGCCCTCTTTATGATCGCGTCTTCATGCCATGTTCTATGTCAAGTAAGTTTGTGTTTATTGTTCATCGTTTTTGTGCCCACGTGCATGTCTTTTGTTTCATAGCCAAGTTTGTTACCTCCTCTGCGAGCGCCTTTTGTTTATTCCTTTTTATTGTCCTTATATTAAATAATGTACTCACCTCCGAGCCGTGTCCAGTCAAGTTGCTTTGCACCTCGGAAAAACAATCCACGCCAGGGACCAAGTCGTGACAGTATCTTGTGTTTTTTATGTGGATTTAATTAAAAAAAAATAATAATAATAATAATAATAATTTAAAAAAAAACGATACTGATAATAAAAAAACCGATACCGATAATTTCCGATATTACATTTTAACGCATTTATCGGCCGATAATATAGTTGTGACCTATTGGAGCTTGGTTTTGTGACAATGGCCAGGTATGAAGAAGAGCAGTATTTTAGTATGTTTAGGATGGTTGGGCCTCTAGCAAGAGTTATTGTAGTTATTTCTTACCATTAAGCTGAAGTTTGCATGTTTAACAAACACTCAGGAATGGACTCGGGTGCAAAGATGTTGGAGGAGAGGAGGAAGGAAGCCGGGTGAAGCGAGCGGGGCCATCATAATCAATCCTCCTTGATCCTGGAAGAGAGCGTCATCCGTCTTCCTCTTGGCTCCTCCTCTCGGCCTCATCTTTCTCTCATTTGCCGCCGTACCGCCGCTTTGATCCCCCCCCCCCCCCCCCCCACCCCCCGTGCGACGGCCGGTCTCGGGAGCTTCATTACTTCTAAAGCATTCACGGTGAGGAGCCATAAAAAGATGCCAGGGAATGGCTTTCCAAGATGTACTGGTAAGTAATGGCTACACAGGGCTGTAATGTTCCCCGCGTAATGGCCTCGTGGGCTGGCGTGAGGGCAGGTCGGGACTGGGACTGGCCTCGTGCGTCACCCTGTATGAGTGAGAATCCACGACAACAACAAAATCAAATCCCGCAAGGACCCCTGATGCATCCTTAACCGTGCGGTGGTGTGCTGTTTGGGAATGTGACCAACTCAAGGCCCCGTGTTTGTTTTGTATTACTCATTTTTGTTGACTGACCTTTTTGCCGCTTTCTTTCTTTGTCTGGACACATCACTGAGTGCATTTTTTTTTTGTGCCTGAAGCGTGTGAGGATTTGTGGAGGGGCAGCAGGAAAAAGCTGTAGGAGGAAATGATTGAAAGAAAAGGTCAGTAGGCAGGATGGCCTTTTTTTTAAACTGATGCAGAGATTGAGATGGTATGGAGGCTAGGAAAGCAGTGTAGAGCAGGGGTCACCAACGCGGTGCCCGCGGGCACCAGGTAGCCCGTAAGGACCAGATGAGTAGCCCGCTGGCCTGTTCTAAAAATAGCTCAAATAGCAGCACTTACCAGTGAGCTGCCTCTATTTTTTAAATTGTATTTATTTACTAGCAAGCTGGTCTCGCTTTGCCCGACATTTTTAATTCTAAGAGAGACAAAACTCAAATAGAATTTGAAAATCCAAGAAAATATTTTAAAGACTTGGTCTTCACTTGTTTAAATAAATTCATTAATTGTTTTACTTTGCTTCTTATAACTTTCAGAAAGACAATTTTAGAGAAAAAAATACAACCTTAAAAATGATTTTAGGATTTTTAAACACATTTTTACCTTTTAAATTCCTTCCTCTTCTTTCCTGACAATTTAAATCAATGTTCACGTAATTTTTTTTTTATTGTAAAGAATAATAAATACATTTTAATTTAATTCTTCATTTTAGCTTCTGTTTTTTCGATGAAGAATATCTGTGAAATATTTCTTCAAACGTATTATGATTACAATTGAAAAAAAATATTCTGGCAAATTTAGAAAATCTGTAGAATCAAATTTAAATCTTATTTCAAAGTCTTTTGAATTTCTTTTAACATTTTTGTTCTGGAAAATTTAGAAGAAATAATGATTTGTCTTTGTTAGAAATATAGCTTGGCCCAATTTGTTATATATTCTAACAAAGTGTAGATTGAATTTTTAACCTATTTAAAACATGTCATCAAAATTCTAAAATTAATCTTAATCAGGAAAAATTACTAATGATGTTCCATAGATTATTTTTTTTATTTTTTCAAAAAGATTTGAATTAGCTAGTTTTTGTCTCCTTTTTTTCGG
Source organism: Entelurus aequoreus (assembly GCF_033978785.1). NCBI lineage: Eukaryota > Metazoa > Chordata > Actinopteri > Syngnathiformes > Syngnathidae > Entelurus > Entelurus aequoreus. The sequence continues at coordinate 8,046,322 of NC_084752.1, forward strand.
TTGAATTTTGAATTTTAAAGAGTCGAAATTGAAGATAAACTATGTTTCAAAATTTAATTGTCATTTTTTTCGTGTTTTCTCCTCTTTTAAACCGTTCAATTAAGTGTAAATATCATTAATTATTAATAATAACATAGAGTTAAAGGTAAATTGAGCAAATTGGCTATTTCTGGCAATTTATTTAAGTGTGTATCAAACTGGTAGCCCTTCGCATTAATCACTACCCAAGAAGTAGCTCTTGCTTTCAAAAAGGTTGGTGACCCCTGATGTAGACAAATCAAGGATGCTGATTTGAGATTTAAAGGCCTACTGAAATTATTTTTTTTTTTATTTAAACGGGGATAGCAGATCCATTCTGTGTCATACGTGATCATTTCGCGATATTGCCATATTTTTGCTGAAAGGATTTAGTATAGAACAACGTCGATAAAGTTCGCAACTTTTGGTCTCTGATTAAAAAAAAGCCTTGCCCCTACCGGAAGTAGCGTGACGTAGTCAGTTGTTCACTCCCTCATATTTTCCTATTGTTTTCAACGCAGCTAGAGCTATTCGGACAGAGAAAGCGACGATTACCCCATTAATTTGAGCGAGGATGAAAGATTCGTGGATGAGGAACGTTAGAGTGACGTACTAGAATGCAGTGAAATACATATTTTTTTTCGCTCTGACCGTAACTTAGGTACAAGCTGGCTCATTGGATTCCACACTCTCTTCTTTTTCTATTGTGGATCACGGATTTGTATCTTAAACCACCTCGGATACTATATCCTCTTGAAAATGAGAGTCGAGAACGCGAAATGGACATTCACAGTGACTTTTATCTCCACGACAATACATCGACGAAGCTCTTTAGCATGAGCTAACGTGATAGCATCTGTCTCAAATGCAGATAGAAACAAAATAAATAAATCCCTGACTGGAAGGATAGACAGAAGATCAACGATAATATTAAACCATGTACATGTAACTACACGGTTAATAGATCTCAGCCTGGCAAAGCTTAACAATGCTGTTGCTAACAACGCTAAGGCTGACTTAGCAACTTAGCAACCGGACCTCACAGAGCTATGATAAAAACATTAGCGCTCCACCTACGCCAGCCAGCCCTCATCTGCTCTGCTCATCAACACCCGTGCTCACCTGCGTTCCAGCGATCGACGGCGCGACGAAGGACTTCACCCGATCATCCGTGCGGTGGCCGGTGGGCGGCTAGCATCGGCTAGCGCGTCTGCTATCCAAGTGAGTAGTCCTTGTTGTGTTGCTGCAGCCAGCCGCTAATACACCGATCCCACCTACAACGTTCTTCTTTGCAGCCTCCATTGTTCATTAAACAAATTACAAAAGATTCACCAACACAGATGTCCAGAATACTGTGGAATTATGAAATGAAAACAGAGCTTTTTTGTATTGTATTCAATGGGGAAGGCATACCTCTGTTCCCCGGGAAACGTCACGCGCATACGTCATCCTCCGAAGGCTTTTTCAAGCGGAAGTGTGGCGGGAAATTTAAAATGTCACTTTATAAGTTAACCCGGCTGTATTGGCATGTGTTGCAATGTTAAGATTTCATCATTGATATATAAACTATCAGACTGCGTGGTCGCTAGTAGTGGCTTTCAGTAGGCCTTTAAAGTAGACAAACAGTCACTTCATCTCAGCAGTGGTGAAAGATCTGAATAACTTTACATGGATAAGATGGAAGAAGGGAGCAAGAGCAGGGAAAATATGCTTCATTGTCCAATGCAGACGGAGCCAAATTGTAGATAAGGATTGTTTTGGTTAGGGCGAGCAAATAATTGCAATAATTGTCCACTGTGGCTCTTGAATTGGTCATAATTTCGCCTTGCGAAGTGTAAACTTCTCCGAGATGTTCTTTAATTTGCGATTCAATTCCAAGATCGCCAAAGTCCGAGTCCCCATTCATCACGACGGGCAGTTTTTGGGGCTCCTTATTGTCATAATTTGTTGTGAAGTGAAATGAAGGGAATTATATTTATATAGCGCTTTTTCTCTAGTGACTCAAAGCGCTTTACATAGTGAAACCCAATATCTAAGTTACATTTAAAGCAGTGTGGGTGGCACTGGGAGCATGTGGGTGAATTGTCTTGCCTAAGGACACAACAGCAGTGACTAGGATGGCGGAAGCGGGTATCGAACCTGGAACCCTCAAGATGCTACCACGGCCGATCTACCGACCGAGCCACGCCGCTCCGATTGTACAATAAGAAGGAATTTGGAATGTCATGAGAAGTTGTACAGAAATTAATCTTACAGGAATAAAGACAGAATTTTTTTTTTCAATGTTGCTATTTTAAAAAGAAATGAACGTAAAAAAAAAAAGTTTCTTTATTACGTAGTACTTTAATTTGAATTGGCTTTTTTTTTCTTTTTTCAAAGATCCGAATTTGACCAAAATCAAGTTGCATTTTATCAAGAAAAAGTCGAATTTGCTGGGGAATTAAGTTATTTCTGTTAAAGAGATGTCATAAAGTAACACGAATAAATACAAAATGTAATTTTAACTGAATTTTTGTGATATAGTCATAATCCTACAAGAATTCTGTTGCATTTTTTTCTTTAAAAATCTCTATTTTACGATAATAATGTCCTAATTTTTCAAAAATGATCATAGTCTTAAAAGAGTTGTGAGTTAGTTGTGGCGAACCCCAAGATGCAGGGATGGCAGGCGTCCATCCATCCATCCATCCATCCATCTTCTTCCGCTTATCCGAGGTCGGGTCGCGGGGGCAGCAGCCTAAGCAGGGAAACCCAGACTTCCCTCTCCCCAGCCACTTCGTCCAGATCCTCCCGGGGGATCCCGAGGCGTTCCCAGGCCAGCCGGGAGACATAGTCTTCCCAACGTGTCCTGAGTCTTGTACCCGTGATCTTGTCCTTTCGGTCATAACCCAAAGCTCATGACCATAGGTGAGGATGGGAACGTAGATCGACCGGTAAATTGAGAGCTTTGCCTTCCGGCTCAGCTCCTTCTTCACCACAACGGATCGATACAGCGTGCGCCTTACTGAAGACGCCGCACCGATCCGCCTGTCGATCTCACGATCCACTCTTTCCTCATTCGTGAACACGACTCCGAGGTACTTGAACTCCTCCACTCGGGGCAGGGTCTCCTACCCCAACCCGGAGATGGCACTCCACCCTTTTCCGGGCGAGAACCATGGAGGTGCTGATTCTCATCCCAGCCGCGAACCGAACCAGTTAGAGCTGAAGATCCCGGCCAGATGAAGCCATCAGGACCACATCATCTGCAGGCGTGTTGCAGGAAAACATGACTTTAATGTCAAAAGGAAATGCAGGGGGAAACAGGAACCAGGATAACAGGATACCAGGAAACCAATCATAGAGCACTGACTGGAGGGCGAGGCAGCTGATTGACAACCACTGTGGCTAGGCTGCCAATCAGCAGCAGGTGAGGGGAAACAGCGCTCAGGGAGACAAGCAGGAAATGGAACCAAAATAAGAGCACTGACAGGAAATGAACACAACCCGACGTGAATGTGGCAGATCGTCACACTTATGGCTGCCATGGTCTTTCGAATATAGACCAGAGCAACGCCTAATCCAGCCAGCAGATGACCTGATATCACAGTTCCAAATAGATAGATACAGTATCTTCAATGTCTTCGGCGGAAAGAACCGCCAGGCACAGGACTCGCCACCTCTCCCAAGAGTCCCTCGTGTATCCAGCAGGCAAAAATATAAAATTGGGTACAATTTCTCATATTCTTTCCGTTTCTGTAATATTGCAATATTTTCTCATAAATTATTACTTTTTTTTATGTAAAATCATTACTTTTACAATATTGCCACTTTTTTAGTTTTTCTTGTAAAATAGTGACATTAATTAAAATGATCTTATAAAATTGTGGCTTTTGTCGAGTAAAATTACGACTATTCTTACTGTTATTGAGTAAAACTCCAACTTTTGTCATAATATTGCACACTTTTTCAGTTTTTCTTGTGAAATTTTGACCTTTTTTTTTGTGAAATTCCAATTCATTTTTCACAACAAGGAGGGATTTTTCAAATTGACGGTGTGTTGGTTTTAAAAGTGCTCAACATATGAAATAACAAGTGTGTGTAAAAATGTGAAGTGCTCCCCCTCTTGCCAACATATGTAATAACAAGTGTGTAAGAAATTGAAATGCGTCCCCTTTTGCCAAAATGTATTTAAAAAAAATAAATAAAATGTATATAGAGACATACTGTAATAACTTGAAGTAAATAATGAAAATTAAAAACCAATTACAAGCAAAAAGTTTTAAAAATAAATGAACTAAAAGCAGTCTTTTTCTCACAATTTGTCGACTTTTTTCTTATAAAATTGGGGACAATTTCTCATATTCTTTCTGTTTCTGTAATATTGCAATATTTTCTCATAAATTATTACTTTTTGATGTAAAATCATTACTTTTTCACGCAAAATGGTGACATTTGTCATATAAAATTCTGACTTATCACAATATTGCCACTTTTTTAGTTTTTCTTGTAAAATAGTGACATTGATTAAGTAAAATTATGACTTGTCTTAATTTTGCCAAGTAAAATTGTGATCATTAATATGTTGCCAAAATTGTAAAGTTTTCTTAATAAAATTGTGAATTTTGTCGAGTAAAATTATGACTCTTTTCATAAAATTGCCAAAATGTTAAGCTTTTCTTGTAAAATCGCGACTGTTATTGAGTAAAACTCCAACTTTTGTCATAATATTGCACACTTTTTCAGTTTTTCTTGTGAAATGTTGACCTTTTTTTGTGAAATTCCAATTCATTTTTCACAACAAGGAGGGATTTTTCAAATTGACTGTGTGTCGGTTTTAAAACTGCTCCCCCTCTTGCCAACATGTAATAACAAGTGTGTAAGAAATTGACAAAATGTATTTAAAAAAATAAAATGTATACAGAGACATACTGTAATAACTTGAAGTAAATAATAAAGATTAAAAAACAATTACAAACAAAAAGTTTGTAAAATAAATGAACTAAAAGCAGTCTTTTTCTCACAATTTGTCGACTTTTTTCTTATAAAATTGGGAACAATTTCTCTTATTCTTTATGTTTCTGTAATATTGCAATATTTTCTTATAAATTATTACTTTTTGATGTAAAATCCTTACTTTTTAATGCAAAATGGTGACATTTGTCGTATAAAACCCTGACATATCACAATTTTGCCACTTTTTTAGTTTTTCTTGTATAATAGTGACATTTATTAAATAAAATTATGACTTGTCTTAATTTTTCCAAGCAAAATTCTGATTATTAATATGTTGCCAAAATTGTAAAGTTTTCTTATGAAATTGTGACTTTTGAGTAAAATTACGACTCTTTTCATAAAATTGCCAAAATGTTAAGCTTTTCTTGTGAAATCGCGACTGTTGTTGAGTAAAACTCCAACTTTTGTCATAATATTGCACACTTTTTCAGTTTTTCTTGTGAAATTTTGACCTTTTTTTTGTGAAATTCCAATTCATTTTTCACAACAAGGAGGGATTTTTCAAATTGACTGTGTGTTGGTTTTAAAAGTGCTCCCCCTCTGGTCAACATATGAAATAACAAGTGTGTGTAAGAAATTTAAATGGGCCCCCTCTTGCCAACATATGTAATAACAAGTGTGTAAGAAATTGACAAAATGTATTTTAAATAAATAAATAAAATGTATACAGAGACATACTGTAATAACTTGAAGTAAATAATGAAGATTAAAAACCAATTACAAGCAAAAAGTTCGAAAAATAAATGAACTAAAAGCAGTATTTTTCTCACAATGTGTCGACTTTTTTCTTATAAAATTGCGGACAATTTCTCATAATCTTTCTGTTTCTGTAATATTGCAATATTTTCTCATAAATTATTACTTTTTTATTTAAAATCATTACTTTTTAATGCAAAATGGTGACGTTTGTCATATAAAATTCTGACTTATCACAATATTGCCACTTTTTTAGTTTTTCTTGTAAAATAGTGACATTGATTAAGTAAAATTATGACTTGTCTTAATTTTGCCAAGCAAAATTCTGATTATTAATATGTTGCCAAAATTGTAAAGTTTTCTTATAAAAATTGTGAATTTTGTCGAGTAAAATTATGACTCTTTTCATAAAATTGCCAAAATGTTAAGCTTTTCTTGTAAAATCGCGACTGTTATTGAGTAAAACTCCAACTTTTGTCATAATATTGCACACTTTTTCAGTTTTTCTTGTGAAATGTTGACCTTTTTTTTGTGAAATTCCAATTCATTTTTCACAGCAAGGAGGGATTTTTCAAATTCACGGTGTGTCTGTTTTAAAAGTGCTCCCCCTCTGGTCAACATATGTAATAACAAGTGTGTAAGAAATTGACAAAATGTATTTTAAAAAAATAAATAAAATGTATATAGAGACATACTGTAATAACTTGAAGTAAATAATGAAGATTAAAAACCAATTACAAACAAAAAGTTCGAAAAATAAATGAACTAAAAGCAGTCTTTTTCTCACAATTTGTCGACTTTTTTCTTATAAAATTGGGAACAATTTCTAATATTCTTTCTGTTTCTGTAATATTGCAATATTTTCTCATAAATTATTACTTTTTGATGTAAAATCCTTACTTTTTAATGCAAAATGGTGACATTTGTCGTATAAAACCCTGACTTATCACAATATTGCCACTTTTTTAGTTTTTCTTGTAAAATAGTGACATTTATTAAATAAAATTATGACTTGTCTTAATTTTGCCAAGCAAAATTCTGATTATTAATATGTTGCCAAAATTGTAAAGTTTTCTTATAAAATTGTGGCTTTTGTCGAGTAAAATTACGACTCTTTTCATACTGTTATTGAGTAAAAGTCCAACTTTTATCATAATATTGCACACTTTTTCAGTTTTTCTTGTGAAATGTTGACCTTTTTTTGTGAAATTCCAATTCATTTTTCACAACAAGGAGGGATTTTTCAAATTGACTGTGTGTCTGTTTTAAAAGTGCTCCCCCTCTGGTCAACATATGAAATAACAAGTGTGTGTAAGAAATTGAAATGGGCCCCCTCTGGCCAACATATGTAATAACAAGTGTGTAAGAAATTGACAAAATGTATTTTAAAAAAATAAATAAAATGTATACAGAGACATACTGTAATAACTTGAAGTAAATAATGAAGATTAAAAACCAATTACAAACAAAATGTTCCAAAAATAAATAAACTAAAAGCAGTCTTTTTCTCACAATGTGTTGACTTTTTTCTAATAAAATTGGGAACAATTTCTCATATTCTTTCTGTTTCTGTAATATTGCAATATTTTCTCATAAATTATTACTTTTTTAATGTAAAATCCTTACTTTTTCACGCAAAATGGTGACATTTGTCATATGAAATTCTGACTTATCACAATATTGCCACTTTTTTAGTTTTTCTTGTAAAATAGTGACAAGTAAAATTATGACTTGTCTTAATTTTGCCAAGCAAAATTCTGATTATTAATATGTTGCCAAAATGTTAGTTTTCTTATAAAATTGTGACTTTTGTCTCCTACATTTCTTTAACCCATTCCACCATCAAAACGTTACCCTTAGTTGGGACATCAAATGTATCTATTTTTTTTCGTACAAAATTCCAGGGATTCCGAAATACCAATTCTGAATTCCAAAGTGTAACTACGTCAACTTTCCTTGACCGATTCCAAAAATTCCACACCAACCAATTCATACAATCTCTGACTTTTATGATATTACCTATATTTTTTTTTTAATTCCCAGTTTTCCTGAAATTTCCAGGAAATTGCCATACAAATGTATGGACATTTTCAAAGTTCTACAACTCCCACATTCCTGACTTGATTTGAACCGTTCCACCCTCACACACTCGACTCCTCCTGGACATTCAAACTACCATTTTCCAAGTACCAAAAAAATCCAGAAATTCCCGGAATTTCCAATTTTTCAAAGCCCTATTTCCATACTTTTTTATTTCAGCTTCTCTTTCCACATTTCTTTAACCCATTTCACCAACAAAACGTTACCCTTAGTTGGGACATCAACTGTATCTATTTTTTTCGTACAAAATTCCAGGAATTCTGAAATACCTATTCTGAATTCCAAAGTGTTACTACGTCAAATTTTCTTGACCGATTCAAAAAATTCCACAACAACCAATTCATAGAATATAGGACATTTGCGATATTACCTATATTTTTTTAAAGTCCCAGGTTTCCCGAAATTTCCAGGAAATTGCCATACAAATGTACGGACATTTTCAAAGTTCTACAACCCCCACATTCCTCACTTGATTTGAACCGTTCCACCCTCACACACTCGACTCCTCCTGGACATTCAAACTACCATTTTCCAAGTACCAAAAAAATCCAGAAATTCCCAGAATTTCCCAGAATTTCCAATTTTTCAAAGCCCTATTTCCATACTTTTTTCTTTCAGCTTCTCTTTCCACATTTCTTTAAACCATTCCACCATCAAAATGTTACCCTTAGTTGGGACATCAAATGTATCTATTTTTTTAGTACAAAATTCCAGGAATTCCGAAATACCAATTCTGAATTCCAAAGTGTTACTACGTCAAGTTTTCCTGGCCGATTAAACCAATTCCACACCAACCAATTCATACAATCTAGGAAATTTGTGATATTACGTATATATATTTTTTTAAACTCCAGGTTTTCCTGAAACTTCCAGGAAATTGCCATACAAATGTATGGACGTTTTCAAAGTTCTACAACTCCCACATTCCTCCCTTGATTTGAACCGTTCCACCCTCACACACTCGACTCCTCCTGGACATTCAAACTACCATTTTCCAAGTACTGAAAAAAATCCAGAAATTCCCAGAATTTCCAGTTTTTCAAAGCCCTATTTCCATGCTTTTTTTATTTCAGCTTCACTTTCCACATTTTTGTAACCCATTCCACCATCAAAACATTACCCTTAGTTGGGACATCAACTGTATCTATTTTTTCGTACAAAATTCCAGGAATTCAGAAATACCAATTCTGAATTCCAAAGTGTAACTACGTCAACTTTCCTTGACCGATTCCAAAAATTCCACACCAACCAATTCATACAATCTCGGACATTTGTGATATTACCTATATATTTTTTTAAATTCCAGGTTTTCCTGAAACTTCCAGGAAATTGCCATACAAATGTATGGACATTTTCAAAGTTCTACAACTCCCACATTCCTCACCTGATTTGAACCGTTCCACCCTCTAACACTCGGCTCCTCCTGGACATTCAAACTACCATTTTCCAAGTACCAAAAAAATCCAGAAATTCCCAGAATTTCCAATTTTTCAAAGCCCTATTTCCATACTTTTTTATTTCAGCTTCTCTTTCCACATTTCTTTAATCCATTCCACCATCAAAACGTTACCCTTAGTTGGGACATCAAATGTATCCATTTTTTCGTACAAAATTCCAGGAATTCCGAAATACCAATTCTGAATTCCAAAGTGTTACTACGTCAAGTTTTCCTGACCGATTAAAACAATTCCACACCAACCAATTCATACAATCTAGGACATTTGCGATATTACCTATATTTTCAAAAATTCCCGTTTTTCCCGAAATTTCCAGGAAATTGCGATACAAATGTATGGACATTTTCAAAGTTCTACAACTCCCACATTCCTTACTTGATTTGAACCGTTCCACCCTCACACACTCGACTCCTCTTGGACATTCAAACTACCATTTTCCAAGTACCAAAAAAATCCAGAAATTCCCAGAATTTCCAATTTTTCAAAGCCCTATTTCCATACTTTTTTCTTTCAGCTTCTCTTTCCACATTTCTTTAAACCATTCCACCATCAAAACATTACCCTTAGTTGGGACATCAAATGTATCTATTTTTTTAGTACAAAATTCCAGGAATTCCGAAATACCAATTCTGAATTCCAAAGTGTTACTACGTCAAGTTTTCCTGACCGATTAAAACAATTCCACACCAACCAATTCATAGAATCTAGGACATTTGCGATATTACCTATATTTTCAAAAATTCCCGTTTTCCCCGAAATTTCCAGGAAATTGCGATACAAATGTATGGATATTTTCAAAGTTCTACAACTCCCACATTCCTCCCTTCATTTGAACCGTTCCACCCTCACACACTCGACTCCTTCTGGACATTCAAACTACCATTTTCCAAGTACTGAAAAAAATCCAGAAATTCCCAGAATTTCCAGTTTTTCAAAGCCCTATTTCCATACTTTTTTTATTTCAGCTTCACTTTCCACATTTTTGTAACCCATTCCACCATCAAAACATTACCCTTAGTTGGGACATCAACTGTATCTATTTTTTCGTACAAAATTCCAGGAATTCAGAAATACCAATTCTGAATTCCAAAGTGTAACTACGTCAACTTTCCTTGACCGATTCCAAAAATTCCACACCAACCAATTCATACAATCTCGGACATTTGTGATATTACCTATATATTTTTTTAAATTCCAGGTTTTCCTGAAACTTCCAGGAAATTGCCATACAAATGTATGGACATTTTCAAAGTTCTACAACTCCCACATTCCTCACCTGATTTGAACCGTTCCACCCTCTAACACTCGGCTCCTCCTGGACATTCAAACTACCATTTTCCAAGTACCAAAAAAATCCAGAAATTCCCAGAATTTCCAATTTTTCAAAGCCCTATTTCCATACTTTTTTATTTCAGCTTCTCTTTCCACATTTCTTTAATCCATTCCACCATCAAAACGTTACCCTTAGTTGGGACATCAAATGTATCCATTTTTTCGTACAAAATTCCAGGAATTCCGAAATACCAATTCTGAATTCCAAAGTGTTACTACGTCAAGTTTTCCTGACCGATTAAAACAATTCCACACCAACCAATTCATACAATCTAGGACATTTGCGATATTACCTATATTTTCAAAAATTCCCGTTTTCCCCGAAATTTCCAGGAAATTGCGATACAAATGTATGGATATTTTCAAAGTTCTACAACTCCCACATTCCTCACTCGATTTGAACCGTTCCACCCTCACACACTCGACTCCTCCTGGACATTCAAACTACCATTTTCCAAGTACCAAAAAAATACAGAAATTCCCGGAATTTCCAATTTTTCAAAGCCCTATTTCCATACTTTTTTATTTCAGCTTCTCTTTCCACATTTCTTTAAACCATTCCACCATCAAAACATTACCCTTAGTTGGGACATCAAATGTATCTATTTTTTTAGTACAAAATTCCAGGAATTCCGAAATACCAATTCTGAATTCCAAAGTGTTACTACGTCAATTTTTCCTGACCGATTAAAACAATTCCACACCAACCAATTCATACAATCTAGGACATTTGCGATATTACCTATATTTTCAAAAATTCCCGTTTTTCCCGAAATTTCCAGGAAATTGCGATACAAATGTATGGATATTTTCAAAGTTCTACAACTCCCACATTCCTCACTTGATTTGAACCGTTCCACCCTCACACACTCGACTCCTCCTGGACATTCAAACTACCATTTTCCAAGTACCCCAAAAATCCAGAAATTCCCAGAATTTCCAATTTTTCAAAGCCCTATTTCCATACTTTTTTATTTCAGCTTCTCTTTCCACATTTCTTTAAACCATTCCACCATCAAAACATTACCCTTAGTTGGGACATCAAATGTATCTATTTTTTTAGTACAAAATTCCAGGAATTCCGAAATACCAATTCTGAATTCCAAAGTGTTACTACGTCAAGTTTTCCTGACCGATTAAAACAATTCCACACCAACCAATTCATAGAATCTAGGACATTTGCGATATTACCTATATTTTCAAAAATTCCCGTTTTTCCCGAAATTTCCGGGAATTTGCGATACAAATGTATGGATATTTTCAAAGTTCTACAACTCCCACATTCCTCACTTGATTTTAACTGTTCCACCCTCACACACTCGACTCCTCTTGGACATTCAAACTACCATTTTCCAAGTACCCCAAAAATTTACTACCAAATTCCAGGAATTCCGAAATACCAATTCTGAATTCCAAAGTGTAACTACGTCAACTTTCCTTGACCGATTCAAAAAAAATTCCACACCAACCAATTCATATAATCTAGGAAGTTTGTGATATTACCTATATTTTTTTAAATTCCCGGTTTCCCCGAAATTTCCAGGAAATTGCCATACAAATGTACTACAACTCCCACATTCCTCACTTGATTTGAACCACTCCATTCCACTCTTCCTGCACAATCGAACAAAGGTGTTTCTCAGTTCCGAAAATTAGCATATCACCTGGAATTACCAGGAATTTCCCCCTGTTGAAGTTCAAAGGGCAATACAGAAACCTCTTCATATCCCACATTTCTCGTCCGATTTGAACCGTTCCAACATCCACACGCTCCACACATCCTCGCCTATCGACCATTTCAGTTCCGCACAAAACGGCATTTACCCACAATTCCTACCGGAATTGCATATTCTAGTTATGGTTCACTTCTGGCTTTCGCCACGTCCCTTAGCCTGCGAGATAAACAAGTTATTTCCAAGTTGTACAAGTTTTTATCACTTCCTTTTGTCTGGGGTGGGACTCCCGGGCTACAACCATTCGATTAATTAACAATTAATTTGTTTTTAATTGGCCTGGGAGGCTGCAGCGTTAGCTTTAATTAATTGGAAAAACAGAACGGCGGGTTATTTGCAATTAGAGTCATTGTTAGCCAAATTGCACAATCAAAGTCGGAGCTTTGCCTCGGCTCAGACCACACCAAAATAAACATTTTTAGAAAGTCGCAGTCATTTCTCACTAAACCTTGCGGGGAAACTGCTTGAATTTAAACCTGCTTTTTTTCCCCACTCCGCATCCTACGACGCCAGGATTCACCTTTTGTATCCGCTGTTAATTACTTGCTCGGTTAGCTTTGGCTCGGCGTCCTTGGCACACTTTTAGCCTCATGGTGAATGTGCAAATATCCACTTTATTTTTTTTTTATATCCCTTCAAATACTCCTCTCACTTGGTTATTGATGGGCTCAGCCTCTCGTCTCTCTTCTTGACCCACTTGCGGTGCGGTGGCATGGTGCCCGCAGCAAACACGTGTCTGGCAAAGTCCAAAACCGGGCGAGAGCCGGAGAAGACGAGGCCGTTTCGGATGCCTCTGCGGAAGTAAACAACCCCGTTTTGTCTGTGTCTCCACAGAGCAGCTTCCTGGGCACCGCCGCCTTCTCCGTAAGCGATCTGCTTCGAGCCAAAGATGAACGACTGACCTTGCTTCTCAGGTAACTTATTGTTTTTCTCTATAGTGGCAAAGATACGTTGGCATGGCAACAAACACATCTTTTTAATGGAGTTACGGATTGAACGACCACTTTGTTTTGTAGTCATTTTCTACGGTTTCCTGGAAACTAGAAATTGGAATGTGTTCCCTGACACAATATCATTGGTCGGATTCAAAACATGTGTGTTTCTTGCAAGGGTGTCCCGATACAACTTGATAGAGGATACCGATATTGGAGTTTTGAGGGTTGGCCGATACCAATATTATCCAACACAATATCATTGGTCGGATTCAAAAAATGTGTGTTTCTTGTAAGGGTGTCCCGATACAACTTGATGGAGGATACCAAAATTTGAGTTTTGAGGGTTGGCCGATGCCAATGTTATCCAACACAATATCATTGGTTGGATTCGAAACATGTTAGTGTTTCTTGTAAGGGTGTCCCAATACAACTTGATAAAGGATACCGATATTATCCAACACAATATCATTGGTCGGATTCAATACATGTTAGTGTTTCTTGTAAGGGTGTCCCAATACAACTTGATAAAGGATACCGATATTGGAGTTTTGAGTGTTGGCCGATACCAATATTATCCAACACAATATCATTGGTCGGATTCGAAACATGTTAGTGTTTCTTGTAAGGGTGTCCTGATACAACTTGATAGAGGATACCAAAATTTGAGTTTTGAGGGTTGGCCGATGCCAATATTATCCAACACAATATCATTGGTCGGATTCAAAACATGTTAGGGTTCTTCAGACCACCACGCACTGCCAGGAGAGCCCGGAATTCAGGGTATGACACTGTTTTATTCTCACCAATTCTGCAAGGCTTTTGCTTTCCAGCAAAATGTCTTTCTCTGAGCTTGTGTCTCTCTCTCTCTCTCTCTCTCTCTCTCTCTCTCTCTCTCTCTCTCTGGCTCCCACTCCAACTCCAACTGTGTGTCTCATTCCGGCTGCTGCTAATAAAGGCGACTGGTGATTAGATAAACAAGGCCCACCTGGGCCCATCTACTCACCTGTCGCTGTCTTGGAGGCCGGTCCTGGCACACCCCGTTCTGCGGCAGGCCCGCAGGCCACGCCCCCCTCCACATACGGTATTCAACACTTAAGTGGATAGTGTGCCCCCCCCCCCCCCCCCAATTCGTCACAATTCATGTGTCAGGTAAACCGTGACGAATGGGACCCTTCCAGCTGTACGCCGCTCCCTGGCATCACCAGAAGAGCTCGGCTCGCGTCCAATCATATTGATTGGATGCCATTTTTGGCGTGCCTCTTTGTTGTGGTGCGGTTTTAACCGCAGAGAAGAACCTTTTCAACACTAACTACCTCTCCTGAAGTAACAGCCAGTTACTTCAATTCTGGCGAGCTTTCTCCGAAGCAGCACTTTTGACCGGGGGAGCAGTAAGTAGACGCTCCACAAAGGAAGAAAGTGAGGTGTAAACTGGTTACCATGGCGACACGGACTGTTATGACTGTGGTTTGTGCCTGAAAATGGTCAAATTGGCTGCAGCCGCAGTCTAATTAAATACACACAACGCTTAATGGCTTTTTATGCAAACATTACTGGATGCAGTCAACTGCTAACTGAATCTCCCTGCACGTGTAACGCTTAGGAAATGTGCCCCCCCCCCCTTTGACAGTTTTCTTTTTGTTATGATTTTCATTTCCTGTTGGGGATTCCAAGACACCGGACATAATTGTGTCCTGACAAATGACTGCGTGAACCGCCATGACCCTTATTTGCGTGCGCCTTATTCAGGTGGCGAAGTCCTCCAGAGATGTTTTAATAGCTCGGACTTTGCATTGTATGTCGCTCCCGCTCGCGTAAATGTCACTTATTCAACTCCATTCGTTAGCGGGATGGGATTAGTGAGGACGTAGAAAGAAAGTCATTATCCATTAGGAAAAAATGAGATGGGCTCCAGCGACCCCAAAAGGGACAAGTGGTAGAAAATGGATGGATTGATGGATAGATATTATTTTTACCACAGTTCTTCGTGTTGTGAATTAATGTCATGCCTAAAATGACCAATATATCAATATAGTTTGATATATATATATATTACATATATATATATATATATATATATATATATATATATATATATATATATATATATATATATATATATATATATATATATATATATATATATGTATATATATATATATATATATATATCTAACATATATATCAAATATATATATACATCAAATATATATATATATATATATATATCAAATATATATATATCAAATATATATATATATCAAATATATATATATATATATATATATATATATATAAATATATATATAAATATAATATCTAATATATATATATGTATATATATATATATCTAATATATATATGAAATATATATATATATACATATATATATATATATATATATTATCTAATATATATATCAAATATATATATATATATATATATAATATCTAATATATATATATCAAATATATATATATATATATATATATATATATATATTTGATATATATATGTATATATATTTTGTATATATATATATATATATATATATATATATATATATATATATATATATATATATATATATATATATACATATATATATATATATATATATATATATATATATATATATATATATATATATATATATATACATATATATATATATATATATATATATATATATGTATGTATGTATAGATATATATATTAGATATATATATTAGATATATATAGGGCACTTTCCACGCACGCGATGATGTCACGTTATCGATGAGAAAATGCATTTTTAGACAATATTATTTGCCTGAGCGGCTAGGAGACACCGTGAGTAGCAAGCGGTACAAAGTGGATAAGAAAAGACAGAGAAAAAAAAAAAAAAAGTTCATTTTTTATTTTTTTACTTTGGACTTCCGGTGGGCCAATTTTGACCGCTGGTGGGCCGGATCCGGCCGGCGGGCCGTAGTTTGGGGACCCCTGATGTAAATAGTCATGAAAATAAAGAAAAACGCGTTGAAATTAGAAGTACTGTACGCCAAAATGCCAAATATCGGAGATGATAATCGTCCCGGGCGATAATCGGTCGATCTCTAGTTTCAATGCATGATTTTTTCCATCCGTCATGCAGTCTTCCGTATGAAATACAAAATCCAAGCGTGACCTCCAGTGCAGCCTTTTGCTCCCTGCAGAGAGAAGGCAGTAAATCCTCTTGCGCGGGCTGGGTACATACGGACTGAGATGCACCATAAGTCACCCCAGAAAGCAATGAGCTACTGTACTGTGAGTCATGCGTCACCTACAGCCGCACGTGGCGGACTTCCAAAAACGTAACGGAGGGCGTCTGGGATTGTCTTCCATGCATGCTCTTTAGTCCGGGTGTGGCGCGGCAAGAGACACAAAGATGTCAGGGCTGCAGACCTGGTCCTTAATAATGCATGTAGTGTTTGCCCTCTGTTGCTCACCTACACGGCAGCAGTGGTCGCGTCTAAATGGGATGAATGCGAGGACGCCGCGTAGACATTAGCGCCCTCGCTTTCCGCCATGTCGGATGCCATTAAAACGGCAGCATGACAATTTCTATATATTCTTTTTTTTTATTGTTATTTCCATGTCCTGCTTGTGCATTCATAGGTGCTCACAGGGGACTTTCACACCGAGGCCTGCAAGCGTTTTGCATTTATTATCCTATTGTCTGCATGAAAGCCACGAGGGAAAGGCCACCGAATGCATGGATAATACATGAATGATGATAAGAATTGTAGATTTATTGACATTATATAACTAATATGGGGTCAGCTTCATGGCTGCCAGCCTTTCTAGCATCAGTCTGTTGTGTAATAGCACTAAATGTTGGCATTTGTCCAAACCTTTCTCACTCGCCATTAACAAAAACACACTCATAACAACCCAAAATCTGAGCGATTTCTACCTTTCTCACTGGCCAATAGCAAAAACACACTCATAACGCCCCAAAATCTGAGCGATTTCCACCTTTCTCACTCGCCATTAACAAAAACACACTCAAAACGCCCCAAAATCTGAGCGATTTCTACCTTTCTCACTCGCCAATAACAAAAACACACTCATAACGCCCCAAAATCTGAGGGATTTCTACCTTTCTCACTCGCCAATAACAAAAACACACTCATAACGCCCCAAAATCTGAGCGATTTCTACCTTTCTCGCTCGCCAATAACAAAAACACACTCATAACGCCCCAAAATCTGAGCGATTTCTACCTTTCTCACTCGCCAATAACAAAAACACACTCATAACGCCCCAAAATCTGAGCGATTTCTACCTTTCTCGCTCGCCAATAACAAAAACACACTCATAACGCCCCAAAATCTGAGCGATTTCTACCTTTCTCGCTCGCCAATAACAAAAACACACTCATAACGCCCCAAAATCTGAGCGATTTCTACCTTTCTCACTCGCCAATAACAAAAACACACTCATAACGCCCCAAAATCTGAGCGATTTCTACCTTTCTCGCTCGCCAATAACAAAAACACACTCATAACGCCCCAAAATCTGAGCGATTTCTACCTTTCTCACTCGCCATTAACAAAAACACACTCATAACGCCCCAAAATCTGAGCGATTTCTACCTTTCTCACTGGCCAATAGCAAAAACACACTCATAACAACCCAAAATCTGAGCGATTTCTACCTTTCTCACTGGCCAATAGCAAAAACACACTCATAACGCCCCAAAATCTGAGCGATTTCCACCTTTCTCACTCGCCATTAACAAAAACACACTCATAACGCCCCAAAATCTGAGCGATTTCTACCTTTCTCGCTCGCCAATAACAAAAACACACTCATAACGCCCCAAAATCTGAGCGATTTCTACCTTTCTCACTCGCCAATAACAAAAACACACTCATAACGCCCCAAAATCTGAGCGATTTCTACCTTTCTCACTCACCAATAACAAAAACACACTCATCACGCCCCAAAATCTGAGCGATTTCTATCTTTCTCACTGGCCAATAGCAAAAACACACTCATAACGCCCCAAAATCTGAGCGATTTCTACCTTTCTCACTCGCCATTAACAAAAACACACTCAAAACGCCCCAAAATCTGAGGGATTTCTACCTTTCTCACTCGCCAATAACAAAAACACACTCATAACGCCCCAAAATCTGAGCGATTTCTACCTTTCTCGCTCGCCAATAACAAAAACACACTCATAACGCCCCAAAATCTGAGCGATTTCTACCTTTCTCACTCGCCAATAACAAAAACACACTCATCACGCCCCAAAATCTGAGCGATTTCTACCTTTCTCACTCGCCAATAACAAAAACACACTCATAACGCCCCAAAATCTGAGCGATTTCTACCTTTCTCACTCGCCAATAACAAAAACACACTCATCACGCCCCAAAATCTGAGCAATTTCTATCTTTCTCACTGGCCAATAGCAAAAACACACTCTTAACGCCCCAAAATCTGAGCGATTTCTACCTTTCTCACTCGCCATTAACAAAAACACACTCAAAACGCCCCAAAATCTGAGGGATTTCTACCTTTCTCACTCGCCAATAACAAAAACACACTCATAACGCCCCAAAATCTGAGCGATTTCTACCTTTCTCGCTCGCCAATAACAAAAACACACTCATCACGCCCCAAAATCTGAGCGATTTCTACCTTTCTCACTCGCCAATAACAAAAACACACTCATAACGCCCCAAAATCTGAGCGATTTCTACCTTTCTCACTCGCCAATAACAAAAACACACTCATAACGCCCCAAAATCTGAGCGATTTCTACCTTTCTCACTCGCCAATAACAAAAACACACTCATAACGCCCCAAAATCTGAGCGATTTCTACCTTTCTCACTCGCCAATAACAAAAACACACTCATAACGCCCCAAAATCTGAGCGATTTCTACCTTTCTCACTCGCCAATAACAAAAACACACTCATCACGCCCCAAAATCTGAGCGATTTCTATCTTTCTCACTGGCCAATAGCAAAAACACACTCATAACGCCCCAAAATCTGAGCGATTTCTACCTTTCTCACTCGCCATTAACAAAAACACACTCAAAACGCCCCAAAATCTGAGGGATTTCTACCTTTCTCACTCGCCAATAACAAAAACACACTCATAACGCCCCAAAATCTGAGCGATTTCTACCTTTCTCGCTCGCCAATAACAAAAACACACTCATAACGCCCCAAAATCTGAGCGATTTCTACCTTTCTCACTCGCCAATAACAAAAACACACTCATCACGCCCCAAAATCTGAGCGATTTCTACCTTTCTCACTCGCCAATAACAAAAACACACTCATAACGCCCCAAAATCTGAGCGATTTCTACCTTTCTCGCTCGCCAATAACAAAAACACACTCATAACGCCCCAAAATCTGAGCGATTTCTACCTTTCTCACTCGCCAACAACAAAAACACACTCATAACGCCCCAAAATCTGAGCGATTTCTACCTTTCTCACTCGCCAATAACAAAAACACACTCATCACGCCCCAAAATCTGAGCGATTTCTATCTTTCTCACTCGCCAATAACAAAAACACACTCATAACGTGTGATGATGCTGTGCCTTCGCCCTGGAAGCGACAGTCTTATACCTCAAAATCCAACCTTTTCTGGGGAGATAAGTTTTCTTCTTGCCCTCAGTCTCCTCTTGGATAAAAATGGATCTTCCAATACAAAATGACACAAAACAACCGTGCTAATGTTCGCTTACCCTGATACTGTGCCTTCGCCTTGGAAGCTACAGTCTTATACCTCAAAATCCAACCTTTTCTGGGGAGATAAGTTTTCTTCCTGCCCTCAGTCTCCTCTTGGATAAAAATGGATCTTCCAATACAAAATGACACAAAAAAAACGTGCTAATGTTCGCTTACCCTGATTCTGTGCCTTCGCCTTGGAAGCGACAGTCTTATACCTCAAAATCCAACCTTTTCTGGGGAGCTAAGTTTTCTCCTTGCCCTCAGTCTCCTCTTGGATAAAAATGGATCTTCCAATACAAAATGACACAAAACAACCGTGCTAATGTTCGCTTACCCTGATACTGTGCCTTCGCCTTGGAAGCGACAGTCTTATACCTCAAAATCCAACCTTTTCTGGGGAGCTAAGTTTTCTCCTTGCCCTCAGTCTCCTCTTGGATAAAAATGGATCTTCCAATACAAAATGACACAAAACAACCGTGCTAATGTTCGCTTACCCTGATACTGTGCCTTCGCCTTGGAAGCTACAGTCTTATACCTCAAAATCCAACCTTCTCTGGGGAGATAAGTTTTCTTCCTGCCCTCAGTCTCCTCTTGGATAAAAATGGATCTTCCAATACAAAATGACACAAAAAAAACGTGCTAATGTTCGCTTACCCTGATTCTGTGCCTTCGCCTTGGAAGCGACAGTCTTATACCTCAAAATCCAACCTTTTCTGGGGAGCTAAGTTTTCTCCTTGCCCTCAGTCTCCTCTTGGATAAAAATGGATCTTCCAATACAAAATGACACAAAACAACCGTGCTAATGTTCGCTTACCCTGATACTGTGCCTTCGCCTTGGAAGCGACAGTCTTATACCTCAAAATCCAACCTTTTCTGGGGAGCTAAGTTTTCTCCTTGCCCTCAGTCTCCTCTTGGATAAAAATGGATCTTCCAATACAAAATGACACAAAACAACCGTGCTAATGTTCGCTTACCCTGATACTGTGCCTTCGCCTTGGAAGCTACAGTCTTATACCTCAAAATCCAACCTTTTCTGGGGAGATAAGTTTTCTTCCTGCCCTCAGTCTCCTCTTGGATAAAAATGGATCTTCCAATACAAAATGACACAAAAAAAACGTGCTAATGTTCGCTTACCCTGATTCTGTGCCTTCGCCTTGGAAGCGACAGTCTTATACCTCAAAATCCAACCTTTTCTGGGGAGCTAAGTTTTCTCCTTGCCCTCAGTCTCCTCTTGGATAAAAATGGATCTTCCAATACAAAATGACACAAAAAAAACGTGCTAATGTTCGCTTACCCTGATGCTGTGCCTTCGCCCTGGAAGCTACAGTCTTATACCTCAAAATCCAACCTTTTCTGGGGAGATAAGTTTTCTTCCTGCCCTCAGTCTCCTCTTGGATAAAAATGGATCTTCCAATACAAAATGACACAAAAAAAACGTGCTAATGTTCGCTTACCCTGATTCTGTGCCTTCGCCTTGGAAGCGACAGTCTTATACCTCAAAATCCAACCTTTTCTGGGGAGCTAAGTTTTCTCCTTGCCCTCAGTCTCCTCTTGGATAAAAATGGATCTTCCAATACAAAATGACACAAAACAACCGTGCTAATGTTCGCTTACCCTGATACTGTGCCTTCGCCTTGGAAGCGACAGTCTTATACCTCAAAATCCAACCTTTTCTGGGGAGCTAAGTTTTCTCCTTGCCCTCAGTCTCCTCTTGGATAAAAATGGATCTTCCAATACAAAATGACACAAAACAACCGTGCTAATGTTCGCTTACCCTGATACTGTGCCTTCGCCTTGGAAGCTACAGTCTTATACCTCAAAATCCAACCTTTTCTGGGGAGCTAAGTTTTCTTCTTGCCCTCAGTCTCCTCTTGGATAAAAATCTATCTTCCAATACAAAATGACACAAAAAAAACATGCTAATGTTTGCTTACCCTGATGCTGTGCCTTCGCCCTGGAAGCTACAGTCTTATACCTCAAAAGCCAACCTTTTCTGGGGAGATAAGTTTTCTTTTTGCCCTCAGTCTCCTCTTGGATAAAAATGTGTCTTCCAATACAAAATGACACAAAAAAACCATGCTAATGTTTGCTTACCCTGATGCTGTGCCTTCGCCTTGGAAGCTACAGTCTTATACCTCAAAATCCAACCTTTTCTGGGGAGATAAGTTTTCTTCTTGCCCTCAGTCTCCTCTTGGATAAAAATGGATCTTCCAATACAAAATGACACAAAAAAAACGTGCTAATGTTCTCTTACCCTGATGCTGTGCCTTCGCCCTGGAAGCTACAGTCTTATACCTCAAAATCCAACCTTTTCTGGGGAGATAAGTTTTCTTCTTGCCCTCAGTCTCCTCTTGGATAAAAATGGATCTTCCAATACAAAATGACACAAAAAAACTGTGCTAATGTTCGCTTACCCTGATGCTGTGCCTTCGCCCTGGAAGCGACAGTCTTATACCTCAAAATCCAACCTTTTCTGGTGAGCTAAATTTTCTTCTTGCCCTCAGTCTCCTCTTAGATAAAAATGTATCTTCCAATACAAAATGACACAAAACAACCGTGCTAATGTTCGCTTACCCTGATGCTGTGCCTTCGCCTTGGAAGCTACAGTCTTATACCTCAAAATCCAACCTTTTCTGGGGAGCTAAGTTTTCTTCTTGCCCTCAGTCTCCTCTTGGATAAAAATGGATCTTCCAATACAAAATGACACAAAAAAAACGTGCTAATGTTCGCTTACCCTGATGCTGTGCCTTCGCCCTGGAAGCTACAGTCTTACACCTCAAAATCCAATCTTTTCTGGGTAGCTAAGTTTTCTTCTTGCCCTCAGTCTCCTCTTGGATAAAAATGGATCTTCCAATACAAAGTGACACAAAAAAAAACAACTTGCTAATGTTCGCTTACCCTGATGCTGTGCCTTCGCCCTGGAAGCTACAGTCTTATACCTCAAAATCCAACATTTTCTGGGGAGATAAGTTTTCTTCTTGCCCTCAGTCTCCTCTTGGATAAAAATGTATCTTCCAATACAAAATGACACAAAACAACCGTGCTAATGTTCGCTTACCCTGATGCTGTGCCTTCGCCCTGGAAGCTACAGTCTTATACCTCAAAATCCAACCTTTTCTGGGGAGCTAAGTTTTCTCCTTGCCCTCAGTCTCCTCTTGGATAAAAATGGATCTTCCAATACAAAATGACACAAAACAACCGTGCTAATGTTCGCTTACCCTGATACTGTGCCTTCGCCTTGGAAGCTACAGTCTTATACCTCAAAATCCAACCTTTTCTGGGGAGCTAAGTTTTCTTCTTGCCCTCAGTCTCCTCTTGGATAAAAATCTATCTTCCAATACAAAATGACACAAAAAAAACATGCTAATGTTTGCTTACCCTGATGCTGTGCCTTCGCCCTGGAAGCTACAGTCTTATACCTCAAAAGCCAACCTTTTCTGGGGAGATAAGTTTTCTTTTTGCCCTCAGTCTCCTCTTGGATAAAAATGTGTCTTCCAATACAAAATGACACAAAAAAACCATGCTAATGTTTGCTTACCCTGATGCTGTGCCTTCGCCTTGGAAGCTACAGTCTTATACCTCAAAATCCAACCTTTTCTGGGGAGATAAGTTTTCTTCTTGCCCTCAGTCTCCTCTTGGATAAAAATGGATCTTCCAATACAAATTGACACAAAAAAACTGTGCTAATGTTCTCTTACCCCTATGCTGTGCCTTCGCCCTGGAAGCTACAGTCTTATACCTCAAAAGCCAACCTTTTCTGGGGAGATAAGTTTTCTTCTTGCCCTCAGTCTCCTCTTGGATAAAAATGTATCTTCCAATACAAAATGACACAAAAAAACATGTGCTAATGTTCGCTTACCCTGATGCTGTGCCTTCGCCCTGGAAGCGACAGTCTTATACAAAATCTAACATTTTCTGGTGAGCTAAATTTTCTTCCTGCCCTCAGTCTCCTCTTGGATAAAAATGTATCTTCCAAAACATGGCTAAACAATGACAACAAAAAACATGTGCTAGTGTTAGCTTACCCTGTTGCTGTGACCTACTGGAGCTCTGAACGTGTTTCTACCATTCTCCACAATCTCCTCCACTTTGCTGTGGATCCCTGTTCAATTTCTGCCCTCAGTCTCCTCTTGGACAAATTGTGTCCTGGCTAAAAAATAACAAATGATACACACGCCAATGTTAGCTGACCCTGTTACTGTGTCTTAGGTCTAACCTCTTTTGTATTCCACTCCGTTGTCCTGCCCTAATTCTCTTTGGCGGTAAATGCAGAAGGTTTTTCTTGTCCTCCATCGTTGTTGTTCATTATTTTGCCTCATGCTGACTGACGTTGACTGTTTTTTGCAGTTTCCCACAGTGCTATTTCCATGGCAAGTGTAGAGTATGAGTCGAGTGGGTCCTGCGCAGTGAAAATACAAAAGGGTCTTAGGGGGAAATTCCCCCATTTTTTTTGATCCGTGTAAATGAAAGACTAGAACTTTTCTGCAGACTCACCGAGTTTTTAAAGCGCGGCGCCTCTTCCAAAGTACTACGTTTTACCAGCGCGTTGATAAAACCACTAACCCCCCGTCTCCATCGTAGCAATTTGCATAGATTTATTTCATTGTCGCACCGCAGCCGACTGTTATCTCTCACAACGCCGAGGCTCTCCATGACCCACTTCCACAGTTTAAAGATTTGATTCGGATGTGAATTCTGATGCTTCAGTTACGGCTCGTGTCTGCGCGTGTGTGTGTGTGAGTGTGTGTGTGTGTGTGTGTGTGTCATCGCATTATCACAGACCAGTGCGTCTGCCGCCTGCCGCCATGGCTTATTCATCCTTTCCTCCCGTTGGTTTGAGCCTCCCCTCGCTGTCCCGCCAGTAAAAGTTTAACCTGCTATCATGAGAGAGAGAGAGAAAATTCCTTTTAACCAGCTCGGAACTCTTGTCCCCCCCCCGAAACTCATCCTCGCTCGGTCGACTTTACTTCCGCTGGATCCCCCGGTGGCTGATTACGGGTAAAGCCTCAGCTTAAAGCCTGAAGATGTACTGTCTGATCCAGCGTGGCCTTAAAACTACTTCTGTTTATCATTCCACGGGGGACGCTAATCCACAACTGGAAGTCAAATGAACCACGTACAGTAGCTCAGAAACCGGACCATAGGGCGCACCGGGGTTAAAAGGCGCACTGCCGATGAGTGGGTATATTTTCATACAAAAGGCGCACCCATACTTGCCAACCCTCCCGAATTTTCCGGGAGACTCCCGAATTTCAGTGCCTCTCCCGAAAATGTCCCGGGACACCCATTCTCCCGAATTTCTCCCGTGCGGACCTGAGTGAGGACAGCCTGTCGTCACGTGCGCTTGGCCAACCAAGAAGTAACCACAGAACACTATAGCGTATAGTGTTCTGTGGTTGGCCAACCAAGAAGTAACCACAGAACACTATACACTCAGTGGCCTAGTGGTTAGAGTGTCTGCCCTGAGATTGGTAGGTTGTGAGTTCAAACCCCGGCCGAGTCATACCAAAGACTATAAAAATGAGACCCATTACCTCCCTGCTCGGCACTCAGCATCAAGGGTCGGAATTGGGGGTTAAATCACCAAAATGACTCCCGGGCGCGGCCACCGCTGCTGCTCACTGCTCCCCTCACCTCAAGGAACAAGGGGATGGGTCAAATGCAGAGGACACATTTCACCACACCTAGTGTGTGTGTGACAATCATTGGTACTTTAACTTTACTTATATATATATAAGAAATATATATTAGTGAATTCTAGCTATAAATATACTCCTCCCCCCTTAACACCCCCCCGACCCCCCACACCCCAAATCTCCCGAATTTTGAGGTCTCAAGGTTGGCAAGTATGAATGTCCCATAACAAGAAGGTAGAGAAAAAGAAGGTGCTTATCGACTACGGTGTCGGCATGGACTACAATGGCGGATGCGCGCAACTTTTCAGTACTTACTAGGGTTGTACCGTATACCGGTATTATTATAGTACCGCGATACTAATGAATCATATTCGGTACGATACCGCCTCCGAAAAGTAATGGTCCGCCAAATTTGTATATATACAAATATATGTATATATATATATATATATATATATATATATATATATATATATATATATATATATATATATATATATATATTTTTTTTTATATATATAAAAAAAAAATATATATATATATATATATATACATATATATATATATATATATATATATATATATATATATATATATATATATATATATATATATATATATATATATATATATATATATGTATATATATATATATATATGTATATATTAGGGGTGTAACGGTACGTGTATTTGTATTGAACCGTTTCGGTACGGGGGGTTTGGTTCGGAGGTGTACCGAACGAGTTTCCACACGGACATATTAAGTAGCACAACACACGGCATGCTAGCAGCTAACGGGCTAGGATAGACTGACCATACGTCCTCTTTTCACCGGACATGTCCTCTTTTGCGGAGCTGTCAGGGCGGAGTTTCTTAAATGCCTGAAATGTCCGGCATTTTGAGTTAGGGTTGCGTGTATTTTCAATGTACGTTCAAGGTTAAGAAGGGGTTAAAAACAAAACAAATTGTGCGCGCAGCAGCATTGGTGAGGGAGGGGCAGAGACAGAGAGAGTGAGAGAGAGAGAGAGAGAGAGAGAGAGAGAGAGAGAGAGAGAGAGAGAGAGAGAGAGAGTTATGATAAACGCGCATGCGTCGCCAGGCTCTGCTTTTTATCCATAGATTTATCACATTTAATTTTTTATTATCTATAGCAGGGGTGTCAAAAGTGTGCCCCGGAGGCCATTTGCGGCCCACAGCTAATGTTTTAAAGGCCCACGGCACATTCTAAAAATACTATTAAAATCAACAAAAACATAACAAAAGTGAAATAATAAAGCTTAAATGTTGAATGTAATTTAGAAAAAGTTGCAATGTTGACTAATAAAACAAAGCTGTTTTTTTTTCTTTCAAACTGTCATTGCTCAAAACATAATATTGAATCAAAATCAATGTTTTTATGAATTATTGACCTATCCAAGGTTCCCATTACTTCACATCAAATATTCCACTAAGAAAACATTTTTTAGTGGAAGATTTTGCAAATTTGGTAAATAAATAACCCAAAAATGTATATTTTGTTGTTTTCTTACTGTACCGAAAATGAACCGAACCGTGACCTCTAAACCGAGGTACATACCGAACCGAAATTTTTGTGTACCGTTACACCCCTAATATATATATATATACACTACTGTTGAAACGTTTGGGGTCAC
Organism: Entelurus aequoreus; assembly: GCF_033978785.1. Classification (NCBI taxonomy): domain Eukaryota; kingdom Metazoa; phylum Chordata; class Actinopteri; order Syngnathiformes; family Syngnathidae; genus Entelurus; species Entelurus aequoreus. The sequence continues at coordinate 8,073,598 of NC_084752.1, forward strand.
ATTGAAATGTCCTTATTTTTGAAGGAAAAGCACTGTACTTTTCAATGAAGATAACATTCAACTAGTCTTAACTTTAAAGAAATACACTCTATACATTGCTAATGTGGTAAATGACTATTCTAGCTGCAAATGTCTGCTTTTTGGTGCAATATCTACATAGGTGTATAGAGGCCCATTTCCAGCAACTATCACTCCAGTGTTCTAATGGTACAATGTGTTTGCTCATTGGCTCAGAAGGCTAATTGATGATTAGAAAACCCTTGTGCAATCATGTTCACACATCTGAAAACAATTTAGCTCGTTACAGAAGCTACAAAACTGACCTTCCTTTGAGCAGATTGAGTTTCTGGAGCATCACATTTGTGGGGTCAATTAAACGCTCAAAATGGCCAGAAAAAGAAAACTTTCATCTGAAACTCGACAGTCTATTCTTGTTCTTAGAAATGAAGGCTATTCCACAAAATTGTTTGGGTGACCCCAAACTTTTGAACGGTAGTATATATATATATATATATATATATATATATATATATATATATATATATATATATATATATATATATATATATATATATATATATATATGTATATATGTATGTGGTACAATACAATCAGCAAGATAGGATGGAGCTAGACCGTGTAGTATTTTATACGTAAGTAGTAAAACCTTAAAGTCACATCTTAAGTGCACAGGAAGCCAGTGCAGGCGTAATATAATCAAACATGTCGTTTTTACGGTAGGAAAAAGTGGCAGCTAAATTGCCAGAATAAAAAAAAGGAACTTGTGCTGTTTTTCCATGAACAATATCGCGTTGTAAAAGCAAATGTCAATTTAACACAAAAATTCTGGCAACTAAGCCGGCAGCTTTTTCTCGTAAAAAAAACAAAAACCTTAATAAACAGTGGTACTGTTTTTCCATTTACCATAAAATGTTGTAAAAAAATAACTATTTCACAGTAAAATTTTGTAAATGTACATTTTTTACTGTAAAATCGACAGTCTAGTTAAAACAATTTATATAATTAATAATGAAATCCGGAGGCCAATTATTATTATTCAGTGTTACAAGCGGCCCTCAATGGAAACATCCCTGCAGTGGAGCAAAGTTACAGCAGCAGGTACGCTCATGCAGG
>NC_084752.1:8077231-8119731 GCF_033978785.1 Entelurus aequoreus
TATATTTGTTTCATCCTTCTAGCTATAGTGGAAAGGGGGGCCCTCACAACCTACTGACCAAAACGTGGGTCCACACAAAGTAGGCAAGACGTGTGTGCGTGTGTGTGTGTGTGTGTGTGTGTGTGTGTGTGTGTGTGTGTGTGTGTGTGTGTGTGTGTGTGTGTGTGTGTGTGTGTGTGTGTGTGTGTGTGTGTGTGTGTGTGTGTGTGTGTGTGTGTGTGTGTGTGTGTGTGTGTGTGTGTGTGTGTGTGTGTGTGTTGCTGTCCTTAAAAATGGCCAACTCGCTTAACTTATTACTATGCGTGTGTATGGTCAAATCTACCTAGCAACAGCGGTCGGTCCTCACAACTACGAAAGTGAAATATTTTTTTTACTTTGTGTGTTTTGCATTCTGAAGTGAGGTTGCAACTCTCTACTCCCATCTAGTGCTTCATATATTTTATTCATCCTTCTAGCTATAGTGGAAAGGGGGGCCCTCACAACCTACTGACCAAAACGTGGGTCCACACAAAGTAGGCAAGACGTGTGTGTGTGTGTGTTTGTGTGTGTGTGTGTTTGCTGTCCTTAAAAATGGCCAACTCGCATAACTTATTACTATGCGTGTGTATGGTCAAATCTACCTAGCAACAGCGGTCGGTCCTCACGACTACGAAAGTGAAATATTTTTTTTACTTTGTGTGTTTTGCATTCTGAAGTGAGGTTGCAACTCTCTACTCCCATCTAGTGCTTGATATATTTGTTTCATCCTTCTAGCTATAGTGCAGGGGTCACCAACCTTTTTGAAACCAAGAGCTACTTCTTGGGTACTAATTAATGCGAAGGGTTACCAGTTTGATACACACTTAAATAAATTGCCAGAAATAGCCAATTTGCTCAATTTACCTTTAACTCTATGTTATTATTAATAATTAATTATATTTATCTTTGTGGAAACACTGATCATCTTAATGATTTCTCACAATAAATATATATAGAAACAGATAAATATCAATATGCAACACTTTATTTTTATATTTTCTCGAAGTGCACATTTTTCAAATTGAACATTTTCAAATGATCACTTCTAAGACAGTCTTGTGAAATCACAATATCACATTTTAACTAGCTAGCCACTAACATTTTTGAACAAATCATGCATTACTTTGCACCATGTTTGTACAAATAACTCATGTGAAATACAAAAGTCAACTCTCAAATTATTAAATAAATCATGTCACACTTTGAACTGGACACCAAATCTGTTATCTGTTTCTTTGTCAGTTAGTGAAGACCAAGTCTTTCAAATATTTTCTTGGATTTTCAAATTCTATTTGAGTTTTGTCTCTCTTAGAATTAAAAATGTCGAGCAAAGCAAGACCAGCTTGCTAGTAAATAAATACAATTTAAAAAATAGAGGCAGCTCACTGGTAAGTGCTGCTATTTGAGCTATTTTTAGAACAGGCCAGCGGGCTACTCATCTGGTCCTTACGGGCTACCCGCGGGCACCGCGTTGGTGACCCCTGCTATAGTGGAAAGGGGGGCCCTCACAACCTACTGACCAAAACGTGGGTCCACACAAAGTAGGCAAGACGTGTGTGTACGTGTTTGTGTGTGTGTGCTTGTGTGTGTGAGCTTTGCTTGCAGTCCAGGTAATTGGAGGACATGTTCAGTTACGGTCAAAATCCCCCCAGCTGGAGAACTGATGGGATTTGCGGCGGATGGTTGATGAAATATTTTTAAAGCTCAAATGATAAAGTCAATTAGAGCCGCCATGAGGCTGTAATTTATAGTGCATGCAGTGCTTTAAAGTCAGGGGTCCTTAATCTTTTTGACCTCGGGCCCCAAGTTTTCCACCACAGAGAGGCCAGGGACCCACTCAAATATTAACACTCAATTCTTGAATTTAATCATATTTAATAATTATTTGTAATCTATTTAGTTTGCAATCTTGTCAAACGATATGAAACTGTTTGTTATACTTGTATAGCGCTTTTCTACCTTCAAGGTACTCGAAGCGCTTTGACACTATTATAATAATAATATTAATAATAGATTTTATTTGTAAAAAAAAAAAAAGAAAGCATTTTACATTGAGTAAACAACCTCAAAGTGCTACAGTGTATAAAAAATAAAAAAAATACAATTAAAAAATTAAAATAAGATACAGAGCCCCTAAAGCAGGGGTCACCAACGCGGTGCCCGCGGGCACCAGGTAGCCCGTAAGGACCAGATGAGTAGCCCGCTGGCCTGTTCTAAAAATAGCTCAAATAGCAGCACTTACCAGTGAGCTGCCTCTATTTTTTAAATTTGATTTATTTACTAGCAAGCTGGTCTCGCTTTGCCCGACATTTTTAATTCTAAGAGAGACAAAACTCAAATAGAATTTGAAAATCCAAGAAAATATTTTAAAGACTTGGTCTTCACTTGTTTAAATAATTTCATTAATTTTTTTACTTTGCTTCTTATAACTTTCAGAAAGACAATTTTAGAGAAAAAATACAACCTTAAAAATGATTTTAAGATTTTTAAACACATATACCTTTTTACCTTTTAAATTCCTTCCTCTTCTTTCCTGACAATTTAAATCAATGTTCAAGTCAATTTATTTTTTTTATTGTAAAGAATAATAAATACATTTTAATTTAATTCTTCATTTTAGCTTCTGTTTTTTCGACGAAGAATATTTGTGAAATATTTCTTCAAACTTATTATGATTAAAATTCAAAAAAATTATTCTGGCAAATCTAGAAAATCTGTAGAATCAAATTTAAATCTTTTTTCAAAGTCTTTTGAATTTCTTTTAAAATTTATGTTCTGGGAAATCTAGAAGAAATAATGATTTGTCTTTGTTAGAAATATAGCTTGGTCCAATTTGTTATATATTCTAACAAAGTGCAGATTGGATTTTAACCTATTTAAAACATGTCATCAAAATTCTAAAATTAATCTTAATCAGGAAAAATTACTAATGATGTTCCATAAATTATTTTTTACATTTTTTCAAAAACATTCGAATTAACTAGTTTTTCTCTTCTTTTTTTCGGTTGAATTTTGAATTTTAAAGAGTCGAAATTGAAGATAAACTATGTTTCAAAATGTAATTGTCATTTTTTTCGTGTTTTCTCCTCTTTTAAACCGTTCAATTAAGTGTCAATATCATTAATTATTAATAATAACACAGAGTTAAAGGTACATTGAGCAAATTGGCTATTTCTGGCAATTTATTTAAGTGTGTATCAAACTGGTAGCCCTTCGCATTAATCAGTACCCAAGAAGTAGCTCTTGGTTCAGAAAGGTTGGTGACTCCTGGTCTATAGTGACGCCAAGAATGGTGACTTTGGGACGCACATCATTTTGCAATGGTCCCAAGTCAGTGAGGGTCGGACCAAAAACTGAAATTTCCGTTTTTCCCTCATTCATTATTAAAAAATTCTGGGCTAACCAAGCCCTGATGTCGCATGGACAATTGAGAAGGGGTGTCAAGGGGCCGTGGCCTTTTGAAATCGACGTATAAATTTGTCAGTCATCTGCATAAAAGTGATAATACACTCCATGCTTCTTAAAAATCTCTCCAAGAGACACTTACGTCATGTGTTGCCTTCATTATAAGACTTATATAAGGCTTTTCAATTTTTGCGGCTCCAGACAGATTCGTTTTTTTGTATTTTTAGTCCAATATGGCTCTTTCAACGTTTTGGGTTGCCGACCCTGAGTTAGGCGCACGCTGTCGTCATCATGCAAAGCGTACGCGCGCAAGTAGCACACCGTGCATTAATGCAATTGCACTGAACATACATCTTAAAAGCAAGGAAATGGCACTCAGTTGGGCAGAAATAAAGGCACATATGGCCTCCTTATCCCGCCCCTCCTTTCTTCCGTACTCACTTGCTTCATTTCCACACTCTTCTTCTGCATAATCTTGTCACGTCCCCCAGGCATTGGAACTCACCGGCAGCGAATGAAAATAACTAACTCGGCCCTTAGTTGGCTCTCATGTGACATCAGAATGGGAAATATTACCTGGACAAGCTACGTTAATTACCCGCTGTGAGCGATAAGGATGTGGGGCGGGAGCCGTGATGAGCAGCTTTTGACCTAACATCCTTATTAAAGTTGGAATTTTGGGATGGCGTAGTCAATCATTGATCGGGGGTCTGGCTCGGCGGTGTGACACACGAGGTGAGGCGACGGGGGCCAACGAGACGACGCAGGCCTTTGGATAAATGAGGTCTGATTACGCGTCCCGAACTCGTCTCGCACTTTTTTGTTTGCGTGCCTTCTCGACCAGATGAAGGAGAGCCATTGCAATCTTTCCTTTTGGCTCCCCCGGGGTGAGGGGGGGTCACGCATAATATCCTGCCTCGTCTCCCCCCCACCCTTTTTAATATCCTCCAAAATTTCTAAAAGTCCCTTTGTAGGAAGATAATGGCCTAAAGCAGGGATTCTCAACGCGTTTGCAGCCTGAAATTAAGTCCCAAATTGCAGCGATCGTAACTTTATTTTGAAAATAACTTTATTTTGAAAGGCGAGTCTGACGTAAATACTTCAAATTAGGGATGTCCGATAATGGCTTTTTGCCGATATTCCGATATTGTCCAACTCTTTAATTACCGATACCGATATCAACCGATATATACAGTCGTGGGATGAACACATTATTATGCCTAATTTGGACAACCAGGTATGGTGAAGATAAAAAAATAAAATAAAATAAAATAATATAAATGATAAATAAATGATAAATGGGTTATACTTGTATAGCGCTTTTCTACCTTCAAGGTACTCAAAGCGCTTTGACAGTATTTCCACATTCACCCATTCACACACACATTCACACACTGATGGAGGGAGCTGCCATGCAAGGCGCTACCAGCAGCCATCAGGAGCAAGGGTGAAGTGTCTTGCCCAAGGACACAACGGACGTGACTAGGATGGTAGAAGGTGGGGATTGAACCCAAGTAACCAGCAACCCTCCGATTGCTGGCACAGCCACTCTACCAACTTCGCCACGCCGTCCCCAATAAATTATAAAAAATTATATAAATTATATAAATTATATATTATATATTAAATATTATTATTATACATCATATATTATTATATATATTATATAAAATTATTATAAGATCAATAAATTAAAAACATTTTCTTGAATGAAAAAGAAAGTAAAACAATATAAAAACAGTTACATAGAAACTAGTAATGAATGAAAATGAGTAAAATTAACTGTTAAAGTTTAGTACTATTAGTGGAGCAGCAGCACGCACAATCATGTGTGCTTACGGACTGTATCCCTTGCAGACTGTATTGATATATATTGATATATAATGTAGGAAGCAGAATATTAATAACAGAAAGAAACAACCCTTTTGTGTGAATGAGTGTAAATGGGGGAGGGAGGTTTTTGGGGTCGGTGCACTAATTGTAAGTGTATCTTGTGTTTTTTATGTGGATTAAATTTTTTTTTTTTAAAAACGATACCGATACCGATAATAAAGAAAAACGATACCGATAATTTCCGATGTTACATTTTAAAGCATTTATCGGCCGATAATATCGGCCTGCCGATATTATCGGCCGATAAATGCTTTAAAATGTAATATCGGAAACATCTCTACTTCAAATATATTTAGTATATTGTAGTGTTGTCTCAAAAACGATACCGATAATAAATAAAAAAAAACGATACAGATAAATTCCAATAATACATTTTAAAGCATTTATCGGCCGATAATATCGGCAGGCCGATATTATCGGCCGATAAATGCTTTAAAATGTAATATTGGAAACATCTCTACTTCAAATATATTTAGTATACCGTAGTGTTGTCTCAATAACAATACTGTGGTACCGTTACTTAATCATAATTCGATACTTTTCAAAGTAAAGGCTCCTAATTTGGCTGCTGACATACGCAGTAACATCAAAATTATGAGGGACAAGCTGTATAAAATGGATTATTATTCCACTTGGTTATTTTCTGTTTTATCATGTTCAATCAATCAATCAATGTTTATTTATATAGCCCTAAATCACTAGTGTCTCAAAGGGCTGTACAAGCCACAACGACATCCTCGGTGTCGAGTGGGTCTGACATAATATTGTGAAAGTCCAACACATCAGCGAAAGTCCAGTCCATGGTGGGGCCAGCGGGAACCATCCCGAGTGGAGACGGGTCAGCAGCGTAGAGATGTCCCCATCTGATGGACAGGCTAGCGGTCCACCCCGGAGCAGAGTAGAAAAGAAAAGAAAAGAAACGGCAGATCAACTGGTCTAAAAAGGGAGTCTATTTAAAGGCTAGAGTATACAAATGAGTTTTAAGATGAGACTTAAATGCTTCTACTGAGGTAGCATCTCTAACTTTTACCGGGAGGGCATTCCATAGTATTGGAGCCCGAATAGAAAACGCTCTATAGCCCGCAGACTTTTTTTGGGCTCTGGGAATCACTAATAAGCCGGAGTTCTTTGAACGCAGATTTCTTGCCGGGACATATGGTACAATACAATCGTCAAGATAGGCAGGAGCTTGACCGTGTAGTATTTTATACGTAAGTAGTAAAACCTTAAAGTCGCATCTTAGGTGCACAGGAAGCCAGTGCAAGTGAGCCAGTATAGGCGTAATATGATCAAACTTTCTTGTTTTTGTCAAAAGTCTAGCAGCCGCATTTTGTACCATCTGTAATCTTTTAATGCTAGACATAGGGAGGCCCGAAAATAATACGTTACAGTAATCGAGACGAGATGTAACGAACGCATGGATAATGATCTCAGCATCGCTTGTGGACAAAATGGAACGAATTTTAGCGATATTACGGAGATGAAAGAAGGCCGTTTTAGTAACACTCTTAATGTGTGACTCAAACGAGAGAGTTGGGTCGAAGATAATACCCAGATTCTTTACCGAGTCGCCTTGTTTAATTGTTTGGTTGTCAAATGTTAAGGTGGTATTATTAAATAGATGTTGGTGTCTAGCAGGACCGATAATCAGCATTTCCGTTTTCTTAGCGTTGAGTTGCAAAAAGTTAGCGGACATCCATTGTTTAATTTCATTAAGACACGCCTCCAGCTGACTACAATCCGGCGTGTTGGTCAGCTTTAGGGGCATGTAGAGTTGAGTGTCATCAGCATAACAGTGAAAGCTAACACCGTATTTGCGTATAATGTCACCCAGCGGCAGCATGTAAATACTAAAGAGTGCAGGGCCAAGAACTGAACCCTGGGGAACTCCGCACGTTACCTTAACATAGTCCGAGGTCACATTGTTATGGGAGACACACTGCATCCTGTCAGTAAGATAAGAGTTAAACCAAGACAAGGCTAAGTCTGACATCCCAATACGTGTTTTGATACGCTCTAATAAAATATTATGATCAACTGTATCGAAAGCGGCGCTAAGATCAAGAAGCAGCAACATAGATGAAGCATCAGAATCCATCGTTAGCAATAGATCATTAGTCATTTTTGCGAGGGCTGTCTCCGTAGAGTGATTTGCCCTGAAACCGGATTGAAAAGGTTCACAGAGATTGTTAGTCACTAAGTGTTCATTTAGCTGCTGTGCGACAATTTTTTCGAGAATTTTCGAGATAAACGGTAGGTGGGACACCGGCCGGTAGTTCACCATGAGGTCAGGATCGAGGTTAGGTCTTTTGAGTAGAGGATGAATAACCGCTTTTTTGAATGCTAGAGGAACAGTACCAGAGGAAAGTGATAGGTTTATAATATTTAACACTGATGGACCTAATAAAACAAAAAGCTCCTTGATAAGTTTCCCAGGAATTGGGTCAAGTAAACATGTTGTTTGTTTTGTCCCATTTACACATTTTAACAATTCCTCCAATGTTATTTCATCAAAGAGAGAGAAACTATTTTGGAGGGCAATGTCCGTCGTATATACAGTCATATTTGTGTTAATAGAACCCAGTTGTAGCTGGGATGCGTTGTCTTTAATCTCTTTTCTGATGACTTCAATTTTCTTATTAAAGAAATTCATAAAGTCATCTGCTGAGTGGGTGGAGCTACTGGGAGGAGTCCCTTGTTGGGTTAGCGATGCTACTGTACTAAACAAAAATTTAGGATCATTTTTGTTGAGGTGGATGAGATTTGAGTAATATTTAGCTTTAGCTGAGGTAAGCATGCGTTTATAAGTTATTAAACTATCACTCCATGCTTGATGGAAAACCTCAAGTTTAGTCGCACGCCATTTGCGTTCCAGATTTCTACATGATAATTTCTGGGCTTTAGTTTCTTCTGTAAACCATGGGGTACGCCTTTTAGGGGCCCTTTTTAGCTTTAGCGGTGCTACAATATCAATGGTGTCGCGCAGGGCGTCGTTAAAGTTGTTAGTGATGTTATCAATAGAGCCCACATAATTTGGGAAAGGTGCCATTACTGAAGGCAGTAGGTCAGTAAGAGTCGTCGTTGTGGCAGTATTAATGTTGCGGCTGCTATAGTAGTTATTATTATTATTATTAGTTTGTTGACAATGAGTCCGAACTTCGAATTTTATAAGGTAATGATCGGACATTACTTTAGTGTACGGGAGTATCGTAACTTTAGAGGTGGTGACACCCCTGACAAGCACTAGATCTATCGTATTACCGTTGCGATGCGTGGGTTCATTTATTATTTGTGTAAGACCACAGCTATCAATTATAGTCTGGAGCGCCACGCATGGAGGGTCCGATGGGGTATTCATATGGATGTTAAAGTCTCCCATTATGATTATATTGTCGGCGTGCGTCACTAGATCAGCAACGAACTCTGAAAATTCATTGATAAAGTCCGAATAGGGCCCAGGGGGGCGGTAGATGACAGCCAGGTGGAGAGGCAGCGGTGTGACAAACCTCATAGTGAGCACCTCAAACGAGTTATATTTATTATTTAGGTCCGAGGTAAGGCTAAAGTTTTTGTTGTATATTAGTGCAACACCCCCACCCCTTTTAATGGGGCGGGCAATATGCGTTCCCGCATAGCCAGGAGGAGACGCCTCACCCAGCGCAAAAAATTCGTCTGGTTTGAGCCAGGTCTCGGCTAGACCAACGACATCAAGATTGTTGTCTCTGATGACTTCATTAACTAATAACGTTTTGGAAGACAATGACCTTATGTTTAAAAAGCCCATATTATAGGTAGTGGGCTGTTTTGAGGAGTTTTTGTTGAAAGTATCCGTAGTAGCAATATTAATAATGTTACGTTTATTATGCATAGTGCACTTTAAATAATTTCGACCATATCTAGGAATTGATATGACAGGAATTTTTAGATTGTTTGCCACCTCAGTAAAATGCATGTCCACCTCTGACGCAGAAAGAACATTATGTGAGTTGTATATTATTCTAGAAGAATTGCTATGTGTGCAGGGATTATCCAGCCTGGCGCTGGCTAGTTCTAGCTTAACAGACTCCTTATTAGCGCTTCTTTGTGGATTAGCATTTAGCTTTTTCGTTAGCCCCGCTAACAACAAAGCATTTAGCTTTGTTGTTAGCCCCGCCCGACACCCCCGCTTCTGCTTCCGAGCGCACCGCTTACGTCTCTTTCGCTGACCGTCTCCGCTGGTAGTCGACGCCGCTGCTTCAAAGGCCACTGCTGGATGTAGCTCGCGAAGAATTCCCAAGCTAGCGAGCAGGTCCATCGTACACGCATCTATCAGCCCAAAATGGCCCGATCTCTCCACATCCAGAATTGTAAGTCGGTCGTAAGTGATCACGGAGTGAACACGCTGTGAGCCAGCCATGAAATTGACTGAATTGCGGGGTATTTTTGCCCTCACTTCCAGGAGCGCTCGCACGAAGCCGCTGCTCTGAAGCGCAGCCATCTTGGAAGATGTTCTATCTACACTTATATTAAAATGTAATAAGCACTTATTTTTCTGTTGTCTGGATACTTTACTTTAGTTTTGGCTGACACTACAAACTTGGGCATCAATCCGATACCAAGTAGTTACAGGATGATACATTGGTCATAACTAAAGTTCTCCTGTGTCCAGGGACATATTTCCTGAGTTTATAAACAATAAAAAAATGACAAAATATTTTGTGATAATAACAAATATTGATGTAATCATTGTAGTATCAGGCCTCGAATTTTAACTTTTTAAGGTCAAGGTAAGTGTTTCCTTAAAGGAGGGCTCATATTTTAGGCTGCGGCTCCAAAGCATGCATGCATATATATATATATATATATATATATATATATATATATATATATATATATATATATATATATATATATATATATATATATTTTTTTTTTTTTTTATTATTATTTTTTTTTATTATTATTATTATTATTATTAATTTTTTTTTTTTTATTTATTTTATTTTATGTATTTTTTTATTTTTTATTTCATGATGCCTTTTTCTCTATTTTTACATTTTGATAGTTATGTACATTTATAGGTACATGTTGATGATGTATCGGGACAGATCCGTTAAGAGTTTGAGCAGAAATATGTCTTATAGAAATTAACTATACACAATAACACAATAACAAAATGCTGTGTCATTTTTTGAAGTAAAACCTTTGTGACATGAAAAAAACACAAGTAATGTCAAGCAAACAACAACCTTGTGTTGACTTTTTGATGTTAATATAAAACTCAAAGCAGTTTGGCTAATGAAGAAAAGTTAAATAAACAAGCTCTGTTCTTGTCTTGATTCAGTACAACAGTTTGGCCAACAAAAATAAAAGAGTGACACCTCTCACGTCGAATACACAATCTTCACGGCCTGCTTTCAATTTGATGAGATGACAAAACATTTGAACTAGTATTGCTTACAGTGAGAGGACAAGTGCGTCTGTCTCCAATATTGTCCACACCTGTCTCCATCTAAGCACTGTGGAGTGTCTTGGAGGGTGGGGGCTGTATTCGTATTCAATAAGTTGTCTTTTCCCGTTTGAATGTTAGACCATTTCGAGATGCCGGTATGACTGCATTGGTGTGGACTGGTCTTCTAAAGCTTTAGTAAAACTTGATAATATTCCTATTCTGTCTTGATGGTCCTTCTTACTCAGCATATATGTCATCTAAAGAACTTTGGGATTGACCAGTGACTTTAATTCCCTGAGAGGGAAGGCTGGTCATGCTAACGTTATCATATCCCCAGGAATTGTCATATCTGGCGTCTTTATGTGAAAGATTAGCGATTAGCTGCTAGGAACCTCACCAGTGACCGATGTTTAGGTCTTGGCGGAGGTCTGCGCCCTCTGGAAATAACATTTCCTGAGGTAAAGCAAGCAGAGCAGATGCAATAAAAGCTTGTTTTGCGGTTAAAAGAATCTCCTCAGGTGCACACCGAGTAGAGGAGGCCTCTGCTGTTGTTATTCCGTAATATGTTATGATTATGCGCGACTAATGCCAGAGCAGGTTTTTTTTCCCCAAAATTACCAATGAACGGAAATTTTTTCAAATTTCCATAACTCCCACATTTTTTATCCGATTCAAACTGTTCCAACTTCAAAATATTCAGCCTGTTCAGGAATTATGTGCCCTCCTTCAATAGTTCAAAAGAATTCCCGGATTTCTTTGAATTCCCAATTTTTAGGGACATTTCCCCCATTCAAAATGAATGATCCATTTTTCAAACTTCCACAATTCCCAAATTTTTCAACCAATTCAAACAATTCCAAGTTCAACACATTCAATTCATCCTGGAAATTCAAATTTAAAATTCAAATTTCCAGGAATTCCGGTTTTTTTATAACCTTTTTTCCAACCTTTTTTAGTGCGATGATTCCTTCCACATTTTTGAACCCACTTCAACCGTCCCACCATCAAAACATTCCTCTTAACCAGGACAAAAAAACGAAGTTGTTTTTTAAACTGTAAAAACTACCGGTTTTCCAGGAATTCCGTGATACCATTTCTCAATTAAAAATGTTACTACTTCAACATTTCTCGACCGATTTGAACAATTTTAACACCAACCATTCCAACTCATTCAGAACATTCAAATGTTTTAGCATTTTAAAAAAAAATATCCCTCTTTTCCCGAAATTCCCATTGATATGAATGTGGCATTTTCCAAAGTTCCACAACTCCGATATTTTTTTTATCCGATTCATACTCTGTATACTAGTTTCTCTTTGTCTGCAGATGTCTGTGTAGTGTCTGAGGCATTGGAATGTGGCAGAGATGCATCTCCCCTCCTTATCTTATCAGTGTTGGATGCATTCCTTTCTGGAGGGTGGGGGCTGTTTTCGTATTTAATAAGTTGTCTTTTCCCGTTTGAATGTTAGACCATTTCGAGATGCCGGTATGATCGCATTGGTGTGGACTGCTCTCCTAAAGCTTTAGTAAAACTTGATAATATTCCTATTCTGTCTTGATGGTCCTTCTTACTCAGCATATATGTCATCTAAAGAACTTTGGGATTGACCAGTGACTTTAATTCCCTGAGAGGGAAGGCTGGTCAGACGCAACACATGCTAACGTTATCACATCCCCAGGAATTGTCATATCTGGTCCAACATGGCGTCTTTATGTGAAAGATTAGCGATTAGCTGCTAGGAACCTCACCAGTGACCAATGTTTAGGTCTTGGCGGAGGTCTGCGCCCTCTGGAAAGAACATTTCCTGAGGTAAAGCAAGCAGAGCAGATGCAATAAAAGCTTGTTTTGCGGTTAAAAGAATCTCCTCAGGTGCACACCGAGTAGAGGAGGCCTCTGCTGTTGTTATTCCGTAATATGTTATGATTATGCGCGACTAATGCCAGAGCAGGTTTTTTTTTCCCGAAATTACCATTGAACGGAAACATTTTCAAATTTCCATAACTCCCACATTTTTTATCCGATTCAAACTGTTCCAACTTCAAAATATTCCGCCTGTTCAGGAATTATGTGCCCTCCTTCAATAGTTCAAAAGAATTCCCGGATTTCTTTGAATTCCCAATTTTTAGGGACATTTTCCCCATTCAAAATGAATGATCCATTTTTCAAACTTCCACAATTCCCACATTTTTCAACCAATTCAAACCATTCCACATTCAACACATTCAATTCATCCTGGAAATTCAAACAATAATTTTTCCACGTTCAACAAATTTCCAGGAATTCCTGTTTTTTTCTAACCTTATTTCCAACCTTCTTTAGTGCGATGACTCCTTCCACATTTTTGAACCCACTTCAACCGTCCCACCACCAAAACATTCCTCTTAACCAGGACAAAAAAATGAAGTTGTTTTTTAAACTGTAAAAACTACCGGTTTTCCAGGAATTCCGTGATACCATTTCTCAATTAAAAATGTTACTACTTCAACATTTCTCGACCGATTTGAACAATTTTAACACCAACCATTCCAACTCATTCAGAACATTCAAATGTTTTAGCATTTAAAAAAAAAAAATCCCTCTTTTCCCAAAATTCCCATTGATATGAATGGGACATTTTTCAAAGTTCCACAACTCCGATATTTTTTTATCTGATTCATACTCTGTATACTTGTTTCTCTTTGTCTGCCGATGTCTGTGTAGTGTCTTAGGCATTGTAATGTGGCAGAGATGCATCCCCCCTCCTTATCTTATCAGTGTTGGATGCATTCCTTTCTGGAGGGTGGGGGCTGTTTTCGTATTCAATAAGTTGTCTTTTCCCGTTTGAATGTTAGACCATTTCGAGATGCCGGTATGACCGCATTGGTGTGGACTGCTCTCCTAAAGCTTTAGTAAAACTTGATAATATTCCTATTCTGTCTTGATGGTCCTTCTTACTCAGCATACATGTCATCTAAAGAACTTTGGGATTGACCAGTGACTTTAATTCCCTGAGAGGGAAGGCTGGTCAGACGCAACACATGCTAACGTTATCACATCCCCAGGAATTGTCATATCTGGTCCGACATGGCGTCTTTATGTGAAGGATTAGCGATTAGCTGCTAGGAACCTCACCAGTGCCCGATGTTTAGGTCTTGGCGGAGGTCTGCGCCCTCTGGAAATAACATTTCCTGAGGTAAAGCAAGCAGAGCAGATGCAATAAAAGCTTGTTTTGCGGTTAAAATAATCTCCTCAGGTGCACACCGAGTAGAGGAGGCCTCTGCTGTTGTTATTCCGTAACATGTTATGATTATGCGCGACTAATGCCAGAGCAGGTTTTTTTTTCCCGAAATTACCATTGAACGGAAAATTTTTCAAATTTCCATAACTCCCACATTTTTTATCCGATTCAAACTGTTCCAACTTCAAAATATTCCGCCTGTTCAGGAATTATGTGCTCTCCTTCAATAGTTCAAAAGAATTCCCGGATTTCTTTGAATTCCCAATTTTTAGGGACATTTTTCCCATTCAAAATGAATGATCCATTTTTCAAACTTCCACAATTCCCACATTTTTCAACCAATTCAAACCATTCAACACATTCAATTCATCCTGGAAATTCAAACAACCATTTTTCCACGTTCAACAAATTTCCAGGAATTCCTGTTTTTTTCTAACCTTATTTCCAACCTTCTTTAGTGCGATGACTCCTTCCACATTTTTGAACCCACTTCAACCGTCCCACCATCAAAACATTCCTCTTAACCAGGACAAAAAAACAAAGTTGTTTTTTGAACTGTAAAAACTACCGGTTTTCCAGGAATTCCGTAATACCATTTCTCAATTAAATATGTTACTACTTCAACGTTTCTCGACCGATTTGAACAATTTTAACACCAACCATTCCAACTCATTCAGAACATTCAAATGTTTTAGCATTTAAAAAAAAAATATCCCTCTTTTCCCGAAATTCCCATTGATATGAATGGGACATTTTTCAAAGTTCCACAACTCCGATATTTTTTTATCCGATTCATACTCTGTATACTTGTTTCTCTTTGTCTGCAGATGTCTGTGTAGTGTCTTAGGCATTGGAATGTGGCAGAGATGCATCCCCCCTCCTTATCTTATCAGTGTTGGATGCATTCCTTTCTGGAGGGTGGGGGCTGTTTTCGTATTCAATAAGTTGTCTTTTCCCGTTTGAATGTTAGACCATTTCGAGATGCCGGTATGACTGCATTGGTGTGGACTGCTCTCCTAAAGCTTTAGTAAAACTTGATAATATTCCTATTCTGTCTTGATGGTCCTTCTTACTCAGCATATATGTCATCTAAAGAACTTTGGGATTGACCAGTGACTTTAATTCCCTGAGAGGGAAGGCTGGTCAGACGCAACACATGCTAACGTTATCACATCCCCAGGAATTGTCATATCTGGTCCGACATGGCGTCTTTATGTGAAGGATTAGCGATTAGCTGCTAGGAACCTCACCAGTGCCCGATGTTTAGGTCTTGGCGGAGGTCTGCGCCCTCTGGAAATAACATTTCCTGAGGTAAAGCAAGCAGAGCAGATGCAATAAAAGCTTGTTTTGCGGTTAAAATAATCTCCTCAGGTGCACACCGAGTAGAGGAGGCCTCTGCTGTTGTTATTCCGTAACATGTTATGATTATGCGCGACTAATGCCAGAGCAGGTTTTTTTTTCCCGAAATTACCATTGAACGGAAAATTTTTCAAATTTCCATAACTCCCACATTTTTTATCCGATTCAAACTGTTCCAACTTCAAAATATTCCGCCTGTTCAGGAATTATGTGCTCTCCTTCAATAGTTCAAAAGAATTCCCGGATTTCTTTGAATTCCCAATTTTTAGGGACATTTTTCCCATTCAAAATGAATGATCCATTTTTCAAACTTCCACAATTCCCACATTTTTCAACCAATTCAAACCATTCAACACATTCAATTCATCCTGGAAATTCAAACAACCATTTTTCCACGTTCAACAAATTTCCAGGAATTCCTGTTTTTTTCTAACCTTATTTCCAACCTTCTTTAGTGCGATGACTCCTTCCACATTTTTGAACCCACTTCAACCGTCCCACCATCAAAACATTCCTCTTAACCAGGACAAAAAAACAAAGTTGTTTTTTGAACTGTAAAAACTACCGGTTTTCCAGGAATTCCGTAATACCATTTCTCAATTAAATATGTTACTACTTCAACGTTTCTCGACCGATTTGAACAATTTTAACACCAACCATTCCAACTCATTCAGAACATTCAAATGTTTTAGCATTTAAAAAAAAAATATCCCTCTTTTCCCGAAATTCCCATTGATATGAATGGGACATTTTTCAAAGTTCCACAACTCCGATATTTTTTTATCCGATTCATACTCTGTATACTTGTTTCTCTTTGTCTGCAGATGTCTGTGTAGTGTCTTAGGCATTGGAATGTGGCAGAGATGCATCCCCCCTCCTTATCTTATCAGTGTTGGATGCATTCCTTTCTGGAGGGTGGGGGCTGTTTTCGTATTCAATAAGTTGTCTTTTCCCGTTTGAATGTTAGACCATTTCGAGATGCCGGTATGACTGCATTGGTGTGGACTGCTCTCCTAAAGCTTTAGTAAAACTTGATAATATTCCTATTCTGTCTTGATGGTCCTTCTTACTCAGCATATATGTCATCTAAAGAACTTTGGGATTGACCAGTGACTTTAATTCCCTGAGAGGGAAGGCTGGTCAGACGCAACACATGCTAACGTTATCACATCCCCAGGAATTGTCATATCTGGTCCGACATGGCGTCTTTATGTGAAGGATTAGCGATTAGCTGCTAGGAACTTAAACTTGTTTAGGTCTTGGCGGAGGTCTGCGCCCTCTGGAAATAACATTTCCTGAGGTAAAGCAAGCAGAGCAGATGCAATAAAAGCTTGTTTTGCGGTTAAAAGAATCTCCTCAGGTGCACACCGAGTAGAGGAGGCCTCTGCTGTTGTTATTCCGTAATATGTTATGATTATGCGCGACTAATGCCAGAGCAGTTTTTTTTCTACCGGTACTTGTGATTTATCTCCCGTATTTAGAGCATACAAATAGTATTACAGCTGGAGCGGCTCAGTGCACCGAATAAACACTTGTGTGACTGAAAGGATTTGGTCGTCAGGTAAAAAAAAAAAAAAGGAAAACGGTTGGCTGGAAGCCACTCCACCTCATCCCGATGCCTCCGACACCTTTAAAGGATTCCAACATCCTCGATAGCTGTTGACCTCTTTTGGCTTCCACGGCGACAAATGGATTGAGCGTAATTAGCAAAGTGGAACGCATGCCGAACGGGCTCATCGTATTAGATGATGCGTCAAATTTCTACGAGTAACGTGAAGGGTTTTTTTTGTCCTGTCCAGCCATTCACGCAAATCATGTTGTTAATGTCGATGTCCATATCAGTGTTTCCCATAAACTGCCAAGATACCTGTGGCGGTGGGGGCGTGGCTATGGGCGTGGTCAGCATGACATCATCGAGTAATTTGCATCATTTACTACAATATGATTTTCTCTAAAAAGGCTCAAAAAATGTATACTTACTAATTAATAATAACAGTTTTGTTTTAAACGTCCATCCATTTTACAATATAATTACAACACTTTATGTACATATTTATATACAGATTTGAACAATAAGTTATTCACTGAAATATATTTATTAATTGTGGTTCTTACAAAAAATATATATTATAAAATATAAAAGCTAAAATGTCTCTTAAAGCTCTGCCCCTTTAATTAGTGCATACTAAATAATTGAACTTTAGCCTACTACTACAACCATATTATTTACCAGCAACATAAAGTGAAACAGAGGCAGAGGTGTCCTGCCACAGTCAGTAACAAATAAACAGAAAACAGTAGTGGTCAAATACAAATAAGGCAACAAGAGAAGTATCCTACTCTTCTCTTTTGTAAAGTAAATCTGGACAGCCTATATGGGCATCTACATCAACTATATGATTTGCCTGAGAAGCTGGACAGGACAAAAAAAAAAAAAAAAATTTTTTTTTTATTTGTGGCGGACGTAATTATTTCGTGGCGGGCCGCCACAAATAAATTAATGTGTGGGAAACACTGCATATGTGCTGTACAGATCTACTTTCCAAAAGAGAAGTGTGGGATACTTCTCTTGTTGCCTCAATCTATTTGGAACTGAGATACTGATTGGATTGAGCGTTGCTCTGGGGCCGTACTTATCAAGCTTCTTAGAGTGCCATTTTACACTTAAGTCCTGAGAATTTGCGAAATTTAGTCCTACTCTCAAACTTAAGAATAAAAGCTTTTTATCAACGTTCTTAAGTCTAAGAATCACTCCTACTCTCCACGATATTTAAGAGACCTTCAGAGGTGTCCTAAGTGGTTAGGAGTTGCCAGCAGGGGATGGCACTGAGGCGAGAGAGACGTGCGCGAACGTTCAGGGAACGGAACAATGTTTTTTTTTTTTTTATGACGAGCAGCTGATCAAACGGTATCGTTTAGACAGAGCGGATATTATTTTTGTCACAGATTTAATACTTTTCGATTCCATGTTGATTTCTGCATGTGTCTGCAGTGGGCTAGTATATATAGAGCCACCCACACCAGTTTCAAATTAGTTGCCTAATTAATGAATTGGAAAGAAAATGTTATGAGAGTAGCGTATGTGTGTGGCCGTGAGGTGAGTGACGTCAGTGAGTGTGTGGGCGAGAGAAGAGAAGAGAGGGAGCGGTAGCGTGAGTGCCGGCGGGGACTAGTTTGTTTTGTATTATTTTGTAGTTTATTGTCAAAATATACACTCCCATTGTCCACTTCAATATTTCCAAGATATTTCTTTATTCTTAGACAACGGATTCCCTTCCGTGATTGGTCATTTCTATGGACACAGAAATGACGTCACCTAAAATTCCGTTTACGGCACATAGTAATGTCGTAATTCAGCTCTGAGTGTGACACTTAAGATTCAGTCCTACACTTCGCTGAAAGTGTGAGTAAGACGCTTGATAACTAACTTTTAAGTGCAGCTTTCAGCGAAGAATTTATTTACTCTTAAGTCAACTCTTAGCAGACTTCTTAGGAGTAATTCTGAGAAGCTTGATAAGTACGGCCCCTGGTCTATTGGCAGTTTAGTGAGTCATTCAAGAAGCCCAAAAGGCTGGGCCTTCATGAGGGATGGGCTGGGAAGAGCCTTCGGCGCTCAGACTTTGGACGTAGGGTTGTCCCGATACCAATATTTTAGTGCCGGAACCTAAATGTATTTCGATACTTTTCGATACTTTTCTAAATAAAGTGGACCACATAACATGGCATTGTTGGCTTTATTTTAACAAAATAAATCTTACGGTACATTAAACAATATGTTTCTTATTGCATTGATTGATTGATTGAGAAGTTTATTGACATCTTAAATAATTGAATCCATGTAATGCTTTAAAAAGGCAAACGGATGGCACAAAAAGCCCAAAGGCTTGTTTCCATTGTGGTCCAATAATAGTTTGTCCTTAAATAAAATAGTGAACATACTAGACAACTTGTCTTTTAGTAGTAAGTAAACAAACAAAGGCTCCTAATTAGTCTGCGGACGTATGCAGTAACATATTGTGTCATTGTGGTGGAAATGTCCGAATCTTAAACAGGAACGAAAGAGAATTTGTTACAACAGTTTTATTTACTCATAATCAGATGGTACAAGGTTGGATTGGGTTGCCATGGTTACAGACGATGTCTCCGGAGACGTTGGGTGATGCGCTCTCGTGAACGAGCGCACACACACCAGACTTGGTCCAACGTGGTTAGTTATACGCTTCCTGGTGGTTCTAAGGCCATCATAACAAACAAGGTATCAATCCGATACCGAGTAGTTACAGGGTCATACATTGGTCATATTCAAAGTCCTCATGTGTCCAGGGACATATTTCCTGAGTTTAAAAAAAGGAAAAAAGATTGTGGGACAATAAACATTATCGACGTGATCATAGTAGTATCGACTAGATACGCTCTTGTACTTGGTATCATTACAGTGGATGTCAGGTGTAGATCAACACATGGCATTTGTTTACATTTTGATGCCGGTGAGCTTTTGTATCCTCCTACGGTGTGTAGTGAAGCATGTTTAGCTATTCCTCGTCCTGCAGTGATAATGATACTTGTAAGAAACATACTTTATTTGTCGCCATGGAGGCGAGGATGAGTGATTTAGAAGTAGCTAAAACACTGCCGACTGCTAGCCATGTCTTAAAGCACCTCTTCCTGAGGGTGTTTCAGTGTTGTAACTTCACCTTTATCGTCAGTTTTTAAGCCAAAATGCGTCCGTTCTCCCTTTTCTGTCTACACACTGTGTCTGCTTGTAAGTACTCTGTGATTGTGCGCTGCCGAACATGCTCCTCTGCTCGTAAAACCAGCCATGTCACGACGTCATGCCCGGGAACCGGTACTTTTCAAACAGAGTATAGTACCGTTTTTGATTCATTATAGCGATACTATACTAGTACCGGTATACCGTACAACCACACTTTGACGATTTCTGAATTGAATCGCAAACGGGATAACATCTCTGCGAAACCTTCCGCTCTGCATGTCGACATTTTGATGACTTTGAGAGCCGGATCAGACCACTAGAGCCAGACAAACCATTGGAATGTGTTTGCTTTCTGGAACCAAAACAATCCTTATTTACAATTTGTCCCTTTCTGCATTAGCTTTGGCAGTGTCATGCTGGAAAAACCCCAGTGAGACCATTGCAGTGAAAGACTCTTTGAAAATCCCTTCCACCCTTCTTCAAAGATCCCTGGGATGTTGGTTCTGTTCTGTGATGGCGAACAGAGCGACGTCCAGGCTTATAGACAAAACAAGCATCTTTTATTGTTATTTTGGATTGTTGTTGACACTGATTGTTTGAGCGTTTTCCAGGCTTGTGTTGACATTTCTTTTCATTTTCTGCTGTGGTAGCTGTGGGTAATGTAATCAGAGGAGGGTTACATTTGAAATACATTGCACCAAATTTGTCAACTACTCCTTCCGCATTTTTCAACCCACTTCAACCGCCCCACCATCAAAACATTCCTCTTAATCAGGACCAAACAACAAAGTTGTTTTTTGAACTGTAAAAACTAGCGGTTTTCCCAAAATTCCAGGAATTCCGTAATACCATTTCTCAATTAAAAATGTTACTACTTCAACATTTTTCGACCGATTTGAAAAATTCAAATTCAAATGTTTTAGCATTTAAAAAAAAAAAAAAAAAATTCCCGCTTTTCCCGAAATTCCCATTGATATGAATGGGACATTTTTCAAAGTTCCACAACTCCGATATTTTTTTATCCGATTCAAACCGTTCCAACTTCAAAACAATCAGCCTGTTCAGGAGTTATGTGCTTTCCTTCAATAATATTTTTTTTTCTTTCCAGGATTTCCTAGAATACCCAGTTTTTAGGGACATTTACCCCATTCAAAATGAATGATCCATTTTTCAAACTTCCACAATTCCCTCATTTTTCAACCAGTTCAAACCAGTCCACATTCAAGTCATCCTGGAAATTCAAATTTAGAATTCAAATTTCCAGGAATTCCTGTTTTTTTCTAATCTTTTTTCCAACCTTTTTTAGTGCGATGACTCCTTTCACATTTTTCAACCCACTTCAACCGTCCCACCATCAAAACATTCCTCTTAATCAGGACAAAAAAACTAAGTTGTTTTTTTAACTGTAAAAACTACCAGTTTTCCCAAAATTCCAGGAATTCCGTAATACTATTTCTCAATTAAAAATGTTACTACTTCAACATTTTTCGACTGATTTGAAAAATTCTAACACCAACCATTCCAACTCATTCAGAACATTCAAATGTTTTAGCATTTAAAAAAAAAAAAATTCCCGCTTTTCCCGAAATTCTCATTGATATGAATGGGACATTTTTCAAAGTTCCACAACTCCGATATTTTTTTATCCGATTCAAACCGTTCCAACTTCAAAACAATCAGCCTGTTCAGGAGTTATGTGCTTTCCTTCAATAATATTTTTTTTCTTTCCAGGATTTCCTTGAATACCCAGTTTTTAGGGACATTTACCCCATTCAAAATGAATTATCCATTTTTCAAACTTCCACAATTCCCTCATTTTTCAACCAATTCAAACCAGTCCACATTCAAGTCATCCTGGAAATTCAAATTTAAAATTCAAATTTCCAGGAATTCCTGTTTTTTTCTAACCTTTTTTCCAACCTTTTTTAGTGCGATGACTCCTTCCACATTTTTCAACCCACTTCAACCGTCCCACCTTCAAAACATTCCTCTTAATCAGGACAAAAAAACTAAATTGTTTTTTGAACTGTAAAAACTACCAGTTTTCCTGAGATTCCAGGAATTCTGTAATACCATTTCTCAATTAAAAATGTTACTACTTCAACATTTTTCGACCGATTTGAAAAATTCCAACACCAACCATTCCAACTCATTCAGAACATTCAAATGTTTTAGCATTTAAAAAAAAAAAAATTCCCGCTTTTCCCGAAATTCCCTTTGATATGAATGGGACATTTTTCAAAGTTCCACAACTCCGATATTTTTTTATCCGATTCAAACCGTTCCAACTTCAAAACAATCAGCCTGTTCAGGAATTATGTGCTTTCCTTCAATAATATTTTTTCTTTCCAGGATTTCCTTGAATACCCAGTTTTTAGGGACATTTACCCCATTCAAAATGAATGATCCATTTTTCAAACTTCCACAATTCCCTCATTTTCCAACCAGTTCAAACCAGTCCACATTCAAGTCATCCTGGAAATTCACATTTAAAATTCAAATTTCCAGGAATTCCTGTTTTTTTCTAACCTTGTTTCCAACATTTTTTAGTGCGATGACTCCTTTCACATTTTCTACCAGTTTTCCTGAAATTCCAGGAATTCTGTAATACCATTTCTCAATTAAAAATGTTACTACTTCAACATTTTTCGACCGATTTGAAAAATTCTAACACCAACCATTCCAACTCATTCAGAACATTCAAATGTTTTAGCATTTAAAAAAAAAAAAAAATCCCGCTTTTCCCGAAATTCTCATTGATATGAATGGGACATTTTTCAAAGTTCCACAACTCCGATATTTTTTTATTCGATTCAAACTGTTCCAACTTCAAAACAATCAGCCTGTTCAGGAATTATGTGCTTTCCTTCAATAATATTTTTTTTTCCTTCCAGGATTTCCTAGAATACCCAGTTTTTAGGAACATTTACCCCATTCAAAATGAATGATCCATTTTTCAAACTTCCACAATTCCCTCATTTTTCAACCAATTCAAACCAGTCCACATTCAAGTCATCCTGGAAATTCAAATTTAAAATTCAAATTTCCAGGAATTCCTGTTTTTTTCTAACCTTGTTTCCAACCTTTTTTAGTGCGATGACTCCTTTCACATTTTTCAACCCACTTCAACCGCCCCACCATCAAAACATTCCTCTTAATCAGGACAAAACAACAAAGTTGTTTTTTGAACTGTAAAAACTAGCGGTTTTCCCAAAATTCCAGGAATTCCGTAATACCATTTCTCAATTAAAAATGTTACTACTTCAACATTTTTCGACCGATTTCAAAAATTCTAACATCAACCATTCCAACTCATTCAGAACATTCAAATGTTTTAGCATTTAAAAAAAAAAAAAATTCCCACTTTTCCCGAAATTCCCTTTGATATGAATGGGACATTTTTCAAAGTTCCACAACTCCGATATTTTTTTATCCGATTCAAACCGTTCCAACTTCAAAACACATTCAAGTCATCCTGGAAATTCAAATTTAAATTTCCAGGAATTCCTGTTTTTTTCTAACCTTGTTTCCAACATTTTTTAGTGCGATGACTCCTTTCACATTTTCTACCAGTTTTCCTGAAATTCCAGGAATTCTGTAATACCATTTCTCAATTAAAAATGTTACTACTTCAACATTTTTCGACCGATTTGAAAAATTCTAACACCAACCATTCCAACTCATTCAGAACATTCAAATGTTTTAGCATTTAAAAAAAAAAAAATTCCCGCTTTTCCCGAAATTCTCATTGATATGAATGGGACATTTTTCAAAGTTCCACAACTCCGATATTTTTTTATTCGATTCAAACCGTTCCAACTTCAAAACAATCAGCCTGTTCAGGAATTATGTGCTTTCCTTCAATAATATTTTTTTTCCTTCCAGGATTTCCTTGAATACCCAGTTTTTAGGGACATTTACCCCATTCAAAATGAATGATCCATTTTTCAAACTTCCACAATTCCCTCATTTTTCAACCGATACAAAGTCCAAGTCAAGTCATCCTGGAAATTCAAATTTTAAATTCAAATTTCCAGGAATTCCTGTTTTTTTCTAATCTTTTTTCCAACCTTTTTTAGTGCGATGACTCCTTTCACATTTTTCAACCCACTTCAACCGTCCCACCATCAAAACATTCCTCTTAATCAGGACAAAAAAACTAAGTTGTTTTTTGAACTGTAAAAACTACCAGTTTTCCCAAAATTCCAGGAATTCCGTAATACCATTTTTTAATTAAAAATGTTACTACTTCAACATTTTTCGACCGATTTGAAAAATTCTAACACCAACCATTCCAACTCATTCAGAACATTCAAATGTTTTAGCATTTAAAAAAAAAAAAAAATTCCCGCTTTTCCCGAAATTCCCTTTGATATGAATGGGACATTTTTCAAAGTTCCACAACTCCGATATTTTTTTATTCGATTCAAACCGTTCCAACTTCAAAACAATCAGCCTGTTCAGGAATTATGTGCTTTCTTTCAATAATTAAAAAAAAAAAATCCCGGATTTCCCCGAATACCCAGTTTTTAGGGACATTTACCCCATTCAAAATGAATTATCCATTTTTCAAACTTCCACAATTCCCACATTTTTCAACCAATTCAAACCATTCCACATTCAACACATTCAAGTTATTCTGGAAATTCAAATTTAAAATTCAAATTTCCAGGAATTCCTGTTTTTTTCTAACCTTATTTCCAACCTTTTTTTAGTGCGATGACAACCCACTTCAACCGTCAAAACATTCTTCTTAATCAGGACAAAAAAACAAAGTTGTTTTTTGAACTGGGAAAATTCCCGATTTTCCCAAAATTCCGTAATATTATTTCTCAACTAAAAATGTTACTTCGTCAACATTTCTCGACCGATTTGAAAATTTCCAACACCAACTCATTCAAATGTTTTTGCATTTTCAAAAAAAATCCCGCTTTTCCCAAAATTACCATTGAACGGAACATTTTTCAAAGTGCCACAACTCCCACATTTTTTATCTGATTGAAATTGTTCCAACTTCAAAATATTTAGCCTATTCAGGAATTATGTGCTCTCCTTCAATAGTTCAAAAAAATCCCGGATTTCTTTGAATTCCCAATTTTTAGGGACATTTTCCCCATTCAAAATGAGTTATCCATTTTTCAAACTTCCACAATTCCGATTCAAACCATTCCACCTTCAACACATTCAATTCATCCTACATCCAACAACCATTTTTCCACGTTCAACAAATTTCCAGGAATTCCTGTTTTTTTTTCTAACTTTATTTCCAACCTTTTTTAGTGAGATGACTCCTTTCACATTTTTCAACCCCCTTCAACCGTTCCACCGTCCAAACATTCCTCTTAATCAGGAAAAAAAAAACGAAGTTTTATTTTGAATTGGAAAAATTCCCGGTTTTCCCGAAATTCCAGGAATTCCATAATACCATTTCTCAACTAAAAATGTTACTACGTCAACATGTCTCGACCGATTTGAAAAATTCCAGCACCAACCACTCATTCAGAACATTTAAATGTTTTAGCATTTTCCCAAAAAATTCCCGCTTTTCCAGAAATTCCCATTGAAATGAACAGGACATTTTTCTAACTTCCACAACTCCCACATTTTTTATCCGATTCAAACCGTTCCAACTTCAAAATATTCAGCCTGTTCAGGAGTTTTGTGCTCTGCATCAATAATTCAAAAAGATTCCCGGATTTCCTAGAATTCCCAGTTTTTAGGGACATTTTCCCCATTCAAAATGAATGATCCATTTTTCAAACTTCCACAATTCCCACATTTTTCAACCAATTCAAACCATTCCACCTCCAACACATTGAATTCATACTGGAAATTAAAACAACCATTTTTCCACTTTCAACAAATTTCCAGGAATTCCAGTTTTTTTCTAACCTTATTTCCAACCTTTTTTAGTGCGATGACTCCTTCCACATTTTTCAACCCGTTCCAACCCTTCCGATATTGACCAATACAAAAACACATATATCGTGATACAGCTTTCAGCCGCCCAGCCCTATGTTCTTGTCTTACTTAGGGATTGAAAATTATCGGGAACATAAAAAAAAAAATAAAAAAAAGTGCAAGTCCCCTAGAACTAGTTGCGTAGTTTGCCACAAATGGAAACTTGGAAAATTAGAGGGAGACACATTTCAAACCAACCATCAATTTTATTTAATAATGATTAATAAATGATGTCTTAATGATGAGCAATTAACAATAGAGTAAGAAATTTGACAACCAAAATTAATAAAAACAAATAAAACAAATGTGTATATAGAGACATGGCGCGGTTCGGAGAGTGGCCGTGCCAACAACTTTAGGGTTCCTAGTTCGATCCCCAGCTTCTACCAACCTAGTCACGTCCGTTGTGTCCTTGAGTGAGACACTTCACCCTTGCTCCTGATGGTGGTTAGGGCCTTGCATGGCAGCTCCCGCCATCAGTGTGTGAATGTGTGTGTGAATGGGTGAATGTGGAAATAGTGTCAAAGCGCTTTGAGTGCCTTGAAGGTAGAAAAACGCTATACAAGTACAGTGTTTCCCACACATTCATTTATTTGTGGCGGCCCGCCACGAAAGAATTACGTCCGCCACAAATAAAAAAAATTACAAAATAAAAATTACAAAAAATTTAAAAAATTTAAATTTTTGGCGGACGTAATTCTTTCGTGGAGGGGAAGAAAGAGACGCAACCTACATTAACCTTGTAGATTGTTATAGTAACAATAGGTTAAGCTTTGTCAGTGAGCTCTTTGTTCAGTGGATCAGATGTTTGATGAAGCTTTGTGTCTATCTACCACCACTACTGTTTTCTGTTTATTTGTTACTGACTGTGGCAGGACACCTCTGCCTCTGTTTCACTTTATGTTGCTGGTAAATAATATGCTTGTAGTAGTAGGCTAAAGTAAAATTATTTAGTATGCACTAATTAAAGGGGCAGAGCTTTGAGACATTTTAGCTTTTATATTTTATAAGATATATTTTTTGAAAGAACCACAATTAATAAATATATTTCAGTGAATAACTTTTTGTTCAAATCTGTATATAAATATGTACATAAAGTGTTGTAATTGTATTGTAAAATGGATGGATGGATGGACGTTTAAAACAAAACTGTTATTATTAATTAGTAAGTATACATTTTTTTAGCCTTTTTAGAGAAAATCATATCATTGTAGTAAATTATGCAAATTACTCGAATATGTCATGGTGACCACGCCCATAGCCACGCCCCCACCGCCACAGGTATCTTGGCAGTTTATGGGAAACACTGAAGTATAACCCATTTACCATTTACCCAACCCCGTTCTCTCCTCCTCCTCACACTTACAACATAAGACTATTTGTGTGCACATCTTGGTCAAATGTGCGTAATTTCCCGTGTCGTATTTTTGTGAACGAGCCTTCTTTTCTATCGGCGATGGAAGGCGGCGCGAGAAAAATAAGTGGCGATATATATCTCCCGCCCAAAGTTAACGCTTCTTTGCAAGGCCCGGCGCTACAGCGGTGCTATTGCTATCACGCTATACATGACAGCATTTGCATAAGAGGTTTATTTTTATTTTTTTTCCTGGCGGGTTGTTTTTTTTCCCCTCTTTCTTTCCAGTAAAAACAGACGCACAATCCACCGCTTTGCGACGCGGGAGTCGTGCGGAATGCTGATGACCTGCCGTGTCCGCGGCAATAAGGCGTATCAGAGGCAGAGCCCTTAAACGCCTCGCAGTCTGAGAGAGGAAGCTCTGGAACCTGAATGATTTGAAAAAGCGCAGCTCCCGCTGACCTTTCTTATCGTGTTTCTCCCAGCGACTGTGGCCCCCGGCCCTTCAGGGAGACTCCGGGCCAGCTTCTTATCAGACGCTCGGGCCTTCCTGCGTCACACTGCTCCTCCACCCGATGTTGTAATTAACTCGGTCGTGTTCAAGGTTCTTGGCTATATATAAGTTGTATTCACCTGACGTCAATAACTACGTGAGACTCGCAGTGGTGGGCCAGCGAGCGTCTGGTAGTGTTGTCCTGATACCAATATGATGGTACCTGTAACAAAATGTATTTCGATACTTTTCTAAATAAAGGGGAACACAAAAAAACGGCATTATAGGCTTTAATTTAACAAAAAAATCTTAGGGTACATTAAACATATGTTTATTATTCTAATTTTGTCCTTAAATAAAATAGTGAACATACTAGACAACTTGTCTTTTAGTAGTAAGTAAACAAACAAAGGCTCCTAATTAGTCTGCTGACATATGCAGTAACATATTGTGTCATTTATCTACCTATTATTTTGCCAACATTATAAAGGACAAGCTGTAAAAATTGATTATTAATCCACTTGTTCATTTAATGTTAATATCTGCTTATTTTCTGTTTCAACATGTTCTATCTACACTTCTGTTAAAATGTCCCGATACCGATATTTTAGTACCGGAACCTAAATGTATTTCGATACTTTTCAGTACTTTTCTAAATAAAGGAGCACCACAAAAAATGGCATTATTGGCTTTATTTTAACAAAAATAATCATAGGGTACATTAAGCATATGTTTATTATTGCAATTTTGTCCTTAAATAAAATAGTGAACATACTAGACAACTTGTCTTTTAGTAGAAAGTAAACCAACAAAGGCTCCTAATTAGTCTGCTGACGTATGCAGTAACATATTGTGTTTGATTGATTGATTGAAACTTTTATTAGTAGATTGCACAGTACAGTACATATTCCGTACAATTGATCACTAAATGGTAACACCCCAATACGTTTTTCAACTTGGTTAAGTCGGGGTCCACGTAAATCAATTCATGGTAAAATGTCATTTATCATTCCATTATTTTGTCAAAATTATTAATGACAAGTGGTAGAAAATAATGACAATAATAGATTTTATTTGTAAAAGCACTTTACATTGGACAAACAACCTCAAAGTGCTACAGTGCATTTAAAAACATAAACAAAACAACGCCAGAACCACAAATAGCTGCCCCCAAACAAGTCAAATAAATAGCAAAAAAAATTAAAAAATAGAACAGCCTAATAGCTTGAACTAGCACACATATATAAGTGCTACAGTGTATTAAAAAAATAAAAATAAAAAGATAATAAAAAATAAATAAAAATAAAAACCAAAACAACCAAATAGCTAGAACTAGTATGCATATATCTAAAAAAAAAGTTTTTTTTAAAAAAAAGAAGGGTTTTTAAGCCTTTTTTAAGAGCACCCACAGTCTGTGGTACCCTCAGGTGGTCAGGGAGAGCGTTCCACAGACTGGGGGCGACGGAGCAGAAAGCCTGGTCTCCCATAGTTCGGAGCTTTGTCCTCGGAGTGCTTCGGTGCATTTAAAAACAAAAACAAAACAACAACGCTAGAACCACAAATAGCTGCCCTTAACAAGTAAAATAAATAGTAAAAAAAAACAAAAAAAACTAGAACAGCCTAATAGCTTGAACTAGCACAAATATATCTTTAAAAAAGAGGCTTTTTTAAAAGAAGGGGTTTTAAGCCCTTTTTAAAAGCATCCACAGTCTGTGGTGCCCTCAGGTGGTCAGGGAGAGCGTTCCACAGACTGGGAGCGGCGCAGCAGAAAGCCCGGTCTCCCATTGTTCGTAGCTTTGTCCTCGGAGGTTGGAGGAGGTTACCCTGTCCGGAGCGGAGGTGTCGTGTGGAGGATTTGGGGGGGCATTTCCATGGAGGCACTGGTGGGTTAGTAGGGAGACTTTGTATTCAATCCTGAGTGGAACAGGAAGCCATTGAAGGGATTTGAGAACCGGTGTGATGTGGTCGTATTTCCACACTCATCAGGATGAATTATTAATCTACTTGTTCATTTACTGTTATAATCTGCTTACTTTCTTAATTTCATTTTAGAGGTTTCCCTCTTGTGGGTTCTCCAGACCGAAATAGATCTGCTCGGAAGCCCCGGGGGTCCAGGTTGAACAATCTTTTATTGTGCTAACACACCAGGTCACAACTCTGCTCGGCGACTCTTCAGTCCCTGCATGTCCAGCGTGCGTCTGCCGCATGACTCCAACTCCCGACAACGGTGTCTCGGCCCGGCTGCTTCTAATAAGCATGGCAGGTTGATCAGCCCCAGCTGGGTAATCCAATCACCTGCCAGCTGTGCTTCGAGGCCGGTCCTTACACACCCCGCTCTGCGGCAGGCCCGCAGACCACCCCCCCCCTCCACAGACCACTTTAGAACAAATGTCAGCTTTACAGATGCCACGTGTGTAAGAGTAGTTACTGCTACCTGTTGGCACCATCAGATGGAGTTAAGGGAACCAAGTGTCTATCGGTTCCCTTATGTCACTTGGGGTGGGGTCTCTTGAAATATGGTAAAGAAAAGAAATATGGTAATTACTCATTCAGTTATCAGATAGTTTATCACCCAACCAATCAATGCTCGACTTAGTGGAGGAGTTTAACTTATTGGGGCCAAATCCGGTTGATAACACCACGAAAAAGACAAAAGTTGCAATATTGTTGGTACCCACAGTGTAATGGTCATTACTGCCCCCATAGGACAGGAGTGGAACATAACTGCATGTAATTTTTTTTGGTTTTTTTTGTTTTTTCTATTAAACAAACCTCACTTTCAGCATCGATTAGGCTTGGCGGAGGTTGGACAGGAGTGGAACATAACTGTATGTCTTTTTTTTTTTTTTAATTTCTATTAAACAAACCTCACGTTTAGCATCTTAGGCTTGGCGGAGGTTGGACAGGAGTGGAACATAACTGCATGTCATTTTTTTGTTTTTGTTTTTTTCTATTAAACAAACCTCACGTTTAGCATCTTAGGCTTGGCGGAGGTTGGACAGGAGTGGAACATAACTGCATGTCATTTTTTTGTTTTTGTTTTTTTCTATTAAACAAACCTCACGTTTAGCATCTTAGGCTTGGCGGAGGTTGGACAGGAGTGGAACATAACTGTATGTCATTTTTTTTAAAACATTTTTATATTAAACAAACCTCACGTTTAGCATCTTAGGCTTGGCGGAGGTTGGACAGGAGTGGAACATAACTGTATGTAATTTTTTTATTTTTTATTTTATATTAAACAAACCTCACATTTAGCATCTTAGGCTTGGCGGAGGTTGGACAGGAGTGGAACATAACTGCATGTCATTTTTTTGTTTTTGTTTTTTTCTATTAAACAAACCTCACGTTTAGCATCTTAGGCTTGGCGGAGGTTGGACAGGAGTGGAACATAACTGTATGTCATTTTATTTTTATTTTTTTTTATTAAACAAACCTCACGTTTAGCATCTTAGGCTTGGCGGAGGTTGGACAGGAGTGGAACATAACTGCATGTCATTTTTTTGTTTTTGTTTTTTTCTATTAAACAAACCTCACGTTTAGCATCTTAGGCTTGGCGGAGGTTGGACAGGAGTGGAACATAACTGTATGTCATTTTTTTTAAAACATTTTTATATTAAACAAACCTCACGTTTAGCATCTTAGGCTTGGCGGAGGTTGGACAGGAGTGGAACATAACTGTATGTCTTTTTTTTTTTTTAATTTTATATTAAACAAACCTCACGTTTAGCATCTTAGGCTTGGCGGAGGTTGGACAGGAGTGGAACATAACTGTATGTCTTTTTTTTTTTTTTAATTTTATATTAAACAAACCTCACGTTTAGCATCTTAGGCTTGGCGGAGGTTGGACAGGAGTGGAACATAACTGCATGTCATTTTTTTGTTTTTGTTTTTTTCTATTAAACAAACCTCACGTTTAGCATCTTAGGCTTGGCGGAGGTTGGACAGGAGTGGAACATAACTGTATGTCATTTTTTTTAAAACATTTTTATATTAAACAAACCTCACGTTTAGCATCTTAGGCTTGGCGGAGGTTGGACAGGAGTGGAACATAACTGTATAAATGGGTTATACTTGTATAGCGCTTTTCTACCTTCAAGGTACTCAAAGCGCTTTGACAGTATTTCCACATTCACCCATTCACACACACATTCACACACTGATGGCGGGGGCTGCCATGCAAGGCGCTAACCAGCAGCCATCAGGAGCAAGGGTGAAGTGTCTTGCCCAAGGACACAACGGACGTGACTAGGATGGTAGAAGGTGGGGATTGAACCCCAGTAACCAGCAACCCTCCGATTGCTGGCACGGCCACTCTACCAACTTCGCCACGCCGTCCCCGTAATTGTACTCCAGAAGAGGTCGATGAAAAGCTGTAATTGATGCTCTATGGCATTTGTTTCATTAAATTGTTTGAAATGAGGAGATCAGCATTGCATGCTTTTATTTAAATACCCTCTGTAGCGTAGTTGCTGTGAATTTTTAGTGCACCTGTAGAGGAATGTGCACAAGAGATGCTCTTGTTTACCCTTTACAGTTTGTACTTTGTACTAATCATACGTTACTTCAGGAAGCAAAATCAAAGATGCAAAAACTGGCCTACAAGGCAGATTTTGGTCACAGAAAAAGACAACAGGTATTTGCGTTGGTGTCAAGCTAGTCAATTAAAAAAAATAATCTCACTATTAGTGAAAAAGAGGTCGGACGTTCTCTTGAAAGCAAAAGTAGTTGCTCCTTTTGCTCGAGTTCTTATTTCCTCTGTAATGCTGCCTTTTCTACCTCAAGCTCTTCTCTCTGTCTACTTAATTTTTGGGCTTCCTCCTGCTGTGCTCTTCTGAGAGATTCAATTTGCTCTTTCTCTAGAGCAGCCTCTCTAGCGTTGATGGCCCTCAGCTTCTCGACAAGCTCCCTCTGATGCTCCAGAGCCTGCGCCTCCTCCCTCTGTGCACTCCTTAGAGCTTCTATCAACTCCAGCTCCCTCTTAAAAGCACACCTCTCTCCTGCAGTTGCCTGTGAAACCTGGAGCACATCTGAAACTGTTACATCCTTTATGTCTGAGGATGTGTTAGATGTTGGCTGATTCAGCACCTTTCCTGTCCGCAAATTTACATGCGGGTGTCTCTTTGACAAGTGTCTGTGCAGGTTGCTGGTGCTGCCCTCCCCAGACCACTTTATCTTCTTATTGCAGATCAAACATTGGCAAGCATCTAAACTTTCCAAACGCTCAAAGTGTCTCCAGATCATACTTCGACGTTGTGATTTTGTCTTCGAAGGGAGTGGATTTTGGGCGACTTCATCCGTTTTGTCTCCTTGTGCAGCTTCAAGGATGCCGTTTAATGCAGAATCAATGTCAGTGTCGTTTACAGCGATGATGTTGGAGTCTGTCTCCTCCATTTCCATATCCACTGAAACTGCTACGTCATTGATGAGCTTTGATGGAAATGTCTTCCTACGATGCTTTGGAATTATGTCTGAGGATGTATTGGATGTTGGCTGATTCATCACCTCGCCTGTTCGTAAATTCACATGCGGGTGTCTCTTTGACATGTGTCTATGCAGGTTGCTGGTGCTGCTTTCAGACGAGCACTTTATCTTCTTATTGCAAATCAAACATTGACAAGCATCTAAACTTTCTAAGTGCTCAAAGTGTCTCCATATCATACTCCGACGTTGTGATTTTGTCTTCAAAGGGAGCAGATTTTTGACCACGACTTCTTCTACTGTTTTTTCTTCCATGGGCTCTCCCTGTGCAGCTACAAGGATCCCAGTTAGTGCATAATCAATGTCAGTGTCGTTTACAGCTACGATGATGTCCGAGTCTGCCTCTTCCAGTTCCACCTCCACTTGTGCGCCGCCAGTGTCCGTGGGCTGTTGTCCAGTTGAGGCTTCCTGTCCTTCGGTCCGACCAAGTTCCATGACTGCCTTGTTTGTGTGTTTGGTGCGCAGATGTCTCAGCATCTGTGTGGTGCTGCCTTGTTCGTGTTTCCGCAATACATGTTTACACAACAGGCACAACGCCCATTCCGTACCGACTTCTTCAAAATAATCCCAGACGACACTTCTCCTACGAGTCATGCTTTTCACTCAACAAAATTAATCATCGTGCTACTAGAAGGCTTTGTGTAGCTTGTGTTATGATGTGTGTGATGACTGTTTTTTTATCTATTGTGGTTTCGATTGTACTAAATTACTAAATGTAATTTTTTTATTTTTTATTTTATATTAAACAAACCTCACATTTAGCATCTTAGGCTTGGCGGAGGTTGGACAGGAGTGGAACATAACTGCATGTCATTTTTTTGTTTTTGTTTTTTTCTATTAAACAAACCTCACGTTTAGCATCTTAGGCTTGGCGGAGGTTGGACAGGAGTGGAACATAACTGTATGTCATTTTATTTTTATTTTTTTTTATTAAACAAACCTCACGTTTAGCATCTTAGGCTTGGCGGAGGTTGGACAGGAGTGGAACATAACTGCATGTCATTTTTTTGTTTTTGTTTTTTTCTATTAAACAAACCTCACGTTTAGCATCTTAGGCTTGGCGGAGGTTGGACAGGAGTGGAACATAACTGTATGTCATTTTTTTTTAAACATTTTTATATTAAACAAACCTCACGTTTAGCATCTTAGGCTTGGCGGAGGTTGGACAGGAGTGGAACATAACTGTATGTCTTTTTTTTTTTTTAATTTTATATTAAACAAACCTCACGTTTAGCATCTTAGGCTTGGCGGAGGTTGGACAGGAGTGGAACATAACTGTATGTCTTTTTTTTTTTTTTTAATTTTATATTAAACAAACCTCACGTTTAGCATCTTAGGCTTGGCGGAGGTTGGACCGGAGTGGAACATAACTGCATGTCATTTTTTTGTTTTTGTTTTTTTCTATTAAACAAACCTCACGTTTAGCATCTTAGGCTTGGCGGAGGTTGGACAGGAGTGGAACATAACTGTATGTCTTTTTTTTTTAAACATTTTTATATTAAACAAACCTCACGTTTAGCATCTTAGGCTTGGCGGAGGTTGGACAGGAGTGGAACATAACTGTATGTCATTTTTATTTTTTTTATTTTATATTAAACAAACCTCACATTTAGCATCTTAGGCTTGGCGGAGGTTGGACAGGAGTGGAACATAACTGCATGTCATTTTTTTAATTATTTTTTTTATTAAACAAACCTCACGTTTAGCATCGATTAGGCTTGGCGGAGGTTGGACCGGAGTGGAACATAACTGCATGTCTGTCAGAAAATTTTTATGTAAATTATCAGAAAACTTTCCGTTTTCTGAGTTCCCAATGAACAGACAAGAGGCCGTTTTTGTTGCACCAAGCAAAGGCTTGGAAACTTCCATTGTGTACGATGGGGGGAGACCGGGAGGGGGTTATCTATTGTCATCGAAGACCTGCTCAAGCTGAATCCAGGACCAGCCCAAGACCGAGACATCTTTTTCTTTTGTGTTAATGTGACCGAAAACAATGACTGTTTACATACTCCCCATTCCTTTAGAAACAGATGTTATGTAAACAAGGAAAGTGGACCTCAATTGAGCAAAATTTTATTCTGCCTCTGTTTGATTCTTTGCTTCTTGTCTTGTTTAATAGATATCATCAGTGTTTGAACCTGACAATGTCTTTTTTTGTTTGTTTGTTTTTTCTATTAAACAAACCTCACGTTTAGCATCTGTTAGGCTTGGCGGAGGTTGCTGCATCATCCAAAAAAAAAAAACCACGATCCGTCAACTTTAACATTCATATTCGCACTCAGTTATTTGGGTTTTTGTTTTGACATTAAAAAAGACACAGTTTGACTTCAGTTCCCCCCCACGCCGCAACGCAGGCCGTCGCCGCCCTCATTAATTCCTTATTTTACGCGAGTTAGTCGCTCATCATAGCGCCGCGTCTGACAGGCAGCGTGTGATGAGCATTTAAACGCCCACACCTCCACGCCGGCGGCATCTTAATGCCCATTAGCTCGCCACAAAAGGCGCCGCCACGTCCCTTTTTCTTTCTTTTTTTTTAAAAAATCACACGTGCCCCCAGGATCAACATATCTACTGCTGCTCGTCTGATGATGCCGTGCGAGGCTTTTACGGTAAAAAAAAACCCCAAAAAATACGACAGGCGCTGTTTACTGCGGCGCTCTTCAAGGGGAGAAGTGGGCGATGAAGTGGCAAAGGAAAAGGAAGCTGGGGGAAATGCGACAATAATGACAATTTCACATGTTTTTGTTTTCGGAGCTTAGAAGATGCCTTGTGCAGGACACATCCTTGTTTATATTTCACACTAAATGTTCAGTTTTTACTGTAAACTGGAGTTTTGTTGGCTCGCTATTCTCTGCTAAGTCTTGTATTGTATCTGTATTGAAACTGAAACTTAACACATTCTCCTCCATTGCTTTTTTCACAGACCGGTACCTTATGATACAATTAATAGCAATAATGTCAGGGTTTCCCCGAGATTGACACTATATATATGCCAGGTGGGGGCGTGGCTAGAGGCGTGGCCAATATGACATCATCATATATGACATCATCATTTTGATATGCAATGATGCATATACAGTACAGGCCAAAAGTTTGCACACACCTTCTCATTCAATGCGTTAGTTTTTGGGGGGTTTTTTCATGACTATTTACATTGTAGATTGTCACTGAAGGCATCAAAACTATGTGTCAGGTTCAAACACTGATGACATCTATTAAACGAGACAAGAAGCAAGGAATTAAACAGAGACGGAATTAAATTTGGCTGAATTGAGGAGAGCGCGTCTGGGCTGCACTCTTGTACAGTCTCCATCACGCTCTGGCGAAAGATTGTATTTATTTGGACTTTCCCTGATTACATGGCAACAGCTTTTTCTAAGGGACGGGGGCCGTAAACAGCCATCGCCTTTGGTTACAGAGCAGTTCAAGGAAAAGGTCGTAAACAGTTCACAGAAAAGGTCGTAAAACAGTTCACAGAAAAGGTCGCCTGGAGGGGAGTCTGGTCCTGCTTCCTCTCCGCTTTTGTAGTTCTTGGGTCAAAACAATATATTTCTGTTGATTACAATACATGAATACATGCTCTGACGAAAGATTGTACGCCTCCTCTTTTATTTGGACTTTCCCTGATTACATGGCAACAGCTGTTTCTAAGGGAGGGGGGGTCGTAAACAGCCATCGCCTTTGGTGACAAAACAGTTCAAAGAAAAGGTTGTAAAACAGTTCACAGAAAAGGTCGCCTGGAGGGGAGTCTTGTCCTGCTTCCTCTCCGCTTTTGTAGTTCTTGGGTCAAAACAATATATTTCTGTTGATTACAATACATGAATACATGCTCTGACGAAAGATTGTACGCCTCCTCTTTTATTTGGACTTTCCCTGATTACATGGCAACAGCTGTTTCTAAGGGAGGGGGGGTCGTAAACAGCCATCGCCTTTGGTGACAAAACAGTTCAAAGAAAAGGTTGTAAAACAGTTCACAGAAAAGGTCGCCTGGAGGGGAGTCTTGTCCTGCTTCCTCTCCGCTTTTGTAGTTCTTGGGTCAAAACAATATATTTCTGTTGATTACAATACATGAATACATGCTCTGACGAAAGATTGTACGCCTCCTCTTTTATTTGGACTTTCCCTGATTACATGGCAACAGCTGTTTCTAAGGGAGGGGGGGTCGTAAACAGCCATCGCCTTTGGTGACAAAACAGTTCAAAGAAAAGGTTGTAAAACAGTTCAAAGAAGAGGTGCCTGGAGGGGAGTCAGGTCCTGCGTCCTCTCTGCTGTGTAGTTCTCGGGTCAAGATACAATCTTCCTGTGGATTACAATACATGAAAGAAACAGAACACCTTCATGTTGCTTCCCATCCTACACAGTGGAGTTTCACAAACCTTCTGCTTGGTAGGTTAAAAAGACAGCTTTTGTCTTCTCACCGGGAACTCATTCCAACACAAAGTTTTGTGATAACTTAGATACAATTATTCTGACACTATGAATGAACACATGTGGAGTTATGTACTTTAATAAAGAAAAAGGTGAAATAACTGAAAAATTAGTTTCTTCAAAATAGCCACCCTTTGCACACTCTTGGCATTCTGTCCATGAGCTAACTCCGCCGAGACCGTTGGTAAACCATTTCAGGTGACTACCTCTTGAAGCTCATGGAGAGAATGCCACGAGTGTGCAAAGCAGTAATCAGAGCAAAGGGTGGCTATTTTGAAGAAACTAGAATATAAAACATGTTTTCAGTTATTTCACCTTTTTTTGGTTAAGTACATAACTCCGCATGTGTTCATTCATAGTTTTGATGTGACAATCTACAATGCTATAAATAGTTCGCCTGCGTTAGCACTTATAATAACAATATCACTAATACCGGTACTTGGTTAATATTCAAGTCACGAAATGTACTTGGAGTATTGTTGGAGCTTTTTGAATGTTTATTTATCTGACTTTATGGGGCGGAATAGAGGACGCTGGCTTTTATTTACGATTATTTCATATATACAATGCATTAAAAAAAAAAAAATCCATCCCTCATGTCTTTTATAACGATCGTGCAGCTCCCCTTTAATGAAGTGACCACTGCAGAGTCTTGCGTTTACCCTCTTCGCCCATCTCGATCTACTCTCGAGAAACTCTGAAGAAACTTATTTTTGTAATCCTTTTTCACGATCTGAGCGGTTCCAACAGCCTAGAACAGGGGTCGGCAACCCCAGGGCCGGCCCGTGGCATAGGCCGTATAGGCAAATGCTAAGGGCGCCGTCCATCAGGGGGCGCCACGCCAGTGCCACAAATGTTGGAAAAAAAAAAAAAGAAAAAAAAAAGTTGGTACTATTGTTTCTAAATACAAAAAATAATCCCACGTTAATTAAAATGCAAAATAAAGCCTATTTAATAGAAATATTATTTGTTACACGGTGCGCCCCGTCCCTTCCCTCCCTTCAACACAAGATGTCAAAACGGCCAAAACTGTCAGGTGCCCAGGGAAGAAAAAAGAGAAAAGAAGAGGAGAAACGAGAAAAAGACAGAGGTAGCAGGTAGGTAACTTTAGCCTACATGAAATTATTTGTCTGTTACAGAATGTGATAGTAACCTGGCTTTTTTAGCATTAAGCTAATGTTACATGATTCAGCAATTGCTAATCAATAAATAGCTAGTTCTGTTTTAACGTCGGGTTAATATTGTGGAGGGGGCTAAATTGTTATGGGAAATAATAATGTAATGTTAGGTAATTACAGTACTCCCACCTTACATTCCTCAGGGACATTTGTATTAGATCTTTTAAGCAGGTGTTTTTTGTTTACATTGTTATTGCCTTCTGGTTAGCTAATGTTTGCCCTGCAGGTAATAGTCACTTTTCCACCTAAAATCTTGCCTAGGGCGCCAGATTGGTTAGGGCCAGGCCTGGGCAACCCAACATGTTGAAAGAGCCATATTGGACCAAAAATACAAACAAGTAATCTGTCTGGAGCCGCAAACATTTTTAAGACTTATATAAGTGTTATAATGATGGCAACACGCCCTGAGATGGGTAGGTCGTGAGTTCAAACCCCGGCCGAGTCATACCAAAGATTATAAAAATGGGAGCCATTACCTCCCTGCTTGGCACTCAGCATCAAGGGTTGGAATTGGGGGTTGAATCACCAAAAATGATCCCCGGGCGCGGCCACCGCCGCTGCTCACTGCTCCCCTCACCTCCCAGGAGGTGATCAAGGGTGATGGGTCAAATGCAGAGAATAATTTCGCCACACCTAGTGTGTGTGTGTGTGTGACAATCATGGGTACTTTAACTTTAACATGATGTATATATGCCTGATTAGCACTCCATAACAAGTCAATAATATCAACTTAGCTCACCTTTGTGCATTCACGCACAGTATAAAACCTTTGGTGGACAAAATGAAACAAAGGAGTGGCATAATCACATCTTTCTGTGGTAGCGTCGGAGAAAGTTGTACATGTAAATAAACTGTTGAGTCACCGTCCACACAACGGTGAGTTCAAGGGCCACATAAATTAGTCGGACAAAACAGCGCTTGCCAAATACTCTCATTCGTGAAGCAGAAACACAAACATATTCAACAGTGGGCTTTCTAGCAATTAGGAAGGTGTGTGTCGTGTTTGTCCTCCTACAGAAACCATAGTACAACAAAAAATATATTTTTCACCCCATTTTTTTTTAATTTCCATACATTTTGTGAAAAAGCACCATGGAGCCACATGTGGCTCTAGAGCCGGGGGTTGCTGACCCCATTCTTGCTTGATGTACAGCTTAAGTTGTTCAACAGTCCGGGGGTCTCCCTTGTGCTATTTTAGGCTTCATAATGCGCCACACATTTTCAATGGGAGACAGGTCTGGACTACAGGCAGGCCAGTCTAGTACCCGCACTCTTTTACTACGAAGCCACGTTGATGTAACACGTGGCTTGGCATTGTCTTGCTGAAATAAGCAGGGGCGTCCATGGTAACGTTGCTTGGATGGCAACATATGTTGCTCCAAAACCTGTATGTACCTTTCAGCATTAATGGTGCCTTCACAGATGTGTAAGTTACCCATGTCTTGGGCACTAATACACCCCCATACCATCACACATGCTGGCTTTTACACTTTGCGCCTAGAACAATCCGGATGGTTCTTTTCCTCTTTGGTCCGGAGGACACGACGTCCACAGTTTCCAAAAACAATTTGAAATGTGGACTCGTCAGACCACAGAACACTTTTCCACTTTGTACCAGTCCATCTTAGATGAGCTCAGGCCCAGCGAAGCCGACGGCGTTTCTGGGTGTTGTTGATAAACGGTTTTCGCCTTGCATAGGAGAGTTTTAACTTGCACTTACAGATGTAGCGACCAACTGTAGTTACTGACAGTGGGTTTCTGAAGTGTTCCTGAGCCCATGTGGTGATATCCTTTACACACTGATATCGCTTGTTGATGCAGTACAGCCTGGGGGATCGAAGGTCCTTAATATCATGGCTTATGTGCAGTGATTTCTCCAGATTCTCTGAACCCTTTGATGATATTACGGAGCGTAGATGGTGAAATCCCTAAATTCCTTGCAATAGCTGGTTGAGAAATGTTGTTCTTAAACTGTTCAACAATTTGCTCACGCATTTGTTGACAAAGTGGTGACCCATCCTTGTTGGTGAATGACTGAGCATTTCATGGAATCTACTTTTATACCCAATCATGGCACCCACCTGTTCCCAATTTACCTGTTCACCAGTGGGATGTTCCAAATAAGTGCTTGATGAGCATTCCTCAACTTTATCAGTATTTATTAGGGATGTCCGATAATGGCTTTTTGCCGATATCCGATATGCCGATATTGTCCAACTCTTTAATTACCGATACCGATATCAACCGATATATGCAGTCATGGAATTAACACATTATTATGCCTAATTTGGACAACCAGGTATGGTGAAGATAAGGTACTTTTTTTAAAAATTAGTAAAATAAGATAAATAAATTAGAAACATTTTCTTGAATAAAAAAGAAAGTACAACAATATAAAAACAGTTACATAGAAACTAGTAATTAATGAAAATG
Organism: Entelurus aequoreus; assembly: GCF_033978785.1. Taxonomy (NCBI): domain Eukaryota; kingdom Metazoa; phylum Chordata; class Actinopteri; order Syngnathiformes; family Syngnathidae; genus Entelurus; species Entelurus aequoreus. The sequence goes on from NC_084752.1 coordinate 8,118,598, forward strand.
AGTAAAATGAACTGTTAAAGGTTAGTACTATTAGTGGAGCAGCAGCACGCACAATCATGTGTGCTTACGGACTGTATCCCTTGCAGACTGTATTGATATATATTGATATATAATGTAGGAAGCAGAATATTGATAACAGAAAGAAATGGGGGAGGGAGGTTTTTTGGGTTGGTGCACTAATTGTAAGTGTATCTTGTGTTTTTTATGTTGATTTAATAAAAAAAATATAAATACAATTTTTTTTTTTTTAAACGATACCGATAAAAAAAAAAACAACATACCGATAATTTCCAATATTACATTTTAACGCATATATCGGCCGATAATATCGTCAGGCCGATATTATCTGACATCTCTAGTATTTATTGCCACCTTTCCCAACTTCTTGGTCACGTGTTGCTGGCATCAAATTCTAAAGTTAATGATTATTTGCCAAAAAAAACCCAACAAGTTTATCAGTTTGAACATGAAATATGTTGTCTTTGTAGCATATTCAACTGAATATGGCTTGAAAAGGATTCGCAAATCGTTGTATTCCGCTTATATTTACATCTAACACAATCTCCCAACTCATATGGAAACGGGGTTTGTAATTTCAAACGACATCAGGAGGTTGCCTACAGCCACAGCTAATAATGCTGTTTGTTGACCTGCCACTAATTAGACGAGACTCCGGCGGTTGTTTGCTTTTATGGACCCAAAAAGACAAATTGAATATAGGCGTTAAATGGAGCGTTTGCTGTACTTTGGTGAGGGACGACAACAGGACCCCCCCCCCCCCCCCCTCCCCCCATCAGGACATTAAAGGCCATTTTATCTTTAGTAGTAAACGTGGCGGCTGTTTGTTTTCAAGCTGGACTGCAACAGGGACAAAAAAGGCTATTTTGGAAGCTCTGTATTGATGTGATTTCATGCCGGCTCTTCTTGATTTCTCACCTTAACAGCTTTGTCCACGCTGGTTTGGTTTCTCCGTGTTCATTTCTTCAAAGTCCCTGTGGATTATGGGAACCTGCCGAGTCCTGCAGTGCGTGCGTGTGTGTGTGTGTGTGTGTGTGTGTGTGTGTGTGTGTGTGTGTGTGTGTGTGTGTGTGTGTGTGTGTGTGTGTGTGTGTGTGTGTGTGTGTGTGTGTGTGT